>NC_081412.1:510331418-510931418 GCF_030272615.1 Cryptomeria japonica
GTGGTGATGCCACAACGATACAGGTGTTATAAAGTCGGTCCGATTACGACTGCCATGAAGGAAGTTGACCGCTTAGTCAATAACATCAAGGAAATGCAACTAATCTTGGCTATCTATAATGTACATGAGACATCATCTGCGGTTCAAATTCAAATGCAACACACGGCTACCAAATTTGAATTGTTGGCATGAATTCAATTAATGAAGACAATACCTAAGTTGAGCTGGAGTGTGGCCGAAATAAATTCGAAGACTACGGAATTGATTTTCATTTTGCATTCAAGAATTTCAATGCGAAAAGGAGCTCTTTGATGAGAGAGAATTCAAGGACACCAAGCTACTAGGGTTTCAACGAAGTGATAAAAATAGCTAGTGTATCTATCCAGCCTGTGTTATAATTGTGATAGTTTGTGCTACTTACTGTGCTTAGTACTTTGTAGTTTTCAAAAGCGATAGAATTAGAAGCAAGGGATAGAATTAGAAGTAAACTATAGTTTCTTTAAATTTCACAATATCGAAGAAAAGAGAATCTTTCCATAGAAAAAAGGAAAATGAATTAAAAATAGTTGAAATCCCATCAAAGTCTATTGTAGGACCTACCACAACACCTAGTGCCAACCAACCAAAGCTCAAACCAAGAAATTGTAGGGCTCCACAAAAAAGGAAAGACCTAGCCTCAAGCTCACAATAACCAACACATAAGAAGCCTAGGGCCCCACACTAGAAGGAGCCAACTTCTGCAAAAGGAAGACCAACAACCAATGTTGTAGAGGATATGCCTACAATTAGTGCAACACAACCCGCTGAAGAGAAAGAGGATAAAAGATCATACTATCCGGACATATTGGACATCTTCCCAGAATGAAGCTCGGACTAGAGGGATAAGGGATTATTTATAGATAGATGTGCACATTGTGGAAATGTCTAGATCCCTATTTCTAGATGGGACCTCTTGCCCTATTTCTATAAGAGAATAAATGAGTTCATTTCTCTGTCAAATTCTTGGTCTCTTGACCTAGCAAAGCTGATTATGCTAGATGTGTTTATAAACTAGATTTAATTAGGTTTTTGGCATAAATTATGATTATGGAACCACCAAAACTATTAGATACCATGATGGCACAGTCCTAATTGACATAAGCAAAATGCCAATTGTGGAGTTTTTTGGCCTAAGTAGATAGGTCTTGACCGAGATAGATCTAGAAAAATTTCAAGGTGACTATGCGATGAGGAAGAGGACCCTCAGTGCAGACAAAGTGCCTCTTTTTTAGAAAAAAGATTGTAAGAACCACAAAACGTACCTATCTTTGATTTAGAGAGGGAGACTTTTCTTATTTCAAAATTTGAAAACTATTTCATTAAAACATATTAAGCCTTCTACCAAGTTTTGAGAAAGGATTCACAAAACACTATGCCAATTGGAATGACGACAATGGCAATAAATGAACATTGTCAGAATAATTGAAGAAATAGCAAAGAATGTGCCACTTGAAGCCAAGCAAGAGCCTCCAAATGTGCTTACTCAGGAACATTGTTAGAATATGTACCTCCATAATTAGAAGAGCTCATGGCTAAAATGAGAGAAATTGTTCTCCATGAGGAGCCTGTAGCATAATGATTTCCATAACAAGAGCCAACTGGTTTCACCAATTGTAGCCTATGAATTCATTGAGAAAACCTATGATACTGACGAGGTTACTCATACCCTACAAAGTCTAGCTGCTAATGAAGAGGTAGACTAGACTTTAAGGTATCCCCCAAGGGAAATTGCACCAAATAAAGAGCCATAGGATAGATAAGATATAGGTGCACCAATTCCCTTTGATCTAATTGATGATGGATTTGTAGTAGCTACTACAAAAATTTTGTTTGATGACGAGTCTATTAAAACTCTAGAATTCAAGGGTTTATGATTAAGGATTAAAGGGTAGGCTACAAGTATTGGGAAAGATGATTTAGTAACCCTTGATGAGATGAACCTTGACCATGTGACAATTGAGGAAACAAGGAAGATGGTTAAAGAGAGTGGCATGCTATAGGTTCCATCTTGGAACTTTGATGAGATATTTTTTTTGGATCAAATAAGGAAACAACAAGATCCACTATTTGTTGTTAAATTTGACAATGAACAAGGTGTTAGTGGAACAAGCTATCATCGAACATTAAAAGTATTGTCACAATGGGCAAGAGCACCTAGGACTAGAAAGCCACAATTGTTAATTGGGATAGAGGAGACTATAGATAATGGTGGTGTGATTAGAACGTTGAAGAATACAACTAATCTCGAGGTAGCTACCATCACCATGCACTTAGCCATGTTTGCAAGAGATGCAGCTGAGAGATAACAAAAAATGTTGGAAAGATTGATAACAGAAAAGGTGCAAATAAATGAAGCATATTATAAATTGTTTCAAGAGAAAGCTAGTTTGAAGAGTGCCTTAGGAATTAAAACACGTCTCCTCTTATCACAAGATGTATCAATTTAGGACCAACCATCTTCTTCAACTAGGTATGTTGACACCTCATTGTCACAAGAGTTTGAGAAAATAAAAGGACAATTAAAAGTTGTTGAATAGGAATTGAAGAAAAAAGACAAATTGTTATTAGAAGCTAAGGAGATGGCCAAGGAAAGTGCATTGGATGTGATGAGAAACAATTTTGCATTTATAAAGGAATTGTAAAGAAGCTAGATATGTTTATACTATTTATCAAGCTCTATCACGGGCACTATAGTAGTGTAAGAGCTTTATAGGAATTTTGAAACCGTTATGTGACACATGACAAGCACAAGATAGACTCCTTAAAGATCTAAGAATGGCTACACAAAACCTCATAATAGTTCCTGCAGTAATCAATGCTACTAGTAAAATGTTTAACATGCTAGTAAGAGAGGTTTAGTATCTAGAAATCAAGGAGCATGCAATTAAGGAAAAGATCAATAGATTCTACATGTTGGGTGGTTGCAAGAAGTTGAGTCCCACTATTGGGTAAAAAGTGGAAGTGTTTTCTCTATTTTTCAAATTTTATGTCGATTGATGAAAAAATTTAATGCACTTAGAGATTGAATCTCAAAAAACTTGAGTAATAGAAAATGTAGTTCTTGGAGTCTACTTTTTAAATATGTAATTTATGTTAATACCCACATGGTAGAAATCTCTTTCTAGTAGGCATGTTTAAAAACCGATTTTTCAAAATGTCTGTTTTGGGACCATACCACACATGTACGACCACCCTTTTTTGATGCCGATAAATGGATTTTTGCAAATCCTTCTGGGAAATGATACCTAAGATACCAAATATTGATGAGAATATTTTTTCTTTTTTTTCAATTGAATATATATATTTTCTATTCATTTTAAACTGACAATAAAGTATATTTTCCAAACTCGAGTGTACAACCACAATTACTTGATGAAAATTTTATTTTTTTAATATTCAAAAGAATTGTATGTAGATAAATGTCATATAATTTATTTTTCTAAAATCCTAAAAACAAAAAAGGTATTAAAGTTTTAGTGAACCTCAATATTTTAGGTTTAGGTTCCACTTTTGATTAATAAATAATACAAAAATAGTAAAAATAATCTTATCACTATGAAATTTACATTTCTGAAATCAGAATGTTGAAAACTCTAATGGGTTTTTGTTTCATCAAAAAATTCAATCAAAAAGGCCCTCAAAAAATTAGGGCAAGGTTGAAATTTAATGTCGTTTTACCTTAGCCATTTTTTTGGAGGTCCAAGCATAGGCTTCGTGGGACCAAGCCTATCCCAAAGAAAAAAACAATGCTAAGTACTGTTTCCTGCCCCTAATTTTAACAAATGGGCCCCCCTTTTTTAAATTCAAAAAATGGGCACCCGTTTCGCTTTGTACCGTTGAAAGCAAAATGAGCACCCGTTTCATTAAATAATGGGTGCCCATTTTTTAAAAGATCTGTTGGTTCAAAATCTGGCCCACAAGCATAAATCCCAATGATTGAATGATTTTTCAATCATTGCTTGACATGTATGATTTGCAAAGAGAATGTTTGGATTAATCATTCTCTTTTTTTGTATTATTGTCGATTTGTTAAGGAGATCGATTCAAATTCAAAATTTGGTGCAACCATGGGATCAAATCAACATAAGAAGAGGCAAAGGAAGGTTCTGATAGCTGAGGAGATTGCAGAAAATAGGGAAAAGGAGGTAATATGTCAACGAGAGAGAAGATCAAGAATGAGTCAAGGAGCTTCAATTTCCACAATCATTTCAGAAAAGGAGAACATCATTGAGACCATAAATGCTGACGAAGGAAATAAAATAGAACCATTTAATTCAGGGGCATCTTCTAATCCTTTATTGGATACATGTATGTCTTCAGAGTCCTATGTTTTTTCTCTTGAAGAAATTGGTGATTTAATAGGAGCAGGTTACTTATTAAATCAAACACCAATTGAAAATAAAACCCCAAATGAAATTAGAACTCAAGTTGAAACTGAAATTGAAATCCCAATTGAAACCCGAAATGAAACTAGATCTCAATTTGAAACTGAAATTGAAATGGAATTTGGAACTCCAAATGAAATTGAAAATCCACCTACAATTGAAACCAATAATGTGGATGTAGACATAGAAACACCAATTGAAAATGAAAGATGTTTGAATGATAATAAATGAATGAAAATTTTGAAATTAAAAGTGATGTACTAGACAACCTTCCTGGCTTGGTTTCATGGAGACAGATTAGGACACATGCAAATAGATTGTTTAGACATTTTTTTTGATAATAAGAAATTTGGGTTTCAATATCAATTAATGGTACAACTAATTAAATTGAACTAAAATGCAAAAAGTGATGAAGAAGTTAGGCTTTTATGTCAAACCCAAGAAGAAGGACGAGTCTTTAAAACAAGTTGTGTCAATTGTTTCTAACGCCTTTGATACAATCGAAAAGAAAAGTCATTCTAAAGATAAAAATATAGCATGACAGGCAATAACAACAGCTTTAGTAAGCCGAATAACTTCTAATAAAAGAATTATGAGTAACATAAGTGGATATCTTAATATTCATTGTAAAAATTTGTTAAGAGTTGTAAAGAGAAGAGTTAATTTTGAAAGTGATCTGGCAAACAACTTATGGACTCTTAGTGGTAGACTACCAAGGCCTGATATGAAACTTACTGGTAAAGTCAAAACTTTGATCAAAAAATTCTGGCACGATAATATGAGAGTATCACCTAATGTTAGAGATGTTCTTAAATTAAGAGTTGGGTCAAAAATTCATGATCCACATCCAAAACACCTATTGGACATGACTCAAATTGAATTGTACAAAAAAATTTGAATGATAAGGTGTTGACTAGTAGCATTTTTCAAAGGTCTTTTGAAAAGTGTAAACCCTGGTATGTTCGAATTAACAAGGAAAGAGTCACATGTTGTTGCAAAACTCATGTTCAATTTTACTACCATTATGATGTATTTCTATATATACGTGTTACCATGCATAGTAATGGAATTTTCCAAGAATGTGGTATAAATATACCACCTAAAACTATAAAGGAGTTTATATCAACTTTTTTTGCAACCCACCAAATGAGCAAAATTTTCTTTTCAATGCATTTTTTTTCGGTGTATGTGATATATGTGGCAATCTTGCATTGTTGGATGAATGTTTGCATGAAAATATTTCAAATGATCTTGGACAACAATTAGTTGATGTTACAAGATTTAAAATTGTTGGGTATCCACTGAAGAATGGAAAGGTTGGAAGACGGTGCGATCTAATCACTGAAAAAGTTAGTGTTCGTGCATTTATGACTGAATTTAAGAGTAAGATCATACCTAAATATGTTAAACACACTCGAAATGATAGATGGCTCGATGGTCAGTTTCAAATATGTAAGGATACATTTCTTGTTGGTAGTATACTTTCGGTCATTGACTTTGCAGAGAACTACACGCTTGCACCACAAGATGAGGTCCAATCACAATACTACAATTCAGTGCAAGTATCAATTTTTGTCCATATTGTCTATTGGCATGCACCAGATAGTACAGAAGAGGATCATAAAAATTTGAGAGAGTACCATTTCTATATGAGTGATAATAAATTACACTCATCTGAGTTTGTCCAGTATTGCTTCAAGACCATTTTTGAGAATTTGAGGGGGAGAAATTTAGATGACACAACATCTAATATGGTCAGATAATTGCACAGGGCAATTCAAGAATGCTAGAATGTTTTATTGGTTGAGTAGGATTCACAAGAAAACTAATATCGAACATGTAGAGTTTTTTTGAGGCTAGACACGGGAAAAGAGAACATGATGGTGTCGATGCATGTGTTAAGAGAGACCTTTGCAAAGAGAAACTCAAATTAGAGGAAAAGGCTAAATTTAAAAATACAAGTGAAATTGTGGATTGGTGTAGTGCAACTTTATCCATAGGATCAAGTCAGAACTCTAAAATTAGACATTTCTTTTGGCTAGTTAAAGAGGAGAATATCCTTCCAAGATATGATTGTGATACAGACAATGGGTCAGCTAGATGGCATTCATTTAAGAGTTCTAATTCTAACACTTGGACTATATGGACTAGAGAGATTCCATGTTTTTGTCAATTTTGTGTTGCAGGTGAATGGGAAGAATGTGAGAATACTAAATGGGTTGAAGAATGGAAACACAAATCCTTAACACCTAGTGAGACATAATATCAAGATGTTAGAAGAAATGAAGACCCAGATCGTGCATTTGCATCAAAAGATTCTAATTGTGTTTCAGACCTCATACAATCTGGTAATTCAATTCAATTTCTTGTTTATAACTTTAAATTATATATTTTTCTGTATTGTCATATAATTTATGATTGTATTTGAATTATAAATTCTACCAAGTTTTACTTCTACATGTACTTAAATTTGTTTTCTAGGACATGTGTATGTTGTTGTTGCACCTAAGGATAATGATGAGAAGGTTGAGTATTTGCTAGCTAGATGTGTACAACCTAAGAAAAAGCTGATATGTGACAAGTAGATGATGTTGTTTTTCAGTATCCAGTTGGGTTTATTGTGGTAGTTGGCACATGGCTACACAAATACTTAACAAGAAGGAATGGCTTACCAGCTTATGAAGACTACTAATCAGAAAAGTAGAGTATAGACTATTCTCATTTGGTGGTGGCAACAAACATCAAATTAGAAAGATACAAAGGTAGACTTGCTAATAAGGTATTGTAGACACTTTTAGTAGAAGAGCATGAGGCAATCGTAGACGCGTTGCAAAAGAGAGAGGATGCAGATGGTGCATTAGGTTGAATCAAATTTATATGTTAGTTTGTGTTAATTGTGTGAATTCTTTTATATTTAATTATAATACTTGTTTTTCTTTGTCCCTTTAACATTGTATTTGTCTACATTTGATACAATTTTGGTTTCATAAACAACATTGTATTAGTTATCTTCTTCTTAATGTTATTCTGTACACATTGTAATTGTGTTACAATCATTCTAATTTTTTATGATATATTTAATTTATCATAATCTCTTCATAGATTAATTGTAAGTTCTTGATTTTCTTATTATTTTAAGAATATGATGTTATTGTAAATTGGGATAATTATTTTATTGAATTATAAACTGTTGCATTATAAGATGATTAATCGCAATGTTAAAATATAACTCATAAATAGATCATATACAATCACTAGAGGACACCAAATTACAAAACAACATCACATATATAATCACTAGAGGGCGCCAAATCACATAACAAGACTTGATATCATAATAGAAATGAAATGACATAATAAAAATTCCTATATATAGTCACATAACAATTCCTGATGACATAATAACAAGTCCTAAAAAAATAATAACAAGGAAATGAAATTAAAACAAGTCCAAATAACATAATAACAAGTCCCAGGATAACATAACAAGTGTCATCATAAAAAATCCATAATACAATAACATGACATGATCTAAAATATATAATCTAAGAACTCTTGTGCATATCATCTGCAGTCGTCTTCACTCCACATGAGGGTGGTTGAGATGAATCATCCTATTGCATGTGGTTCTAAGATGCACCATCCCGTGTGTGTGCAGTATCAGTGTCTCCACCCTCCTGTACATTATTAAAATATTTTACATGAGAAGAAGTTACTTGCATAATGCACTTATAAAGTAATTAAATACTGAAAATTTAAAATAAATTACCATACGACCATGCTCTATAATGCCCTCATTGGTACGTGGAAGTCCACTATCATGAACAAGAAAAGTGGTTGTAGTCAAGTCTTGTAAAAAACCATTGTGTACATCAATTTTGATAATCCCTATAAAAGCCAGGTACACAGTATAAACAAATTAGAATTATTTTTTCTAATCATCACCACAATTGAGAATGTTGATGGTTGCATCTAGCTCAATCACATACCCATACCAATACTAGTAGTGGTATCGACCTGAACAACATATATAAAGCATGAATTAAAGTTTTATATATACATAAATTATAAAGTATATATATAGACTACAAGTTTATCACAGAAAATCATACATGTGATGCGAGCAAAGTAACTGATGGGTGAAGGTGTACATGTGATGCACCATCAAACAATCCATAAGCCTACAATTGCAAAAATGAACATGAATCAGAGTTGTACATAAATTAGTAATCATATAAACACTTCAAATTAATGGATGAAAAAATACTAGTGGTATATGAGGTTGAGCCTCAATGATCGACGGGCCACGTGAAGAACTACCCATCTTGGTGCGACACAAAACACCCTACAAAATTGAAAAAATATATCATACACATCATTAAATTAAAATTTTAATTTTAAATTTTAAATGTAAATATCAATATAATGTATCTAGATGAAAGTGCATACCGTAAATGGGGCATTGACATCTCTAGGTAACATTATGTCGGTTCCTCAATGACATGGTATGATCCATCCTCTGTTCAGAAAAAAATGACTCATGTTATGGTTCGTATGTGTATATATAAGGAATTTAATATTGCACTATAAATTCTATAAATAAATTTGTACCTCTATAGGTCGATCATCATTTTCCCACAGGAGATCAACATATCAAGAGATGACATCAACATGTGTAGCCTCCTTCGCATCATCATAACCACCATGGGCAGCATCGACATCATCAAAATCACCATCTCCTCCAAGGGTAGCCTCACTATGTGGATCCATACATACATTCCCGTAGCTCATACAAACATGTGCTAAGCTGGGGGCAGCCCTCACCTTGCATAAATGTTGTACCAAATTGCCCGACAGTACACTCAATGAACCAAGAGAAGAATCCATTGCTCAATGATTGGAAGGTGCTGAAACAACCAGGGTAGGAAGAAGAACCAAGGGATCATCGCGCACATGGTTTCTAACTCTATCGCTCAATTTGGTCCCTGGCCTATTTTGGGGCATACCTCTCCCGACCCCCTGAAATGATCTAATATCAAAGAAATTGGGTTTTTTTCCCAATTCAAATTCGACCCACAAATTTTTCAAAAAATACATGGGGACCTCATGATTGGAGTGTGGCAGATAGTCAAAGACCATCAACCATCGCTCCCAAAAGTGTTTATTTATGCCTAGGTGCCTATACCATCGAATTGAGATCTGTGGCTTCTTCAAATCTATCTTTTCAGTCGTCTTAGGGTTCAAAAAATATTGTTTCAAATTCTTTTTTGTTATTTTTAATTCATTGACTTGTTTGTATGTTAGGCCATCAATGTAAATGCATGAGATCCCTCCCTCCAACTACGATATCTATCCATCTCTCTATCTAAATCCTATACAGACTGTACAATCCATTGCATACTATATATATGCAAGGCGTAACAACTCCGCAGGTGGATGAGGCTCACGTCTAATGGTATGGATATCTCTAATCAAAGCATCAATATTCCTCCTAATGGTCTTCCTTAACTGATCGAGTGGAGGTGGAGGGGGTGGAGGTGGAGGTGGTGCTAGACATAATATCTCATCTATCTCAAACACATCCATTATGTGAAAATAATCTGCATATATATACAAACATGAAAATTTATAATTACTATTTAATTTACATTTCACCTTCCAAAAAAACTTATAATTAAATACAATTTACCAACCTAACTATAAAAAAAGGAAACTCATATAGATCTATATTATTAATAGGTGGGTCTATTTTAATAATAAGCATCATTTAAGAAATATTATCCACTTAAATAAAAGTATAAGAAATATTCTACAAAATAAAACATCAGAATGCCCATGTAACTCAAACAATACTTTTTAACATCTAAAGATGCATTAGTATAAGTTCCATCAAAATCATAAAAATAATCATGAGAGAGAGAGAGAGAATAGATAATGAATAAAATGACTCCATTGATTTAGATAATGAATAATCATCTCCTCTAGACTCCATAGAGGGGTCATTCTCGATTAAGATTTGTTTTTAGTTGTCATTTTGGGCCATCATGGTGCATTTGTATGTTTGTTATAGAGAGATGGATGATTACAATACCTATGATAGTTGTACTTTGGGACCCATAATAGTTAACCATCTTGTCATGAGAGGCTTCTAATCATAGTTTAATGGTAGCATTGTGTAGTTCATCTTTTCAAAGAAGGTAACTTCCATGGAATTACAATTTAGTACCCTTTCAATATTTAACCATTATCTTCAATTAGGCTATCACTTTATATTTCATGATGTATGTTTCTATGTGATGCTTATGATATGGATGCAAATATGTACATGATGAAATGCCATATTTTTGATTTTTTATGTTTTTATATGTTATGCAAATACAAATGTGAATGTATGAAATGCAAATGAATATGATAATGAAAATGATTATTCACATGATGAAAATGTAAAATGTGCTAACATGTGTTGTGTGTAGGATGTGATGCAATTGTGATATCTATATGTATGTATGAAATTCTTAATATGTGGTAATGCAGGTGCAACTACATGAAATGCAAATGTTTTTGGCATGCCATTATGCTCAATCGTGTGATAGTAGGCTACACAAACTCAAGAATAATGATGGAAGTCAATCAAGAAAGGGGGATGAAAGATAGAAGATATGAAAGTGAAAGAGCTTCTTGTGCGTTATCATCATTGAGCTTTATTATGGTAAGATAGGTTATGACAATCTAGGCATATGTGCGACCAAGAAAATCATTGCCCCAGTTCATACTAGACTCACAATGTCCTCATATCCTTGGACAAGTCATAGCATTACTAAGAGACAATCCACAGACAGTAAAAGAAAAATAGGTGACGATACCCCATCCTCGCCTTTCTAGTCAAAGACATCCTAGAGATAAAATCTCTAGTCAAAGACATCCCGAAAAAGCTAAACGACATGTCACCAAAAAGATAAAATCAAAAGAAAACCAAGACTTGACACCAACATCCACTATAGTCCTCAAGTTTAGTGTCTCTTGTCACTTGTATAAGTCTTATTTGATTGTGGTCACAATGTTTACTCTCACAAAATGATAGATAGCACTGAACCATAATGTTGTCTGGGTCTATTGAAGGATTTGATTTGTTAAAGCCCATTTTTGCTGTTGTGTCTCATCTAAAACTAACTGAATCCATGAAACTCATACTTTATTGCGGAGAAGACGAAACTTTATTATGGATTGGCGATGCAAATTTTGCTTTATTGTGGATTGTGCATGGATAGACTGAAGAAAACTAGAAGAAATTGTACTCCTCAGAATAAGCGATGCTCTCAATTCCACACCCATTACTAGACGTAGGATTTGCCTTAGCCACAGACAAGAGCTGATTTATTATGGATGGAAATGGGTGAAAAAGAATGTTTATTAGGAATGGCTAATCAATCTTGGGTAGATCAATAACAAGCCATGATGGGAATGTGTAAGTTTTATTGTAGATGAATAGGTTGTGAGTGTGTGCAAAGTGAAATGATGAAATGGAATCCTGAAGGAGGGAGGAGCAATGTCTCTACTCATGGCACCGATGACCCGGTTTTCACCATGGTACTTGCCTAGGGCACCATCGAAGTGGTTTTCACCGTTGGACAAAATGTTTTTCTGTTTTCCAATTTTATTTTATTTTCAATTTTTTTGTGTCACAAGGTGCCTGTTTGCTAGGTTCTCACCAAGTAACGATTTTTTATGTTTATGATTTTTTTTGTTTTTATGATTTTTTTTTTTTGATATTTTTTGATTTTTTTTGTATTTTTGAATTAGGATACTTTGAAGATCTATTTTTAAAACCTGCAAAGGTGCATGCTGTTGATAGGATCCTCCAAAGGTTCACCCTCTATGGTTGAGAGTTGATATGCACCAGATCCATATGTTGTTGTGGTGATGTAAGGACCAAGCCAATTTGGTTTGAACTTGTCCTTCTTCTGTCTATCTTGCTGATTTTTTGGATTTTCCTTGAGAACTAAATCACCCACCTCAAATGTGTGAGGCTTTATCTTATGATTGTAGCTGCATTGTTCCTTGATTGAATGATGTGTAGCTCAAGTGACTGTCTTCCTTGATGAAGGAACTAAGATAGAATTACTAGTGTGTGGACTACACAGGCCTGTATGCGTGTCACCTGAAGAATTTTGGGCATCCCTGATAACAAAGTCCTTCAAGGAAGCTCCATTAAAGGTCCATGATGTATCGCCAAAAGGGAAAGGATGTGCAGAAGAAGTGGATGAGTGATGAAGGCTTATGATTGTGAAAAGAAGTGAAAGTAGGATGACATGATGGAGACTTAGGATCAGCAAGTATTCTTTTTGACTTGCAATTGTAGAACTTTTTCCCCCATTTTTTTTGATATTAGGGGAGGTCATCTCTTGTTCTTTTTCTTTCATAGGATTTTTATCCTTGACCTTGATTTTTTTAGAGTCCAATAGCTTTTGATTTTGATTTCAACTAAAGGACTTTTCTTTATTTTTGACTTTTAGATTTTTCTTTTCAAAGCTTGATTTTTGATCCCTAATGAGTAAGGGCTTTTCTGATTCTTGTTGATCCAAGTCTAGGAGTGGACTGGAAATGGAATGAGTGGACGAAACGGTAAATCTATGTGAATTCTCAAGAGGGCTGGCGATACGCTCAATAGATTCTTTGTTGGAACCATTCTTAGGACTATTTATTTCAAGAGATGCTTGCACCACTAGAGGAGATTTGCACTCAGACTTAGTAGCCACAACACTAGGTTCTTCATACCAATTCCTTGAAAATTGTTTGTAGATTGTTCCCATCAACTGAATACCTTAGGAGATAGTGGGAGTTGATCAATATGAAAGATATACTCACCACATCCTATGTCTTTAATCTTGAACTTTTCTTTGATCTCTGCTTGTTTTGATGTAAAAGCTTTCAAGGATTCTGGATCCACATATGCCGATGAAGGAATAGCCTCTCAATTGACTGGTATTGTTATTTTTGATCTAGGTCGCATATTGTTGCAATATATGAATGGATTTGGGTCAGCTTTGATGGTCACTTCAATTCCATTGTGAGGGAACTTGATACATCGATGATATGTAGATGGTACTGCATTCATCTCATGAATCCATGGATGGCCTAGCAATATGTTCTATGTGAGCTCTAGATCAAGGACTTGACATACCACATCTTTCGTAACTGGCCCAACTCTGAGAGGTAAGGTGATTGTGCCCTTGGATGAGCACTCTTCATCATCATATGCCTTGATGGTAATTTTGTTTGTAGCATTCATAGCTTTATCAGAATATCCCAATTGCTTAATAGTGCTCAATGTACAAATGTCTAGACCCGCTCCTCCATCTATTAGGACTCGTTTTATTTGATGTTTGTGTATGAAGTCTTTGATGTGTAACGGTGCACTATGTGGCTGACTTACAGAGGCGTCATCAGCTTCTGTGAATGTAAGGGAGTGTGGAATGGAAAGGTATCCCACCATGTCTTGAAACTGGTCCACGTTTAGATCAGTAGGAATAGCAGCGTCTCTCAAGATTTTGTCAAGAATGGCTTCATGTGTAGGGGATATGCGTAAGAGCTCGAGAATGGAGATAAGCACGGGTGTCTTCCCTAATTGTTCTACAAGGTCATACTCAAGCTTAGTTGATGAGGAAGCGATGTTTTTAGCTAGAGCACCTTGCAAAGTGAATTTACCTCGATGAGTTGTAACATTACATTCAGAGGTAGGTTCGAAAGATGATCCAACACCTTTTAGGACAATCTTGGGTCTTTGGGTAGAATTCTGAAGCATTTTGTCCTTAATGATAATGGTAGAAACATAATTGTCCATTGAAATGTGATTGATAGTTGAATCATAGTTATAGGATGCTCTGGTATAGTTGGTTTGGTCATCTGTGGCTTTAGATTTTCCCTTGTCATGCTTTGGGAATGGTTCCTTAAACATTTCATGTTCTTGATTGGATGAGTGTCCTTCAATCTCAATGTCACCTGTATCGATGAGATCTTGTATGATGTTCTTCAGTTGATGGCAATTTCCTATTTTATATCCCTTGCTTTTATGAAATTCACAATAATCATCATCATTCCACCAATTTGGTTTAACCTTTGGTTCATATGGAGGAAAATCTGGAATAGTGATTACTTTGTTTGCCACTAGTTTCTTGAAAACTGACTCAAGTGGTTCTCCCAATGGAGTGTACTTCCTTCGTGACTTTGAAGTTGTTTGAGTATTCACTTGATTGTTTGTAGAGCTTGATCCTGAAAAAATGATTTTAGGTCGCACTGTATTGGCATCCACAACACCATCTTTGACTGTGTTCTTGTTTTTATTCCAAAATCTTGGCTTATCTTTTCCTTTAAAGTCATCTTTGTTTTCCTTGAATATCTTAATGACTCCTTGTTCAATTAGGACCTGTTTTGTCACTAATCCTTTTTCAATGACATCCTTGAAGGTGGACAAATGAGCTTTTCTTAAGTCATAACCAATGTCTTTGTTAACATTCTGGGTAAACATTTCTACCATTTGTTTCTGTGGAATTTCACAAGAGCATCTATTGGCTAGATTTCTCCATCTTTGTAAAAATGATGAAAAAGATTCTCCATCCTTTTGTTTGGTGTTGCACAAGGTACTGACTGATATATCAATCTCTATGTTGTATGAGAAATGTTGGATAAATGCCTCTGCTAAGTCACCCCATGACTTAATACCAGGTGGAAGTTGGGAGAACCATTTCATAGCTTGATCACCTAAGCTTTGTGGGAATAATCTCATCAAATATGTCTCTTTTGCTGCTACGTCAATGCAAGCTATGAAAAATTGTCTTATATGTGTCTTAGGATCCCCTTTTCCTCTGTACTTATCAAACTTAGGTGTCACAAAGTGTGTAGGAAATAGAGGAATTGGAATGCTTTTGTCAAATGGATAGGGACATATGTCTTTCATTGTGTAAGTTGGCTTTGGTGTATTTATGTCCTCCATTTTCTTTTGTAAGTCCCTGATGTGTTGCTCCAAATTGTTCTTCGGTGGAGACCAACTTCTTGGACCATACCCCATGCTTGAGGCACTGGGTGGAGGAGAAAAATGTTGCATATATGGATGATATTGATCATACACATGTTCATATGGAGGAGGTCTATAATGATGTTTTGTATAAAGACCACTTGGTATAGAGTCATGATGAGGAATAGAGTATCTATTTTGTCCACGTATACCATACTCTATAGGAATGTCATGAGTTTGTTCTAGTGTGTTACCCCCAAATTTGACATGGGGTTTCCTTGTGTCCAAATTTTGAGCATGCCTTTGAATATCCAATTGCTTTGGTGGTTGGTCCTTAGCATTGGTATGTGATTGAGTATATCTTTTTGCATAAGACTTCCATAATGGTCTATGAAGGTGATTATCATAGGCTTGACCATGTGTGTATGGGACTTTAGGTTTTTGAAACAAAGATGATGGTGATTCAGGCACAAGATGTGGCCCTCTAGTGCCTCCACTATTAGGCCTCCTTTGATCCATGTTGAGGTGAGGTTGTTGCAAAGGTCGATTTTCCATTATTTGAGACATGTCAAAATCATGAGGAATCTTGGCTCCACTTTGTGCCATCACTTGTAAAAAGTATTGTCTATCTCTCCTCATTATTTCCTCAACCAATCGATTGAAATGGGGATTCATAATGGTGTCTTCCACTTCTGCTGAATGTATGGAAAAGTTGTCCATATTGTTATTGTGTGTATCATTGTTGTTTGTAGTGTCCATGTTCTCAACATTTGGAATGTTTCTATAAGCATCCATATCAGGTAATGTGGTATGATCAGAATTGAAGAAGATATCATTGTCATACTCATAAGAACTCATGTTTGCAGACTCTTGAGCCTCTTTAGCTTCTCTCCTAGACTTTTGGGAACAGGTTTCAACCATGAACTAGGTATTGACCAAGATGTGTGAGAGTAGATGAAAATGGAAAGAGTATGGAAGACCAAGAGTTTGGATGGAATGCAAATGAATTTGGGGTGTACTTGCAATGTCCAAAGTGTAAGACCAAGTATGTATGTAGTAGAGTAGGTGTGACTTCCAAAGAGAGGATAGTTTCTCTTGATGAGGTAAGTTGACCTTGACTCTGAGTAAGACCAAATGAGACCCAAAGGTGATACACCTTGATGAGGGACCACTTAGCAAAATGTTGTTGTATGTAATGTGTTGACAAAGTATGATGAGGACAAGCAAGTGACCTTTTGACTCAAGTTTAGACAAATGTGAATGTAATGTAAGGTGTGCAACAATGATGGAATTTGTGAGACCCAAAGATAGGTTGAATGCTAGATGAAAACCTGAAGAGATAGCTTAGGAAGCTCAAGAATTCTAAAACTGATTGCTCTTGTTTGTTGGACTATAAATTTTTCCAATTTGTGAAGTTGTTGTTGTGACCAAATCTAAATTTTTTGACTATTATTCATGACAAGAGGACACAATGTTGATGAGGACTCAATTTTTGGAAGTGTTTAGACTCAAAAATGACTCAAAGAAAAGTGTGTTGTTTGATGTAAAATTTGTTTTGCATACACTTGAAGACACAAAAGAAACAATTTTTTGTTGTTTGGTCTTGAATGTTTGATTGTTCAAAATAAGACAAGCACAATTCTTATGGTTGGCCAGGACAATAGTTGTTGATCCCACATGGAGATTCCCCCGAGGCTACGCTATTCAGAGCGGATACTTGGATGCTTGACCCCACTAGCTCCACCCTTGGCACTCACTTCTCGGGGTAGCCAAGCATCAGTCCCCACGAAAACTCCCCGTGGTGAACTTTGTATCTCTACTAAGAACCGTATGTGTGTGGGCCGCTACCAGAGGTCCGACTTCCTACCCCAACAACTAGAAGGATTTTGGCTTCTAAAACAAAAAGGTGCTAGTAAGGGAATCCGCTTATGTGGCCATACATGTGGCACTTTCAGCTCTGTAAATACAAAAGGCTTGCAGCCAGTAGGGGCTACGCCCTACAAATGATCAAATAAATTTGATCAAATGGGTTTATGGGCAGACATAGTGTCAGTATGAACTAATCAGCACACGTTATCCATAGTTTTCAGCATAGATACAATTATTTATAGTGGTTTGGAAGAAGATGGCTTTTCTTTTGCTACCACTTGGGTCGTTCTCTCCTCACTAGTAGTCCTAATGACCACATGCGGAGACAGGCCCTCTAAAGATGCAACAAAAAGAGCCTATTGCTCAAGACACAAAAGACAATGGTTCAATTTTAGTGCACCAATTGAAGTGTTTGATAATATATGAAAACAAGGCACACAATAAAGATCAAAAACCCTTGCCAAAATTCTGCAACAAAGATTTGTTAGTAGTTTTGCAATAATACCCCTCCTGCAAGCATACAAGTTAGGTAAATTTTAGATCCAAAAGACTTTGTGAAATAGGGGCCTTCAACAATGCTATTTTTTTGACCAATTCAAAGATCTGAGTCATCATAAAAAAAGACCACCTATAAAATTTCAAGAAATTTCTAGAAATGTAAGAAAATCCAAAATATTTGCTAATTTGCTCCAAAAATTAATTTTTTATGAAAAATCATAAAAAATTCATATAAAATGGAAAATTGATCCAAAAAATCTGAAATTTTATTGGAGAGTCCCGATAGTCTTCCAAACTTGCATAAAAATATTTTTGCAACAAATCCAAGCAGTTTGTCAGATATGAGTAAAATAATGCAAAACCCTAATTTTCAAAGATCCGAGTTTTGAGGAATGATTTTGTATCAAATTTAAAAATAAAAAAGATTCAATCCCATGTATAATTCTGAGAGATTTCCAAAAATGTAAGAAAATCTAAAAAAATCGCTAATTTACTCTCAAAATTAATTTTTTATGAAAACTCATAAAAAATTCATATAAAATGAAAATTTGATCCAAAAAATCTGAAATTTTTACTGAATCCTTATGATACTTTTCCTGACTTACACAAAAACTCTAATGCCAAAATTTGAAGCCATTTGTGAGATATAATCAAAATAACGAAAAACCCTAATTTTTAAAGATCCAATTTTTTAGGAAAACTCTCAAAATTATACATAGGATCTAAACATTGTAGAATGTTTGGTAGAAAACTTATGAAATGCCTATAGAGTGTGGTATACATGGACAAAGTAGATATTCCATTCCTCATCATGAATCTATACAAAGTGGTACATATACGCAGTGTCATTATAGACCTCCTCCATATGAACATGTGTATGATCAATATCATCCATATATGCAACATGCTCCTCCTCCAATTGGTGCCTTGAGCACGGGGTATGGTCCAAGAAGTCGATCTCCACCTAAGAATATTTTGGAACAACAAATCAAGGACTTACAAAAGAAAATGGAGGACATAAATACACCGAAGCCAACTTACACTGTGAGAGACATATGTCCCTATCCATTTTACAAGAGCATTCCAATGCCTCCATTTCCTACACACTTTGTGATGCCTAATTTTGATAAGTATAGAGGAAAAGGAGATCCAAAGGCACACATAAGATAGCTTTTCACAGCTTTCATTGAGGTAGCTTAAGAAGAGACATATTTGATGAGATTATTCCTACAAAGCTTAGGAGATCAAGCTATGGAATGGTTCTCCCAACTTACACCTAGAATTAAGTCATGGGGTGACTTAGCTGAGGCATTTATCCAACATTTCTCCTACAACATAGAGATAGACATATTAGTCACTACTTTATGTAACACAAAGCAAAAAGATGGAGAGTCTTTTTCATCATTTTTACAAAGATGGAGGAATCTAGCTAGCAGATGCTCTTGTAAAATTCCACAAAAACAAATGGTAGAGATGTTCACCCAGAATGTTAACAAAGACATTGGTTATGACTTGAGAAAAGCTTGCTTATCCACCTTCAAAGACATCATTGAACAAGGCTTAGCAACAGAGAAGGTCCTAATTGAACAAGGCATCATCAAAATATTATAAGAAAAGAAAGATGACTTTAAAGGAAAAGACAAGACAAGATTTTGGAACAAAAATAAGAACACAGTAAATGATGGTGTTGTTGATGCCAATACAATGCAACCCAAAATTGTTTTTTCAGGATCAAGCTCTACAAACAACCAAGTGAATACTCAAACAACTTCCAAATCATGAATGAAGTACACTCCATTGGGAGAACCACTTGAGTCTATTTTCAAAAAGTTAGTGGCAAACAAAGTAATCACAGTTCCAGATTTTCCTCCATATGAACCAAAGGTTAAGCCAAATTGGTGGAATGATGATAAGTATTGTGAATTTCATAAGAGCAAGGGTCATAAGATAGGAAATTGCCATCTATTGAAGAACATCATACAAGATCTCATTAATAGAGGCAACATTGAGATTGAAGGACATTCATCCAATCAAGAACATGATATGTTTATGGAACCATTCCCAAAACATGACAAGGGAAAAGCTAAAGCCACAGATGACTAGACCAACTATACCAGAGCATCTTATAACTATGATTCAACCATCAATCACATTTCGATGGATAATTATGTCTCTACCATTATCATCAAGGACAAAACGCCTAAGAATTCTACCCAAAGACCCAAGATTGTCCTAAAAGGCATTGGATCTTCTTCTGAACCTACCTCTGAATGCAATGTTACCACTCGTCGAGGTAAATTCACTTTGCAAGGTGCTCCAGCTAAAAATACTGCTTCCTCATCGACCAAGCCTGAGTATGACCTTGTAGAACAGTTAGGGAAGACACCCGTGCTCATCTCCATCTTTGAGCTCTTACACATATCCCCCACACATAAAGCCATTCTTGATAAAATCTTGAGAGACACTGCCATCCCCACTGATCTGAATGTTGACCAGTTTCAACCCATGGTGGGATACCTTTCTGTTCCACACTCCCTTACATTTACAGAAGCCAATGACGCCTCCATAAGCCGGCCACATAATATAGCTTTACACATTGAATCCTTCATGCACAAACATTGAATAAAGAAAGTCCTGATAGATGGAGCAGCAGGTCTAAACATTTGTACATTGAGCAATATTAAAAAATTGGGATATTCGAACAAAGTTGTGAATGCTACAAACAAAATTGCCATCAAAGCATATGATAATGAAGAGCGTTCATCCAAAGGAATAGCTACTTTACCTCTCAGAGTTGGGCCAGTTACAAAGGATGTGGTTTGTCAAGTCCTTGATTTAGATCTCACATACAACATATTGCTAGGATGTCCATGGATTCATGAAATGAGAGTCGTTCCTTCTACATATCATCGATGTATCAAGTTTCTACACAATGGAGTTGAAGTGACCGTCAAAGCTGACCCAAATCCATTCATATATTGCAACAATCTGTGACCTAGATCAAAAATAACAATTCCAGCCAATCGATAAGCTGTTCCATCTTCAGCATATGTGGATCCTGAATCATTGAAAGATTCTACATCAAAACAAACAGAGCTCAAAGAAAAATTCAAGGTTAAAGACTTGGGATGTGGTGAGTATATATTTCATGTTGATCAACTCCCACTATCTCCTAAGGTATTCAATCAGCATGAACAATCTATAAACAATTTGCAATGTCAAGGAATTGGGTGTGAACCACCTAGTGTTGTGGCTACTAAGTCTGAATGCAAATCTCCTCTAGTGGTGCAAGAATCTCTTGATATCAATAGTCCTAAGAATGGTTCCAGCGAAGAATCTATTGAGTGTATCACCCACCCTCTTGAGAAATCACATAGCCTTACCATTTCATCCACTCATTCCATTTCCACTCCACTTCTAGACTTGGATCAACAAGAATCACAAAAGCCCTTACTCATTAGGGACCACAAATCAAGCTTTGAAAAGAAAAATCTAAAAGTCAAAAATAAAGAAAAGTCCTCCAGTCCAAATCAAAATCAAAAGCTATTGGACTCTACAAAAATTAATGTCAAGGATAAAAATCCTATGAAGAAAAAAGAGCAAGAGATGATCTCACCTAATATCAAAATAACTAGGGGCAAAAGTTCTAAAATTTCAAGTCAAAAAGCATAATTGTTGATCTTAAGTTTCTATCATGTTATCCTACTTTCACTTCTTTTCACAATCATAAGCCTCCATCACTCATCTACTTGTTCCACACATCCTTTCCCTTTTGACGATACATCATGGACCTTTAATGGAACTTCCTTGAAGGACTTTGTCATCAGGGATGCCCAAACTTCTTTAGGTGACAAGCATATGGGCCTACGTAGTCCACACACTAGTAATTCTATCTCCGTTCCTTTATCAAGGAAGACAGACACTCAAGCTACACATCGTTTAGTCAAGGAACAATGCAGCTACAATCACAAGGTAAAGCCTCACACATTTGAGGTAGGGGACTTAGTTCTCATAGAAAATCATAAAAATCAGCAAGATAGAGAGAAGAAGGGCAAATTTGAACCAAACTAGCTTGGTCCTTACATCATCACAGCAGCATATGGATTTGGTGCATATCAGCTCTCAACCACAGAGGGTGAACCTTTGGAGGATCCTATCAACAAAATGCACCTTCACAGGTTTTACACATAGCCTCAGAGTATCCTAATTCAAAATACAAAAAAATTTAAAAAATAAATCAAAAAGACAAAAAAAAATCATAAAACATAAAAAATCGTTACTTGGTGAAAACCTAGCAAACAAGTGCCTTATATATATATATATATTTTGTCTAATGGTGAAAACCACTTTGGTGGTGCCCTGGGAAAGTACCATGGTGAAAACGGGGTCACTGACACCATGTGTAGGGACATTGCTCCTCCCTCCTTCAGGATTCCATCTCATCCTTTCACTTTGCACACACTCACAACCTCTTCATCCATAATAAACTTACACATTCCCATCATGGTTTGTTATTGATCTACCTAATATTGGTTAGCCATTCATAATAACCCCCTTTTCACCCTTTCCATCCATAATAAATCAGCTCCTATCTGTGGCTAAGGCAAATCCTACGTCTAGTGATGGGTGTGGAACTGAGAGCATCGCCTGTTCTAAGGAGTATAGTTTCTTCCACTTTTCTACAGTCTATCTGCACACAATTCGCAATAAAGAAACACTTGTATCGCCAATCTGCAATAAAGTATTAGTTTCATGGATTCAGTCAGTTTCAGATGAGACAGCAGCAACAATGGACTTCAACAAATCAAATATTTCAACAGACTCAGACAACATATGGTTTAGTGCTATCTATCCTTTTTGTGAAAGTAAACATTGTGACCACAATCAAATAAGACTTATACAAGTGACAAGAGACACTAAAGTTGACGACTACAGTGAATGTTTGTGTCGAGTCTTGGTTTTATTTTGATTTTTATCTTTTGGTGACATGTCTTTTAGCTTTTTCAGGATGTCTTTGACTAGAAAGGTGAGGATGGGGTATTGTCACCTATTTTTATTTGCTATCTGTGAATTGTCTCTTAGTAATGCTATGACTTGTCCAAGGATATGAGGACACTGAGAGTCTAGTATGAACTGGGGCATTCCTTGTTTGAGACTGTCTTATCTCCATGCAAATAGGTACAATGACTTTTTGGGTTGAACATATGCCTCGATTGTCATAACCTATTTTGCCATAATAAAGCTCAATTATGATAATGAACAAGAAGCTCTTTCATTTTCATATCTTTGATCCCCCTTTCTTGATTGACTTCCATCGTCCTTCTTGAGTCTATGTATCTTGCTATCACACGACTAAGTATAATGACACACCAAAAACATTGGCATCTCATGTAGTTTCACCTACATTACCACACATAAGCATTTCATACATACATATAGATATCACATTTGCATCACATCCTACACACAACACATGTTAGCACATTTTACATTTTCATCATGTAAATAAAAATGAATGCAAGAAAAATATTACAAGAATGAACTAAATGATGATTTAGATTCAATAAATTATTAGGATGACAATAACGATATAATTGTTATATATTTGGAATGCATATATGTGAGGATACATGGATGATTAAATATAGAGATTCTTTCCACTTGACATTATATTTCTCATTGAGGCATAATTTTACATTTAGTGTAATATTTTTTAAGTTCAAAAACATCTTTAGATGCACATTGCGACATTGGTAGAAGGTAGACTTTAGGAGTAGTTTAAATTTAGTATAATAATGTCATTTTAGAAACAATTGGGATACTTCACCAATAATGTCATTTTGATGACAAGTTGAAACTTTGAAAACTTTTTATGACACACTAACAACACTTAATGTTACTTCAATAAAAGCTAACATTTAGTGAAAATCTATCAGTTTGGTAGCCATTGGACTTTATGGACATACTACCTCTATGTTCGAATTTAATATCTAGCATCTCAATGACTCAAATTTAGAAAAAATGCTTTCAACAACCATGTTTTCAAAGCAAAATAGGAATGGCTACAATTTTTTATTTGCTAAGAAGTATAAAAAATTGAAAGCATTGCGTCTTGGAAAGGATAGGGAGATCACTAAAATGATTGGTGATTTGTGGAATAATCTAAAAGAAGAAGAAAAATCCATGTTTTCAACAACCAAGTTTTCAAAGCACAAAGTTTGGAAAGAAGAAAGTTTAGTAGTAGGATTGTTCCACATGTTATTAAAAATATAGGGACTTGTAAACTCAAATTGGAAATGAGATGTTGACATTAGGAAGTCTAACATTGACTATGTATTTAGTCTATGTGGTGGTGCAATTAGTTGGATGAGTAGGTGACAGGTTGTGGTTTCTCTTTCCGCTATTAAGTCAAAGTATATGGCATGTTATCATGTTTGTAAATATATAGTATATCTTTAGAGATTGGGCTAAGTTAGGAACTAGTGAGGATTAAGAGAGATAATTAGAGTATTATCAAATTTAAGAACCCTATTTTTCACACACACAAAAAAATCACATTCATATTCATTATCATTTTAAAGTTCAATTTAAACATAAATTAAACATCAAAACATAAATTAAACATCCAACTTTTACAGAAAAATCCTGTAATTAAATACAACATTTAGAAATATAAATTTAAACATTGAAACTTTTACGCATGATTAAAATAGAGAGAGAGAGGGAGAGTAGATAATTTGAGATACAAAGAATTAGAGAGAGAATAGATAATGAGAGATAGAGAGTAGGTAATGATAGAGAGAGGGTAATGAAAGAGAGAGAGGGTAACGTGTGTGAGAGAGAGAGGGAGGTAATGTGTGTGGGTGTGAGAGAGAGGGGGTAATGTGTGTTTGTGAGAGAGAGAGGGGGGGTAATGAGAGATTGAGAGAGAGAGAAAGGGGGTTTATTGTTGATTTTCATCTAGGGTTTATTGTTTGTTAATTTTTTAGGGTTTGTTGTTCATTTATTTTCTAGGGTTTATTGTTTGTTTTTTCTATCTAGGGTTTATTATTCATTTTTCTATTAAGGGTTTATTGTCTTTTTTGGTCTCTAATGTTTATTGTTCGTTTACATTTTGGTTTTTGGTTTTTTTCCTAGGGTTTTAAGTTTTTACTATTTTTACTTTTCATATTTTTTGCAATATTTAAAAACTAAAAAACTATTTTAAACATGAAATTAAATAGAATAAAAAACATTTTTCAAATTTTTAAAAATTAAAAAATAACAATAAATTAATTTTTTTTAAATGAAAAATAATAACAATAAATTAACATTTTATTTATGAAATATAACATAAATAAATAAAAAAGAATATAAAAAACAAAACTACGTACCTGAAAGGAGGTAAAATTTGGTCTGGGGGTCAGTTGGGATGAAAAAAATGGGTACCCATGCTCCTCTGAAACGTTTACCCATTTTTGAAACAGTGAAAATGATGGAAAATGGTTTTAAAAAAAAAATACATTCAAGAAACAAGTGCCCATTTTTTTCAAATCGGGCACCTGTTTAGCTTCGGGCACCTGAACCAAAATAGGTGCACATTTTTGAAAAATGTGTGCCCATTTTTGAATGGCTCAGGAACCCGAAGCGAAACGGGTGCCCAATTTGTAAAATTCAGGCACCCGTTTCTAGTGGGCTTTTTTCCCAACCTACAAACTTCCACCGGATTGGGACCCAACTTTGTGCATTTATGCTACTCTAGTATTGGACAATTGTACTGAAATATTAAATGATAATGGAGAGATCAAGGCTCTTGAAGCATGGACAAGAGAGTTTGATGAAATGACTCACATAGCACTCTAGAAGATTGATGAAGGAGACTGGCTAAAAATGTCTACATATGATACTGTGATTGATAAAGTTATTGCAATAGACATCATGTATGGAAAATTTATAGCAATGTTGAAAAATGCAATAGATAAAAAGTGTAGAGAAGATCCAACTAGAGTGCAAGAAATTCAAGTTTTCAAATGGCCATCAAACTTCCAAATAGCACACTGGCATTAAAAATATCCCACCATTGTGGATAATTGAAAAGAATAATGCGATGATAGGAGGGATAAACTATATTTCAAGTACAACTTAGTTATATAAATGGGGACCTTGTTAGATCATGCAGATCATGGCACTAATACATTTGGACTAGATTTTTAACTGAGGTTTCCGACGGAGAAGGTATATTGTGGCCAAATTTGATTTTTTTTTTTAAAATGCCCGAATTCATCGTAATTCCGATGGAAATTTGCCATTTGGTTTTGATGAAGAAGGCATTAGCAATGAGAATTTTCTTTTTTTTCAAAAAAGTGCTCAAGTTTGTCATAATTCCGACGACAGCGACCAATACTTAAAAAAAAAGAAGAGGGGAATTCATTTGTGCATTTCAATCCCACGTAGGAATCCGTGGCGACTTCAACCCCCAAGAACATCAAACCCATGTCAAAGGATTTTGTGGCATTGCTTGCAATCCCGTGCAGGAGGTAGATTCAAATTGCCCTAGTTTTTGATTTCATGTTGCAAAAAGTATACATGTGGTGGTTAATTGCCCTAGTTTTTAATGCAAATTGGTCAATCTCATAAAACCATAGAACTGTGATTGAGGAGTGAGCTTTAAATTTTGTAGCAGCAATCCCTTCCTCCTGTATACTCGTTTGTTGATTGTTCACATGAGATCGCAACTCTTTGTAGCATCGTATCAAATAATTCACGAGCCTTGTCCATGTTTCTACATTTTGCATTCATGTCAAGAAGGGCATTTGCAAGTACAACACCTAACAAAATTCCTCTATCTATTATGCTTTGATGGATGTCCATACCCTATTCCAAAGCTCCCATTTTTGCATAGGCAGGGAGGATGCTGGCAAAGGTTGTGGAATTTGGCTTTATGCCTACCAATTTCATTTTCTTGAAAGTGTCTAAATCCTTTTAAACAAATCCATTTTGTGTATATCCAACAATCATTGCAGTCCATGAGACAACATTTCTTTCAGGTATTCTATCAAACAGTTCACGTGCCTTGTCTATGCTTCCACATTTTGCATACATGTCTACTAGGGTAGTTGTAACTACAACATCTGAAAAATTCCTCTATCATTTATGCTTCGATGAATGTCCATACCATTTTCCATATCTCCCATTTTGGCACAGGAAGGGAGGATAGTACAAATGGTCGTGGAATTTGGCTTTACACCCACCAATTGCATTTTCTTGAAAGTTTCTAAAGCCTTCTCAACAAATCCATTTTGTGCATATCTGACAATCATTGCAGTCCAGGAAACCACATTTCTTTGAGGCAATCTGTCAAACAGTTCCTGTGCCTTGTTTATGCTTCCAGATTTTGCATACATGTCTAACAGAGTAGTTGCAACTACATCTGACAAAATTCCTCTAACTTTTATACTTTGATGGATGTCCATACCCTGTTTCAAAGCTCCCATTTTGGCACAAGCTGGGAGTATGTTGGCAAACATAACTAAGAAATGCAATGATCAGCTCCAAAGACATCAAACCACTACTAACAAAACCAAGAGACTAAAATATGATAGGGAATAGTGTGAGCTGTCCTGAAATAAAATATATTATTTTCAATTTCAACTAAAACATAATTACTCAGCCATTTAATGTTATTAATAAGTGTTTAATTTATGAAAGAGATAAATGGTTGGCCACAAGTACATGAGTTACTAAATGCACACAAATAAGTGAATTTGATATTCAAAACTATCTACAATGAATTCAATTCTTGTCCATTAGTCATTTATATTTGCAATAAGCATCTTTCTTTGTTTTTATTAATCTTTATTCATAGTTATGTGCATATTTCACATTCTATAATTAGGATATCAATTGCTATGGCTGAACACTAGCATGATGTTTGTGTTGTGGTATATAGATGCGTGGAAACATAATTATGGGATTATTATATTATAGAGATCATAAATCTAGATATCGCATATTAGTTCTAGCTCTTCTTGGACTGAGTCTAAAGTTGACATACAGTCATAAAGCCATTATTAGTAGATCTATCCATTTCTAATAAAGACAATTGAGAAAGTCATTTTGATATTGAGAGTTTCTTATCTATTTACCTATTGATCATTATTAAGCCATAATATTTAGGTCTATTTATCTCTCTTGCAAAACCTCTATAAGTGTCCTAGATTGTCCCTACTACTCACTCTTCAAAAAAATAGTGGATTTCTAAAGATTTGTTGCACAAGATGGTGTTGAACATATCAACAAGGCTAGCATGGAAGGCATGTTCAAGCTTCCACTTGTACAACTTACAAGAAATTCTTGAAATAGGGATACAATCAAAAGACAAGTAAGTACATACAAACCCCCTTAGTTGAAAGTAAAATCTATGTATAAAAAGAGTACATTGAATCCCAATCCATAAATACAATAGAGGTACCAAAGGAGACTTAATTGGATGTAGCATGTCACACCAAAGTTGTTAGAGTATGCTAAGCTAGTACATAATGTTTCCTAAAGCCACATTAGTATTTTACCCAAATCATTATCTACTAAAACTAACTATAGTAATCCTTTTGAGGATTCATTTCATGGTGCTAGATCTTCATTTAGTTTCACTTCTTGTTAGAGAAAAGAACAGTTATTTCTTGAGGTAGATGAATATCCCATCAACAAAGGACAAGACCCTTTCTAGACTATAATAAATTCTACTCCAACAAAATATCATGGGGGTTTCACTAGAGCTATTGAATAAGAGATAGACTTCTACTGCTGCATTAAAAGCATTGGCATGTTCTTCATTTATTGATGTAAATTCTCTGTGATGCCACCACAACCAACAAAGGTGTAAAATGTTGTTTACAATGCATGGATTTTTAGGATTGTCCTTTGAGAAAACATAATTAAAGTATGGAAGCAGGATCTGCCAGCTCCTGAGGGAATCTTGATGAAAAATAACTGTAAAATATTTGGGCGAGCTTATATGCAAAAACTCATGTTTCCTGATGGGTTTATGTACAGAAATAAGCATGAATTAAGTGGTAAAGGGGCTTCTGGAAACAAGAGGGACAGAGAGGTAGTGGAAGTGAAAACTTCTGGTGTTGTGTTTGCTCCATCTCAGAATGGGAATGGAAAAGGTGCTGGAAGAAGTGGGGGTGTTTACATTCCCCCATTTAAGATGAATCAAATGATGAAAGATGTGGAAGACAAGAGCAGTGTGGAATACCAACACATGACATGGGATTCCCTTCGGAAGAGTATCAATGGGTTAGTAAACAAGGTAAGTGCATCTAACATCAAGAACATCATTCCAAAGTTGTTTGCAGAGAATCTCATCCATGGGAGGGGTCTATTTTGTATGTCTTGTATGAAATCCCAAATGGCATCCCCTAGATTTATACATGTTTTTGCTACATTGGTTGCTGTGGTAAATACAAAATTTCCAAAAGTTGGCAATCTTCTTATGCGAAGAATTATTTTGCAGCATAAGAGGGCATACAAATGCAATGACAAGCACATGTTGACAGCAGCAACCAAATTCATATCTCATTTAGTGAATCAACAAGTTGCACATGAGATCATTGCCTTGGAATTTCTCACCCTTTTACTAGAGATCCCCATAGATGACAGTGTAGAGGCTGTTGTTGGGTTTGTGAAAGAATGTGGTTCTTTGTTGCAAGACCTTTCACCCAAAGGTCTCTATGGGATTTTTGAAAGATTTAGAGGTATTCTCCATGAGGGAGAAATTGACAAACGAGTATAGTTTTTAATTGAAGGCCATTTTGCAATTCGCAAAGCTAATTTCAAGGGTCATCCGGCTGTGTGTCTAGAATTGGACCTTGTAGAGCAAGAAGATCAGTTAACACATGAAGTTTTCCTAGAAGATGAACTTGATCAAGAAGCCGGTTTGGATGTTTTCAAGCCAGATCCTGATTTCTTAGAGCATGAGGCAACCTATGAAAAACTAAAGAAAGATATCCTTGGAGATGCTTCTTTAGATGAAGAAGAAGGGGAGAATGATTCAGGTGATGATTTAGATGATGATGATGATGATGATGATGATGATGATGATGAGGAAGGTGATGAAGCACTGAGAATACAACCTGAGACAGAGACAAACTTGATCAATTTAAGCCGTACAATTTATTTGACAATCATGTCAAGTGTTGATTTTGAGGAAGCTGATCATAAGCTACTAAAGATCAAGCTTGAACCTGGTCAAGAGATGGAACTATGCATCATGTTGTTAGAATGTTGTAGTCAAGAGAGAACATACCTTCGTTATTATGGTCTTCTTGGGAAAAGATTATGTATGATCAATAAAATTTATGAGGAATTTTTTGATAAGTGTTTTGTACAACAATATTCTATGATACACAAACTAGAAACAAATAAACTGTGTAATGTTGCAAAGTTTTTTTCCCACTTACTTGGCACAGATGCTCTTCCATAGAATTGTCTTGCTTATATACATCTGACAAAGGAAGATACTACTTCCTCTTCCTGTATTTTTATAAAGATTCTCTTCTAGGAACAAGCAGAGCAACTTGGTATATTATTGCTTAATGAAAGGTTGAACCATCCAACAATGCAGGAGTCTTTTGATTCAATTTTTCCAAAGGAAAATCCCCAAAATTCATAGTTCACTATCAATTTCTTTACTTCTATTGGTCTTGGTGGTATCACTCAGAGTTTATGTGAGTATTTGAAGAATATGCCAAGGCTTGTAATGTAGTAGCAAAAGTCTATTCTTGAGTCAGATGAATCTACCTCTAATGATGATTCTTATAGTTCATCAGGTTCGTCAGATTCTGAGAGTGAAACTGATAGTGAGAGCAGTAAGGAGTCACCAAGAAAGAAAAATAATTCAAAGCATGAAAATGAGTATGAAAAAACAAGAAGAAAGAAAAGGGCGAGGGCATCTGACTCGGAGGATGGAAGTAACAGTGAAAAAATCAAAAGGAAAAAGAAAAGGAATTAAAATTCTTTCTAGTCAGTTATTCAAGGCTCCAGTAGACACCATTTTCTTGGACTATGACAAACAAAAGGATCACTCGCAAGTGCTTTGGTCTTATAACAGATGATTATAAGATGCTACAATGTTGTCTTATGTATTTTAATAGCCACGGGTTTTAGAGTTCTGTACTTGACGGGTAATGGATAAACAGTGTTAGGAGGAGAAAATATTGAAGGCCAAGTGTAGATTGTGATAATACTAGATCAATGAATTCTGTTATTTATTGAGTATCTCTTATTTTCCATATTGTGTGATGTACCACAAGCAAACTAGAAATCTAAATTCAATAAGATGCTTTGTTCAATGATGATAATTTCTATTTTCAAGTAATTTGATTCGGTATATTATACTGAAACGTGATTTCATAACTAACATTTCAACTTCTATATAAGTAGTTCTATAGCCCAATTTTCTTACCTGTGAAGAAAGACCATGTCAGACAATATCAACGAAGAACAAAATAAGGAGACAATTGCTAGATCATGGTCAAACTTGAAAAGAAAAGGTGATGGAAAATGTTATTGTCCATGCAAAATTTGTAAGGGGTTAAAGACTAGAAGACTTATAATCAAAACAATGAATAAATATTGTAGGTTGCATCGTCACATTGAAGGTGGACATGATTATCATCCATTGGAAATTTTTTCATTATATTGTTTTGACAATTTATATACATAATAAATCATGTGATGATGAGATCATGATCATGATTTATTTATGTTTATCAATTTTATATAGGTCGAGCACCCTGGACCACATGGTATGGATCAACACAACCCTGAGAATATGGTTTTTGAAGTGGAAGAACATGGAGGTGTGAATATCGGAGTTGAAGATAATGATCCCATGGAAGATGGCAATCATGAGCCAGAAAACACAATTGAAGATGATGGTACAAATACATTGATCCATGACTCATTTAGTACTCACGCAACTGATCATGATGGTGAAGATGACCTTGATGTTGTTCATGATGTCCCTCTACTTGAGAAGGCATCTGAGGCACTTTACGAAGGCTCGCAGACAACTCTTCTCTCCATTGCATTTTTGTTGGTGAACTTGAAGGTTATTAATGGTTTATCCAACATAACAATGTCAAGTATGTTAAGGTATGTCATATATGTCATAATAAACTATGAATCATGTTGTACCATTAATATTCTTTATTATAACAACTTTTTTTTTTGTTGTAGATTGATAGGTGATTTTTTGTTACCGCCATCAAATATTCTACCTCGCTCATACTGAGAATTATCTGTCGTTATGAAAGATATTGGATTGGAGTATCAAGCAATAGATGCTTGTCCCAATGATCATATTATATATCACAAACAACATGAATTTAAAAATGAATTCCCTAAATGTCATATGAGTAGATATGTAATGCCCTGCCAGGAAACCCCGAAGGGATAAAGCTAAAACACACAATAGGAGTGCAATAATTTTTATTTTTTTTAGTTACACCACATTAAGATACAACAAGGTAGATCTAAGATCCAGATTACATAGCGGAAGACATCAACTAACACCTAAAGAGTTTCCCAATGAGATTACTTAAATTTCACAATTCACTTAACTCACACAATTAATCCCATAAGCTGATTATCTTAATAACGAGATAATTCTTAATCAGGATAATTTCTTTCAAAAGATGGAAATATAAATCACAAGCAAAGATTCATCCATTAAGATCTATTCATAATCTTCATTCAAGCTTTTCATTAAAATACAAGCCATACATCTAATATTCTAACACACTAGAATTTCAACATAACCATATGAGATCTTTTCAAGCATACTTAATTTCCTTAACAACAACTGAATATAATCCATTACTCTAAGTTACATTCTTTCATATTCCAATTTATTGCATTTTAAAAGACAATTACATACATGCATCTACAATACATCTCATCTAAACCACTTATGCATTCGAACAAAAAGGCATTCAAGAAGGACTGCATATAAACATTTAAAGTTAATTCCATCTTATCCACTTATACATTCTAACATAAGCTATTCATACATGATAAAGTTGAATACGGGAAACATAAGAGAATAACATCACATAACACCATAATGATCTCGGAGTTCACCCCTAAAGGGCTACATCTCCGGGTCTGCTCAACTGCAAGACCCCTCTGATAATTAATAAAGTTAAGAATACAAGAGGTTACACCATTACAATCTGGTCATCGAGGCGAAACATAAACAATATACAAGCGACCGCATCGGTCAATAAATACATAAACGATCATTGAAAAGAAAAAGGATCCAGCTGAACATAATCAAACCTAATACAAAGGTCTAGGAGAGCATCCCCAAAACTGAGTCATCACCACCCAAGGTCTAACATGAAACCAAGTACTAACAAGGAAATAGACAAAAGGACGACCCACAAAGGTACTCCTAATAGGACAAAATGACAACATACTAGCGAACGTAGGGACAAGTGTCATCACACAACCTGGTATGGTTACCATGGCAGGTCTTCATAAGTCCCGATCCCATACACTGGGTTACCCTGGCAACCTAATCCGAACCTCTGGCCCATCCAAGCCTCATGTGGGCCCACACATCCTCTCATGAAGACAAGGATGATGGTTTGCCATTTCAGGCCTTCTCACAACATGTCGGGTCTATGTTAGCACTCGTCCCATGTGTGAGGCACATTTATCTTACTTAGATATTAACATCCTAATCTATTGATAGGTTATCACTTATTAGACTCACTTTCAATGGGTTACCCAGCACCCACTTTGGGTGCGGCCCCCAATCGAAAGCCACTTTCCCACACGACACTAGACTAAACTCGGACAAACTCAAGAACCAAGGAATACACATGGTTAGACGAACGGAGTTCAAAAAGGAGGGAACAACCATCTGGTCAAACATGACTCAAAAGAGGTACACTACTGACGGTACTCTAACCAGGGACCTGACCAACTATGGTCCACCACGAATCATCATTCAACTCCCACACAAAGGATATTACCAAATATGACACTATCCCAAAACAACAGTCAACTCGAAATCGAGGACTGAAACAGGTACCCCAAATCAATCCATACGATAGGGTCCTATCAAACAAAGAATGACTTGCCATTACATAAGCAAAAGTGAATATAGAAATTAAACTCGCAAAGGCAATATTCAGCAGATACAATCTCATCTGAATTGATCTAAACATTAAAAGTCAAACAAGCTTTCTACATGATCTATGTTTCCAAAAAATACACTAGCAGGAGATCCTCATTGCAAGGTGAATACAATATCACAATTTGCAATAGTACCATCATCTACTTCTCAAACAGAGGAAAAATATAAATTAACCCTTCATTTTACTAAATGAGAATATCAGTAACTAACAATTTTCCCAAATGGTACTTAATTAAATTTCCAAAAGCACATTGTTTTAATTCATAATGTCCAAGGGTTAAATATTCATTTCTAACATTTCCAGATTAACAGATGGTTTCCTTGAGCATAAAAAAGAAAATTACTCAAATAATTATTAATCAAGGTATATATTTATTAATCCAAGATTAATCAAAATATAACCAGTTAATATTCAATCGCGAAATTAGCAATTCTAGAATTTAATTAAAAAAATTGCATTAATCATAAAATGAAATCAAATATTAATTTAACATATAAGTTCCCTTATACAATTAATTAATATCAAATTAATCATTACTTAAGATTTACGCCACATTATTCATAATTAAAAACTCAATTAAAAATTAACATTAAACAATATTAAAATATTGTATGTATTATTTTTTTTTGAATAATAAAAAAAAATACATTAAAAAAAAACATTTATTAAAAACTCACAACAAAAAAAAAAAAGCAATGCTAAAAGGGGGTAGCGAAGGTCGGGCCCACCTTCCAACGCGGGGGTTGGGCGAACCAAACCCCAGCTCCAGGGAAAACCTTGTGGGTGGTGCCACTGTGGTGCACGTAGGTTCTGCGGCACCCTACGGCCACCGCGACCCCTGCGGCCACCACAGTGAGCCCACGGCCACTACGAGCGGCGAACGTGAGTGGGGGAGGGGAGGGGGAGGTGGGTGGAGCTCCGCTCCCCGCCCTCCAATCTCAAACACAAGTTTAATTTTTATATGCACAATTCAAAACTCAAAAAAAAATGCAACACCAAAATTTGTTTATAAATCTCGATTTAATATAAGTTCGGTTTAAAAGAACTATGTTTTGGTATCACATATTTGATGGGTTTTCATCTCTCCAAACACCAATGGGTTTCAAACACCCAAGGAAAAATTGAGGAAAAACAAAAAAAAACTCCAAAACAATTTTCCAGCAAAATCCATATTGGACCAAAAGGATCCATTTTCACCGCAATGATGCAACCAAATTGTTTTCTTGAAGAACACAAGCAATAGATCTTAACCCATAAATCCAAAATCAAATCTAAAATTCAATTTTAAAAGATTGGATCTTTAACAACCAACAGTTTGCTTTCAACCAACTGAGTATTTCCATGGCAACAAGGAAGACAAATAATGTAATTCCTACCTCCATACGCATTCCTGGAATAGCTTGAAGGAGAGCCCAACCTGCTAGATCTAGAAGAACTTCTTCCTCCCAAAACCCCCAAATTTCCTCCCAAAATATTTTTCCAAAATTATATTTTTCTCCAAAAAATTCCATCCCCAAAATTTCCAAAAGTCTAGGTTACAAGGAAGAGTTGACCAAAATTTCTTTTTTTTTTGGAATTAAAATTTTTATTTAAAATAATCCTCCAAAAATAATTCTTTTCTAACTATATCAACAAATAAATTGGTTTTCAATTCAAAATTGATTTTCTCACTCAACTAAAATTTAACCTTTCTATTTCAAAAATGCCAAAAGAATAAATTAATTCTATTGCAATTAAATTTAAATCTTTCTTTTTTCAAAAGCATATACAAAGTGCATTTAATATTCAAAATCAACCATTTGATTGAACTTACTCCCAATTTAAGACGAGCAATCCAATATCAACGATAATCGGATAACGAAATCTTGATTAATTTAGTCCATAATCTTTAATGCACAGACAGATATTTAATCAAATTAAATACTAAGGACTAATAATCAATTTAACCATACACACCAAGCACGCAAACCAAGAAAGTCGATCAGACAAACGACTCGGAAACCCAACCAAAAGGGAAAACCGATGACGACTAACGATGCTCACTTGAGCACGACTATGGTCAACTAGGGTCCTACAACCAACTAATCCAACTCTAAGGATTAAAGAGGTACACTCAAACCTGCACATCCAGGTGAAGATGAACCTCGCACTCATGCAGCATTGTACCTGAAATCTCCTGCAACCAAGAGTCATACATGCATACATATATAAACTTAATGAAAGCGTTAGCCTAATATTAATACCACGAAACAGGAACACTAAACAACTTGCATACAACTAGTGTGGAAACCAAATCAATAGCTATGCATTAAATCAAACATCTGACTATAATCATTATATTAAGATAAACTAACCAAGATTAAACCAAGATTAGAAATTGATTAGGGCAAGGGTACTACATTCTCCCCCCCTAGGTTCCGACTTACTCCTGGAAGTCGTAAGGCTAGATGGAGAACATATCGTACGTATCAGCCCTAAAACTCATTCAACAAAGATCAAATTGCACATAGAAATCTTTCCATAATCAAATGAAATATTATTGCAAAATCCTTTACAAATGCCATTATCCATTGGCAAGATACATCTAAATCCATACATTTCTTAAAATATTCTAGGAATTATCCACAATCATAGCAAAGAAGCAAGAATTCTCTCCCTTTCATTACACCAAATTAACGCATTACAAAGAGGTAAACAACAATTACCATACTCATCTACCAAAATGACAAGAAACATGCCATCATGAACAATTTCTGTTACCAATCCATCTTTTTCATAAAATTTTGTCACATAGAACTAGCTTCAAAATATCAATTCCTACAACCGAATTAACTTTCATGAAATAAGAGCAACAAAATAACTCAATTGTTTACACTTGCCAGGCATAAGAAAACCTTTCCAAAGACTATGTCCCATAACATAGTGACAAGTTAACACAATTTACTCCATGATACACATAATAACCATCCATATAACTGGAATGCATAACACAAAAGGCCACATGTGAGCATGTCTAATGCTTGGTCAAGGATTACATGCACGATCAACATCTCTATGCCTGATCTCAGAACAACAATATGATCATAAATATCCAATATCTCACTCAAAGACTCAATGGTGCTAGGCACACCATAGCAATGCTGCCTTCCATACAAGACCTTCGTGAACATCCCTTGTTGAGCAAGGTGGTTACCCTCCAAGAGATAGTCACCACACATAGGTAGGTAGTGGGTCCTAGCTGCAACATAGCCTCACATCCCCCATCCTCAAGGTTCCTTACATCTACTTCCTCGCACACACTCTACCAAATCCGTATCATACATCTTTGGAGAGGAATTTCACATTTCAACACAAGACCAGCATACAAAAACAATAAGGATAAACCAGTTTAGCCACCAAAGTACAGATGAATAAAGATAATAAATCATCAATTCCAACAGTAAGGCAAGAAAATAATCCAGAATTTGCAACATCCAAAACAAAAGTGCAAAGATCACAAGATCATGGCTAAACCTTCAAAATCAAAGTAAAATAAATTGCTGGTCCCCAAAGAAATAATAAGAATATCACAACTGTACAACATCACTATGTGACTAGCATCTAGCCACCAACGAGGAAGGAAGGAACAACTGACTAGCTATTGCAGTAGCTCATCATGTGGTGCGACATAGTCACACTACCCACATGGCATGGTGGTGTGCACCTCGACATCACCCCGTATCACGTCGTCACGCGGCATGGCAATACCCCAAGCGGAGAACACACGCAATGGACGTATCCCGCATGGTAGTGTACCTCACGGAAAAAGCACACGCAGGTCACATCCCACATAGCGACGTATCTAGAAGGATACTCATCGTAATTAGAGGTATACATGACTAGGGTCCACCCACATGCCCACCAACACATACTAACTGGCAGCACATGTGAATAAACCTACCTTTCATAAAGATAAGGCAAAGGATCCTCCAAATTACACCATTACTATACACAAGAATCACCATCCAAAATGCTCAAATAAAGGAGAGGAATAGGCTATCACATATAAACCTATAAATAGATTCATCAAAAGGGAAAGTATTGAGTACACCTTTGATAGAGTTTAATAGTACAACTATATCATTCCTCAAAGTAGAGAAGCTAAAGTTGCTTCGCGCCGACATTACTCGTACGCCAATCCATACTATTCAAGGAATGGTTACTTCGAATACTACCCCTTAACATACTGAGTTACCCACAACTTGACGTTTGGTACTTAGTAGGGAAACAAATAAGCAACATCCCATAAACAGTATGGTTTCCCATACTCATAAACAACATATCCTCCATGGTTGATTACTTCACCAATCCATGGGCACATATAATAAGTACTGGTTTCTTACAATACACACAAATACACCAGTACTGGTTTAGTCACATTTATGGGGAGTACTTTTCAGTACGCTAACATCTATACAAGGAAGATTTTAATTATGCTTTCTATATAAATAACTGAGTCAAGTTTACTCTAGATACAAGTACTGAAATTATTAACAATTCATAGTTACATAAGGAAATAACATCATTCCTATATCTTTCTCAAATTTCACTAAGCATCCATAACTAAATTACTAACTATGCAAATTCTTTTCCCAAAGAGGACTTTCATCTATCACTATGAAGCCAAAATGCAATAGTACAATTTCACATGTTTTATAAACATTCTATTTAAATCAATGCATTCTTTAATACCATTTCTAAAAAAAATATTATGATTAGGCAAAGAGAACGGAAAGAGAGTTTGATAATCAAACTGTTTCTTACAAAGACACAAGATCAATCAAGGTCACACTACATCACAAAATTTCTCACTATAAGCCTACCATTTTAATTACACGGTTTTCATTTCGTTACCATTTAGAGGGATGACAATTAGCCTAATGAAACACTTCCAATAATTATGGTTGCAATAGGAGATTCTAGTTTTCCAAACAAAACAAAGATCAAGACAAGCAATCTTTTCGATAATACTAACCCTCTTGAGAACACTCACTTATAATAATACAATATAGACACATGTCATAAATTGCAACCTATTATAGAAATCACATTACGATCAAAGTAAGCGAGGAGCTATCAGCTAAATAATACATCTTAATGCATGCACATCAAACAAGCTTTTCATTCGCACTTTCTAAACACATTAAGGTAATTACATATACCCAAAAGTGAGTTCAATGGAGCATTTGCTAAAATAAATCTTCAATCAAACTGGTTTAATGAAACACATAAAACAAATCTTTCGGGGAACACATTAATACTCTCTCGAAGCTACAATAACATGCTCCTATTAATACTTCTGCAAACCAAGCAGTTTCACATAATTCAACTATTTGCATAGTAATGCACCTTACTAAGATAGAATTTAATTATGCTACTCCTACAAAATACACATGGAGAATTCTTTAAACGCACACATACAGTTTTTTCCCAATAACCAAAATAATTTTTTAAACCCATAACCCTTTAATAATCTAAAAACATAAGCATCATAAGGCTCACACAAGGGTTCAAGAAGTCACACCCTTTTCTCTCTCGCAAACAAGAAAACTCGAATCAAATATAATTGCTCATATCCTAATCATTTTAATTTCTAGAGAGAAAGAGAGAAATGGTGATAATCATTCAATTTTCTACAAAATAAGCATTCAATATTTGCCATACTAGTCCTTCAAGCGAACAACACTAAGCTAGATCATAATCTTAAACAAGCACGATACGCACTTTCAGATTCTAGACAAGCACTGACCAACCCAAATGGATTAGTCTAAAAAGTACAACACTTAATAACAGAAGATACATACGAATCTCTTTCAAAATATGAGTAATCGTAGGCCAAGACATCAATAAGCACACGATGCACATATAAACACTCAAACACCAACATAAGGAAGGTGAAAACAAGGTGTGAACACACACGTTACACACAAGTTAAGGCCTGCTCAATCACTCACATGCAAAAGGAGGACAAGCATACACATAAGGTCGATACACCTCACACCAATAGAGGTCACACGCGACACCAGAGATCCCAATGTTTGCAACATGGGCTCTGATACCAAATGTAATGCCCCGCCAGGAAACCTCGAAGGGATAAAGCTAAAACACACAATAAGAGTGCAATAATTTTATTTTTCTTAGTTACACCACATTAAGATACAACAAGATATCAAAGATTCAGATTACATAGTGGAAGACATCAACTAACACCTAAAGAGTTTCCCAACGAGATCACTTAAATTTCACAATTCACTTAACTCACACAATTAATCCAATAAGCTGATTATCTTAATAACGAGATAATTCTTAATCAGGATAATTTCTTTCAAAAGATGGAAATATAAATCACAAGAAAAGATTCATCCATTAAGATCTATTCATAATCTTCATTCAAGCTTTTCATTAAAATACAAGCCATACATCTAATATTCTAACACACTAGAATTTCAACATAACCATATGAGATCTTTTCAAGCATACTTAATTTCCTTAACAACAACTGAATATAATCCATTACTCTAAGTTACATTCTTTCATATTCCAATTTATTACATTTTAAAAGACAATTACATACATGCATCTACAATACATCTCATCTAAACCACTTATGCATTCGAACAAAAAGGCATTCAAGAAGGACTGCATATAAACATTTAAAGTTAATTCCATCTTATCCACTTATGCATTCTAACATAAGCTATTCATACATGATAAAGATGAATAAGGGAAACATAAGAGAATAACATCACATAACACCATAATGATCTCGGAGTTCACCCCTAAAGGGCTACATCTCTGGGTCTACTCAACTGCAAGAACCCTCTGATAATTAATAAAGTTAAGAATACAAGAGGTTACACCATTACAATCCGGTCATCGAGGTGAAACATAAACAATATACAAGCGACCACATCCGTCAATAAATACATAAACGATCCTTGAAAAGAAAAAGGATCCAGCTGAACATAATCAAACCTAATACAAAGGTCCAAGAGAGCATCCCCAAAACTGAGTCATCACCACCCAAGGTCTAACATGAAACCAAGTACTAACAAGGTCATAGACAAAAGGACGACCCACAAAGGTACTCCTAACAGGACAAAACGACAACATACTAGCGAACGTAGGGACAAGTGTCATCACACAACCTGGTATGGTTACCATGGCAGGTCTTCATAAGTCCCAACCCCATACACTGGGTTACCCTACCAACCTAATCCGAACCTCCGACCCATCCAAGCCTCATGTGGGCCCACACATCCTCTCGTGAAGACAAGGATGATGGTTTGCCATTTCAGGCCTTCGCACAGCATGTCGGGTCTATGTTAGCACTCATCCCATGTGTGAGGCAGATTTATCTTACTTAGAGATTAACATCCTAATCTATTGATAGGTTATCACTTATTAGACTCACTTTTGATGGGTTACCCAGCAGCCAATTTGGGCGCGGCCCCCAATCGAAAGCCAGTTTCCCATATGACACTAGACTAAACTCGGACGAACTTAAGAACCAAGGAATACACATGGTTAGATGAATAGAGTTTAAAAAGGAGGGAACAACCATTTGGTCCAACATGACTCAAAAGAGGTACACTACTGACGGTACTCTAACTAGGGACCTGACCAACTATGGTCCACCACGAATCATCATTCGACCCCCACACAAAGGATATGACCAAATATGACACTATCCCAAAACAACAGTCAACTCAAAACTGAGGACTGAAACAGGTACCCCAAATCAATCCATACGACAGGGTCCTATCAAACAAAGCACGACTTGCCATTACATAAGCAAAAGCGAATACAGAAATTAAACTCGCAAAGGCAATATTCAGCAGATACAATCTTTTCCGAATTGATCTAAACATTAAAAGTCAAACAAGCTTTCTACATGATCTATGTTTCCAAAAAATACACTAGCAGGAGATCCTCATTGCAAGGTGAATACAATATCACAATTTGCAATAGTACCATCGTCTACTTCTCAAACAGAGGAAAAATATAAATTAACCCTTCATTTTACTAAATGAGAATATCAGTAACTAACAATTTTCCCAAATGGTACTTAATGAAATTTCCAAAAGCACATTGTTTTAATTCATAATGTCCAAGGGTTAAATATTCATTTATAACATTTCCAGATTAACAGATGGTTTCCTTGAGCATAAAAAAGAAAATTACTCAAATAATTATTAATCAAGGTATATATTTATTAATCCAAGATTAATCAAAATATAACCAGTTAATATTCAATTGCGAAATTAGCAATTCTAGAATTTAATTAAAAAAATTGCATTAATCATAAAATGAAATCAAATATTAATTTAACATATAAGTTCCCTTATACAATTAATTAATATCAAATTAATCATTACTTAAGATTTACGCCACATTATTCATAATTAAAAACTCAATTAAAAATTAACATTAAACAATATTAAAATATTGTATGTATTATTTTTTTTTGAATAATAAAAAAAAATACATTAAAAAAAAACATTTATTAAAAACTCACAACAAAAAAAAAAAAGCAATGCTAAAAGGGGGTAGCGAAGGCCGGGCCCACCTTCCAACGTGGGGGTTGGGCGAACCAAACCCCAGCTCCAGGGAAAACCTTGTGGGTGGTGCCACTGTGGTGCACGTAGGTTCTGCGGCGCCCTACGGCCACCGTGACCCCTGCGGCCACCACAGTGAGCCCACGGCCACTACGAGCGGCGAACGTGAGCGGGGGAGGGGAGGGGGAGGTGGGTGGAGCTCCGCTCCCCGCCCTCCAATCTCAAACACAAGTTTAATTTTTATACGCACAGTTCAAAACTCAAAAAAAAATGCCACACCAAAATTTGTTTATAAATCTTGATTTAATATAAGTTCGGTTTAAAAGAACTATGTTTTGGTATCACATATTTGATGGGTTTTCATCTCTCCAAACACCAATGGGTTTCAAACACCCAAGGAAAAATTGAGGAAAAACAAAAAAAAACCCCAAAACAATTTTCTAGCAAAATCCATATTGGACCAAAAGGAGCCATTTTCACCGCAATGATGCAACCAAGTTGTTTTCTTGAAGAACACAAGCAATAGATCTTAACCCATAAATCCAAAATCAAATCTAAAATTCAATTTTAAAAGATTGGATCTTTAACAACCAACATTTTGCTTTCAACCAACAGAGTATTTCCATGGCAACAAGGAAGACAAATAATGTAATTCCTACCTCCATACGCATTCCTGGAATAGCTTGAAGGAGAGCCCAACCTGCCAGATCTAGAAGAACTTCTTCCTCTCAAAACCCCCAAATTTCCTCCCAAAATATTTTTCCAAAATTATATTTTTCACCAAAAAATTCCATCCCCAAAATTTCCAAAAGTCTAGGTTATAAGGAAGAGTTGACCAAAATTTCTTTTTTTTTTTGGAATTAAATTTTTTATTTAGAATAATCCTCCAAAACTAATTATTTTCTAACTATATCAACAAATAAATTGCTTTTCAATTCAAAATTGATTTTCTCACTCAACTGAAATTTAACCTTTCTATTTCAAAAATGCCGAAAGAATAAATTAATTCTATTGCAATTAAATTTAAATCTTTCTTTTTTCAACAGCATATACAAAATGCATTTAATATTCAAAATCAACCATTTGATTGAACTTACTCCCAATTTAAGACGAGCAATCCAATATCAACGACAATCGCATAACAAAATCCTGATTAATTTAGTCCATAATCTCTGATGCACAAACAGATATTTAATCAAATTAAATACTAAGGACTAATAATCAATTTAACCATACACACCAAGCACGCAAACCAAGAAAGTCGATATGACAAACGACTCACAAACCCAACCAAAAGGGAAAAATGACGACGACTGACGATGCTCACTTGAGCACGACTATGGTCAACTAGGGTCCTACGACCAACTAATCCAACTCTAAGGATTAAACAGGTACACTCAAACCTGCACATCCAGGTGAAGACGAACCTCACACTCATGCGGCATTGTACCTAAAATCTCCTGCAACCAAGAGTCATACATGCATACATATATAAACTTAATGAAAGCGTTAGCCTGATATTAATACCATGAAACAAGAACACTAAACAACTTGCATACAACTAGTGTGGAAACCACATCAACAGCTATGCGTTAAATCAAACATCTGACTATAATCATTATATTAAGATAAACTAACCAAGATTAAACCAAGATTAGAAATTGATTAGGGCAGGGGTTCTGCAAGATATCGAACAGATCAAATAATAAAAAGGGTTCCTCGCAAGGTTCTTCGCTATATTCCCATTATTCCATGTATGCAACGATTATTCAAGTGCACTAGCTTGGCACAATTTATTGATTACCATGCATGCAATAGAAGTCAAGATGACATTATTCGAATGCCTATAGATGGTTCAACATTTATGGACATAGAGGAAAAGTGGCCACACTTTAAAGAAGAACCTCGTAATCTTAGGCTTTCATTGGCAGCGGACGGTGTCAATCCATTTGGAGAGATGAGATCTGTTTACTCAGTGTGGCCCATTTTTGTTATCAATAATAACATTCCTCCATGGATGTCAATAAAGAGGGAGCACATAATGTTGGCAATTATTGTTCCAGGTATTTTATAATTTAAATATAGTCATCTAAATTTAATTATAAATATTGCAGTAAAATGGTCATAATAATTATGTAATGTTTTTGTTCATTCAATTAGGTAAGTACCAAGTTAAAGATATGAATGTATATATCGAGCCTCTTATTGATGAATTGTTGGAGTTATGGAATGGTGTCACTATGTATGACGTCTATAGACCAATAGGACAAAGACAATTTCAATTCCATGTGATGCTTCTATGGACAATACATGATGCCCCGGGGCTAACACATTTTTGTGGTATGTTATAGTGTTTAAGCTATGCATGAACATTATAATTCAAAAAATTATCATATTTAATCCAATTATACATTATCTTGTAGGTCTTCAAACAAAGGGAAAATTTGCAAGTCTTGTTTGTGGTCCAAAGATGAAATCTCGTCATTCAAAAAGTTTAGGAAAGCAGGTGTTTGATGAGTATAGGCACTTTCTCCACAAAAATCATAAGTATCGAAATACTGAAAAACATCTTTTCAATGGGAAAGAAGAGAATACATCAAATCCATGGAGAATGACACCTCACCTATGGAAGTTGGAATATAATAGAATTAATCGTCAAGGTAATACCATTCCATCTATTGGTTTGTCATAAAACATCTTTTCTATTTTGTTTTGTTTACTGATGATGTGATTGATGATCATGAAGGTCATGAAGGCATAAATGACCACCTTCCTAAGGGACTAAAAAGTTATCCCTAACAATTTAGTAGATTGCCCTACTACGAGCAGTTACAAATTGTTCATTTGTTTGATAGTATCCATATTGAAAATAATATAACATAGACAGTATGGAAAATATTGGATGGAAGGCGTGACAAAGAAAAAATTGTCAAAATATGTAGTGACATTCAGGATTTCAATCATGCAATGATAAATGTCATTCAATCAAATAACCATGGAGACCAGATTAATATAAGTGAGCTTCCTTGGTTATTCAATGCCCAGCAAAGCAATGTTATAAAAGAAGTCATACGAAAAATTCGATTTCCCACAGGATTTGCTGCGAACATAAACAATCTCATATCAAAGAAAAGTGAATTTGGGCTAGGGATGAAAATGCATGATTGGCATAAAGGTAATTCATGTTCTTGTGTTTTTAGTATGTATTTAAGTACTCCGCATACGTGTACTTTTCATTATGTTACAAAAAAATGAAAAGATAATTTTATAATTGTTGCAATACATTCTACCTCTATCTCTCCCAGACGACTTCAACAATAATGTCAAGCAAGTCATATATGATCTTGGAAAATACATGAGGTAAGTAGTGATATTTGTTCATTTCGTTGTATAGATATTACATTTATGATTTGTTTTATTTGTTATGTAATATATTTTTTTGCATCTTGAATACCTTGTAGGTGGTTGTCATGTAAAGAAATCCATAAAGATGATATAAAATATTGGAAGAGAAAAATTCCTCATTTAATGTGTGAAATGCAAAAGTGTCTACCTCCATCTTTTTTCAATGCACAAGAACACTACCTCATACACCAAGTTGAGGAGATTGAATTGTGTGGACTTGTACAAACTAGGTCAATTTGGATGCTTGAGAGGCACTTGAAATTTTTGAAGGCTTTGGTTCAACAAAGAGCACATCCTGAGGGTTCTATGGTGGAGGGATATATGGTATACCAGACTATGGTGTATATTTCTGAATATCTTCCTATTTGCAGCAAAGATCCATGTGGATCACATTTGGGATCCCAACACCATTAACAAATTTGAAGGGGAGTACTTGATAGGGAAAGGTATATTGAGGAAAGTGAGAGGTAATTGTAAGATGTTATTGTAGTTAATTAATTCTTAATATTCAAATTAAATCGATTGTAAGATGTCTATTTATTTTTTGTACAGTTGGTCGAGAGTGGGATGCACTACGTTTGTATATTGCAAACAATCTTGATTGGATGACCATATGGATTGAACGTTGTCAACATTCTAGACGCACGATAACATGGGAAGGTGTGGCTTCATTGGTTAAAGAAGCACATCGTAATGGAGATTCCAATGTTACATAAAGGGAAATTGATTTAGTATATGGTTTAAGATATAAATAGGTACGTATAAATTTATTAATCAACCATATGTTTATCAACTCACAATGCAATAAATTTTACATGTTTGACATATCATAGGTCAAACACCACAATGCTATGAGCTGCAATGGTCATAAATTTCGCATAAAAAAGTTGGATGAAACGAAGAAAACTTGTCATTTTGGCATCACTGTAGTCTTTGAGGTGACAAATATTTCATTGAGAAATGACATACATCCTCAACAGTCTCAAAATTGATACAATGGCATTTTGGATGATATAATTGAGTGTGAATTTAATTCCTTCAAATTAGTTTTGTTCGTCAACAAATGGTACAGGCTACGATTGAATAAAAATGATCCTGATAGAACTATTATTGAACATGATAATGGTTTTATAATGCTAAATACAAGGTTATTTGAACTAGTTGGGGATGAGCCCTATGTTCTTCCAAGCCAATGTGAGCAAGTATTTTACTTCGAGGTTCCACATAAATCGGGTTGGTCATTTGTTGTTAGACATGATCCAAGAGGAAGGTCGATAAAGTATAATGTGATGGAAGAAGAAGATACCAAAGAAGAAGATATCGAAGAAGTAGAAGATGAAGTGGATGATGATCACGATTGACAGTTTCTCAATGATGATGAGGAAAAATAAGAAGAAGAAGAAGAAGATGATGATGATGGTGATGGTGATGGTGATGGTGATGGTGATGGTGATGGTGATGGTGATGGTGATGGTGATGGTGATGGTGGTGGTGGTGATGGTGATGGTGATGATGGTGATGATGATGGCAAAGATGATGATGATGATGATGATGATGATGATGATGATGATGGCAAAGATGATGATGATGATGATGATGATGATGATGATGATGGTAATGATGACCTTGATGTTCATGGTGATGAAGAATGAAATGTATGAGGTATGCAATTAGTATATTATCTATTTAATATTGACTTCTTGATAGAATTTTTTTTACATAATTAATTCATTATGTTTTGAATTCCATTACATAATTAACTCATGATGCACCTTTTAATATGGAGATGGAGATAGGGAGAGTGACTATTTATGTGACATTTTTTAAACCGTGTTTATTTATGGAAATTGGATTGTTTATTAGCTATGTGATGGATGTTGATTTAAAATACATATGTGATGGATCACATGTTTATGATGATGCATGTGACATTTTTTGAACTTTGTGTTTATTTATAGAATGTGGATTGCTTATTACCTATGTGATGGATGGTGATTTATGATACACATGTGATGGATTACATGTTTATGATGACACATGATATGTGTTGCTAATTGTGATGCTCAATTACATATATGATGACACATCATGTGATGCTTTTGATGCTTATGATACGTATGTATTTATTGTTTATCAACTTACAAATGTAGTAATGCTTATGATACTCAATTGATGGTGTTGATTTCAGGTATAGTCCCTGTGTGATGCTGTCACCCATGGTGGGAATAGGTCATTGACTACAAACATCGTCAACCATTTAGTTGAGGATCCTGCATAGTCTACATAAATTAAAGGTAAGGAATTAGAAATTTTACAATGATTTTGATGACAACATCTTTTTATTATTTAATACTCTTTTTGTCTACAAAGTTCATGTTGTTTATGTTGTGTACTATGTAATTTTTAGCTAATATAAGATAATTGAATTAGATTGTACAGGACTCTGAACCCCTTTGATGAGGATCCTGCACAGTCTCATGGATGGACAGGTATAACTAGTCAATACACCCTATAGAAACAGTTTTTTTTTTTTTTAAATTTTGGAAAACAAACTTCCTCAGTTTTTCAAACCTCGACATTAGTAGTAAATCTAATACAGTTATCAACACTTGAGGCCCCAGTTGGACTTATTCCAATTTTAATCCCAAAATCAACTTTAGGGCTGACTTCTTCAGCAACATTACCCTCATTTGCAAAATTTCTCTCTCATTACCAATTAACTCTCTCATTTCATGGAGTGCAGGTACCCCCAAATAGGTATTTGTTAGATCTATCTTCGTTGAGTGAAGAAAATGTAGTAATAGAAAATGAAAGTGACACATGTAGTAGGTCTACAATAGGAAGATCAACAAGAGGTCAAAAGATTAGAAGAAATTTCAATAAACGAATGAAATTTTTCCTTGCTCAAGGGGGATCAAATTCTTATGATGATGAGACCAAAGGAAACATTGAGGTGCCATTGAGGTATAGACATCTACAGAAACAATGGGTGCCCAAGGAACTTCCTCCAATAAACATTAATTTTTGTGTTAACAATAGGATATATCACATAGCACCTTCGTCATTACTTGTTTAGGCTTATTTTCCATGGATGACATAAAGGTCTATTACAATAGGGTTGCTGAATTGATGGAGTTTGTTGGACCTTGTTACAATTACAATCATTGGATGCAAATTGTTAAATATTAAAAAAGTATGCGTAGGTATGCACTGTCAAAAAATTATATATAATAGAAAGATAATGATCAAAGTAAACAAGTGACTGTATACATTGATGGTTAGCCAAAAGCAACAGGGAATATTGCAAGTTTTATAAATAGTACGTGACTTGGGTCAACTAATAAACAACCCAATTGCATATTTGAGGCGTGTGAGGGAAATTGTGTATTTGTATGTGCGATAAAATCAATAAGTACAGGTGAAGAGCTTCTAATCGATTACAATTTGAATCGTATAGATACAAACAAAGTTAATATCATGGGGGTGGTACATACTATATACCATTTAAATTGACCAACCTCCAATTAATGAATCCAATATACCATTTTATTATGAAGTTTTTTTGCTAAGTCTATTGGTTTAATTTCACTAAAGTTTTTTATATTTTTTCTTTGTCATAGGCCGACATGGATCCATCACATATCACAGAAAGGGATGTAGCTTGCAATACTTCTATCGAGCAGGTAAACCTCATTGTAATTGTACAAATTAGATAGAAGCAAACTGCTACATTATTATGTTCTTTTTTTTAGTGATTTATACTAATTTTGTAGTTGTTAATGATATTCTTGACACAAACGAATGTTAGGGGAAAGGGAAAGGGAGTTGCAGTACCTAAGAACCTTTCTAGGGATGTGGAATCATTAGGGTTAAGCGATGATGACCCTAAAGATCCCACACACCTTATGAAATTCTTTAAAATGCCTCTTATAAAAATTAGAAAATAGATTGTTGCTTTGGTAGCCATGCATCCTATCACTGATGAGATACGAGAGAGGGTGGAATTATTGCTTTGGACAACAAAAAACTTGTAAGTAAGTAGTAATGAAAGTTTTAATTATAACAAAAGTTCAATAATGGTTTATATTTTATTCTCTTTTATGTCATTAGCTAAAATATGTATGTATTGTTTTTACAGCAATTTATCCACCCTCATCAAAGTTGTTCCCACGATCAGGGTGTTGCAAGATCTTCAGGTGATGATGATTTTCTTGTATTATCACTTGCTTGGCTTATCACTCGCAGTACCCAAAACACATCATACTTGATACTATCAATTTTCAAAATAAAGGTTCATCCTTGTTTACAATTCTTGCACTTTTCATATATTTAATGTATTATTCTATAGCTGTTGTCAATGTTACTGTGCAAATGTCATCGCCGCCTCATCAGAGGTTACCCTAACCTGTATTGCCAACTGCAATGTCGACAACACATAGCATGTGGACATCCTCTAGTGCACGTCATATTGGCTCGCCCACTGTTTGTAGATCCCTCGTTTGCTCTATCTTTTTGTCATGTGTTTATTTCCCTTCAAGTGTTCTTTCTTGAATTCTAATGCCATTTCATAGTGGATTCATTTTTTGCTGGAGGAGATGCACATAAGGATGTACTAGAGGCAACTACAGCTGATAACATACCATCATTTCCTAGATCTTCTCATATTGCTGGTACGGGAACGTTGCAGGCCACATTGGTGGTGAGTGACGAAGAAATGATTGCCCTAAAGATACAAAATGTTCTAGGTACTTTAAAATTATTATGGGTATGTGCAAGCTAATGAGTCACAAATTTGTGGAAGTCTGTGCATTGGAAAATGCACTCTGCAAAACGGGGGCCCATTAATGGTTCAGTCTCCCGAGCCGAAAGGTCATGAGGTGCCGAAGCTAAATAAAACGGGCCCCCATTTATAAACAAAATGGGGGACCATTTTTAAAAAACGGGCCCCCGTTTTGAAATTCTATTTTTACCATTTTTTTGGACAATTTTTCATTTTCACCATGATAGTGAATTGACAAGAAGAGATAAAAAACGGGCCCCCATGCTGTGGTTTCCACTTCAAGCCTCCACCACTATCCCAGGTACACATTCAGTCATCTATTTTCACATTTCATAATTTTCTTGTTTTTTTGTGTATTATTTAGTTTTTTTTTTGTTATTTTAGTTTTTTTTTATAGTAGCATATAAATAAATTATTTTTTATATTTGTAAATTCTTGATTTTGATCTAAAATATTTTTGAACAGTTAACCCTAAACCATAATCAACAAATTTAAAAATCAAAACCAAACCTAGATAATTAACAAAATGAAATCGACACAAACAAAAAAATGAAAATGAAATGGAAACAAAAACAAAAACATTCAAAAATGAAATTGAAATAAAACCGAACATATGTACCTAAATTGTTCTTAAACCTCATTGGGCAATACAAAAGTTACCACTAAATTAGTATAACCTTAGAAGTAATTAACATTACTCTTCAAATTTTAGATATCAAAGTTTAGGCTTAGGTTTTTGCCATGTCATGGCATAAAGGTCCTATTATGGTCCTATTATGTCATGTGATGGTATAAAAGGATCAATTATGGACACAATTTTAGAGCAAAGCTAGATAAGTTACTAAAATTGGAGTTTGGTTTACATAGGTTCATAAAGGAAGCTAATATGCCAAATATATAATTCATTAATACAAAATAAAAAATATTCTTGATTTATAATGTTGATTGATAATGAGTTTTCTAAATGGGGTGCTAATTATATAAACATCCGAAAGATTTGAAAAATATAATTCCCAAGAAGTATTTTGAATATCTTTAGAAGTATATTGGTATATCTAGAATGCAATTTATATTATAGAAGATTTGATATATGATTTGAAGTTGGTAGATATTTTGAGGAAGATTTATTAGATTATGTTATGATTAAGCTAATATTAGAAGAATGGTTTTAACAACATCTTTTGGTTTTAAAAGGTGCACAAGGTTTGAAGTTGAAATCATATTCGATTGTATATAATATTAAATTGTTAAGGAGCTATTTTTTTTTTAAATAGTTAATTTAAGATATTAGTTGAAGCTATTTGAGAATGTGAGATAGTCCTAATGAACACACGAATTAAATTAATGAACCTAGGACAATCACAATGAACATATGATAGTCCCAATAAGCCTCAAATGATCCTAATGAATGTAGGGCAGTCTTAATGAACCTAAGAAAGTCCTAATGAGCCTAAGAAAGCCATAATGAACTTGGGACAATCCTAATGAACCTAGGATAGTCCTAATGATTATAGGACAATCCTAATGAAGCTAGGATAGAGTAAACGAGCCTAGGATAGTGTAAGAAAAAATCACTACAAAAAAGACCTCAAATGCGTTAAATGAATTTCCCAATAATGCACTCGTGTTTATCTTTTTTTGGTCATTTGGCTACCTTTTTTTACAACATCTTGGTGTATACGCCCCTAAGAAGACCTTTTCCTCAAAAATTTCTTGGATCATGAACTCCTCATTGCACCAAACATAAGTTGCCACTTGGAAGCTTCTAATGCACACAATCCTTTCAATCAATCTACTCCATTGACCTCTCAAAACAATCTTAGTCTTTAATCCTCTATCCTTCATGACTATAAATAAATCATTATATGAGCTATTTTCAAGAACTCTTGTAATGCAATGTTATGTTGCCAATTTAAGCACCTTACATCCTATCTTGGTCACAAATCCATCTTGAAGCCATCAACCTTTAGCTACAACAAGAGTTTTCTTTCTGAGATACTATTATCTTTCATCTTTTATACATTATCCTTTAACTCAATCTAAAGGTGGTACTTATGCATAGCATAATGGTTTGAAATTCATAGTTTAAGTCCTTTATAGATTTTTTATGCTTGCTTGCATACACATATATTGCTAGAATTTAGCAATTATTTATAGCTTCTATTTTAGTTTATTTATGAAAGAGTATAAATGAAGCTATATTTAAAGTCAAAATTTTAAGATCCCCTCAATCATTGAGGTAGAATTCAAAATTGATTTCACCTCTAATTATATGAAAAATTTAATTTGTCTGTACATATCAAAATCTTTCAAAATTTTGCATATTAAACAATAAAATATTGTGATGAACAAGTCTCTAGAGTCTTAAAAACCTTTATTTTCATAAAGTGCCAACACTGCATTTTTTCCCTAAAATATTCTCTTTGATTAATACAAAATTTTAAAATGGTTGCCACTAAAAGTATTAGGTCAGCGAAAGGAATTGGGATATTTAAAAATAGGCTTGCATCACTTTTTTAGCTTCATTGAGTTGTATTTTGTTCATTGACTTAATAATTAAGTGCTTGCAAGTATGATAGTGGACCCCTTTGTGCGTGAGCGCATCCCTAAAGCTTTCAATTATTAAAATAAAAAGAATTACGATGTGATGATTTGAAGGAGATGTATCCATTAAACAAATATTATGGATGGGTATTAATGAGGATCATATAGTATGTTAGGAATTTTATTTGGAATGTTAGTCAAAATAATATTCTAGTTGATAATTATAAATGCATGTGTAAAATATTGTTGAAATTGATTATTTTAAAAGTAAATATTGCAAGGTTAATTTTGTTTTTAATTGTTGGCATGTTGTGTTGATTTTTATGTAAGAGTTTCATTTCTTATTCAACTTTGTAAGAGAATTTTTGTATGAATTGATATCTTAAATTTTATAGAAAGATTATATATGAAAACAAATGATTGCGGAGTTTTATAATAAATGATTTATAGGAAATAATATTTTTTGAAGGTTTTGTAAATTATAATCTTGTTTAGATTTGATTATGGGAGAAATTTAATGGTGAAATATGCTTAACTCTTCAAAAGTTTTGATGTTTTGTCTTTACATGACAACCACTTAGAATATAATATGTTTTAAGTATGTCATTTATAGTCATGGGAGATTAGTTTTTTTTTAAGATTGTTTGAAGACTAATCAATGTAATATGAATTGATGGCAATTATCTCAAAACTATGTAGTTGAATTCTAATAAATTATCATGTACACTAAAACACTAGAAATATGGAGCATCCAAACACACACGTACATTTCTCTAGATTTATTAATATTATTGTGTTGTATCTCATTATAATTTAGTTTCAAAATAACTTTAAGTTAAAGTTAACAAAATATTATGTTGTCTTAGTAATATTGTTTCCATGCTATATATTCTTACACTAGAAGGAGGATCATCTTATTTCTCACTTCTTTATTGATCTTATGTATGAAATATTTTATATTGATATTAATAGTTGATGCATTTTACAAGAAATGAATTTATTAAATTGAATATATAATAGATTTATGACGTTTCATTGAAAGTTTTTATTAAGTTTTGTGCACAAATTTTATATTTCAAGATTCAATAGTATGTACATGTATATTTTTTAAGTTCAATATTATATTATATATTTCATGTGTATCTCATTCAACAACATAGAGATGTTACTATTTATAAATGTTTTTTTTAAATTTAGTAAAATAGATTCTTCTTTGACATAGAGTTGTATATAATTCATGTATATCTTTATATATGCAGGAGTTCTTTGTTATCATGGATGTCTTTGACATAGATGAACTATTAGGTGAAAATCACCCACCACAACCCCCTTCTCCTCCTCCTCCACCTACACCTCCACCACCACCACCACCACCACAACAACAACCCCCTAGATTGGATGAAATTCATTTAAGAGAATGAATTAATGAAAACCTACAAGTGATTGAACAAAACATTGCTGCTATCCAAAATGAGCAAACCACGCCAGCCCATCTTGTACAGTTTGCAAAATCAATGCAAACTGTTGTCGAGTCAGTTAGATCTATTGATTCTCAATTAGATCAATTTCATAGATGACAACAAGAGTTGTGTGATTTTTATGCTGATGGTTTAACTTATAGGCAAATCACTGATTTGAAAATAACCAAAGCTCATTTATGTCCATATTTTACCAACCCAAAAACAAGAGAACCAATGCAACCTAACCAGAAAAGAATTTCAATTAGGTGGTGTGTGCATCCAGAAATGGCTAGATACTTTTGGGATAGATGGTGGATGGTTTTTCATTATCCACCACATTGTAATTATGAAGTCCCTTTTTCATTTTTTGAAGAAATTATACTATGAGTTTGTAATGAACCAAAAACCAAATTATTTTGACATTAAGTCATTCCAGGGTGTTGGTAGTGGAATGCCACAGCATAGATTAGGGGCATGGAGTAATAATCCCCTACTGGATCCACCCATAGTTCCACTTGTTGCTCCATCGATTCCTGCAGATGTCCAAAATACATCATTCTTTTCGACATTAGATGCTTTGACTTCCCTCATAGGTAACCTAAGTGAGCAAGCTTCTCACATGGCATCTGCTCCTCGATGGATGCCACATATGTGTTTGAGTTGTCATGAGACGTGTGTAGGTCATACTGCTGCTGCAGGATCTACTTCAGTTCTAGCTGAGCATGATGCAGCAGATGATAGTATGATGACATCTTATATGGATTTTCTTTGCTCGGATGTTCATCTTGACCAGGTCTAGATATATATACATGTACATGTCAATCTTTTTATACTTCATTAAATATTGGTATAAACTAAGTGCATCTCTTTTTTTATACAATCTAATACTTCATTAAATAAATTTTGTTTATGTAGAAAAGGACTACACCTAATATTAGAGTCAATATTGCATCTACTGGAACACAACTCGACACACCTTATGGGGTATAGTATAAATTTCTATCTAGACATTGTACTATTTTTTTAAGTTAATATGTTATCATCATATACTATATAAATTTTCATGTTGATACATTGAATGCTTCTTTCTCCAGGATTCAAGTCATGAGGGACCCTCTACATCACATCGAGAAGAGGGTCTAACTATTGTGACACCATCTATGGTATGTATATTATAATTCTTAAATTAAATATGAACTCTTACAATATTGTAACTTAACTTGAAATTATTTAGTACACATATATATGTTCACTAAATATGATTTCATTAAATGCATGTATGCAGGTGGACACTACCATTAGGATAGGTTATCCTCATAATTTTGATCAGAGCCAATTTGAATGCACATCGACATCCTTTGAGGTATTAATATGTAATACTTAATTTGATCTTATTTTGACTCTTAATTTAAGATTTAATTGGACACTTTGAATTTGACCTTGTACAGGAGTTAGCTAGCACTACATTTGGTGTTGATACTGCACAAGATACTGCTAGAGGATCTAATGAGCATATGGTAAGTTTGTAACTTAATTTATAAATTCTACTATATTTGATAAATGATTCTTTTAATAGTTAATTTCAAGTAATATTTTAATATTATTTTTTTATTGTATAGCGTGGGACAGGTGGATCTAGACCACATCCTGGGGACAAGAGAGATACTGCTAGAGGATTTGATGAGCATATGGTAAGTTTGTAACTTAATTTATAAATTCTACTATATTTGATAAATGATTCTTTTAATAGTTAATTTCAAGTAATATTTTAATATTATTTTTTTATTGTATAGCATGAGACAGGTGGATCTAGACCACATCCTGGGGACAAGAGAGATACTGCTAGAGGATCTGATGAGCATATGGTAAGTTTGTAACTTAATTTATAAATTCTACTATATTTGATAAATGATTCTTTTAATAGTTAATTTCAAGTAATATTTTAATATTATTTTTTTATTGTATAGCGTGAGACAGGTGGATCTAGACCACATCCTGGGGATAAGAGAGATACTGCTAGAGGATCTGATGAGCATATGGTAAGTTTGTAACTTAATTTATGAATTCTACTATATTTGATAAATGATTCTTTTAATAGTTAATTTCAAGTAATATTTTAATATTATTTTTTTATTGTACAGCATGAGACAGGTGGATCTGGACCACGTCCCAGGGACAAGAGAGATACTGCTAGAGGATCTGATGAGCATATGGTAAGTTTGTAACTTAATTTACGAATTCTACTATATTTGATAAATGATTCTTTTAATAGTTAATTTCAAGTAATATTTTAATATTATTTTTTTATTGTATAGCATGAGACAGGTGGATCTGGACCACATCCTAGGGACAAGAGACCATGAGATGTTATTGATGATAGCACTTAGATTTTACTGTTTATTTGGCTTTGATATGTACTTTTTTATGGACTTTACATATTTGTTTACACATGCACATACTTCATATATATGGATAGTTGCATAATAGGATTAGATCATATATATTTTGTGCATACTTTATATATTTTGTGCACATTAGATATTATGTGGAGTGAACATCATGTTACCATCTAGACATATATATGGATTATGTGGACTTGAAATTTTACTGTTTATTTGGCTCTGATATGTACTATTTTATGGGTTTTACATATTTGTTTACATGTGCACACACATACTTTATATATATGGATAGTTTCATAATAGGATTAGATCATATATATTATGTGCATACTTTATGTGTATTGTGCCCATTAGATATTATGTGGACATGAAATTATGTGCACATTAGATCATATATATTGACTTGAAATTATGTGGACTTGAAATTTTGTGCATACTTTATATATTATGTGGACTTGAAATTTTATTTATGGAAGTTGTGCTTAAACAACTTTATAGGCATTATGTGGACTTGTAATTTTATTTTTGGAATTTCATTTAAATAGTTCTTATGATTAGATAAACTAAAGGTGCATACATCATGAACTAAGTATCGAAACATATCTTATAATTATAACATATTCTAAATTAAAAAGTATCATTTAACAAATATAATGAATAGAACTTGATTAAAACATAATTATCTCATTCATAAATTTGACCAATAGTCTCTCATTTATGTATATTGTACACAAAATGTAATCAAGAAGACATATCTAAAATAAAATAAACAATCTATTTAAATAACTTTGTTTTCATTGATTCCTTCTACTTGTGGTAGACCTGAAACAAAATTTTACTAGATTCATTTCGTTATACCATCTGCATCCTCTCTCTTTTGCAAAGCATCTATAATTGTCTCGTGCTCTTCCATAGAGAGAGTCCATAATTGTTTATTAGTAGGCCTGCCATGATATCTATCCAATTTTATATTAGTTGCCACTACCAAATGCAAGTAATGTATAATCTTCTTCTCTAATTCATAATCTTCAAATGTGGGGCAATCCATTCTTTCTTGTTAGATATTTGCGTAGCCAAGTACCAACAACAACCATAGATCCTGTTGGATAGTCATAACCATCATCATCTACTTGAGGAGTAGTTAGCTTATGTTTTGGCTCTACACATCGAGCCAACCAATACTCTGTCCCCTATTCATTGTCCTTTGGTGCAACAACAGCATAGACATGTCCTGTGCACAAAACAATTTTATTTTAATATTTAATGAGAAATAAAAACAAAAATATACACTATAAGATTTCATAAATTTATGTACTATTTAATAAATCAAACCAAATTTTAAAAATAATTTTACCTTGTTGTATAAGATCTGAAATGCGATCATAGTCATTTGATGCAAACATTTGATCCATATCTTCATCAGTTATTTCATGCGGATCATTTGCATCTATGGGTGTCAATGATCTTTGTTGCCATTCTTCAACCCATTCTTTATTCTCACAAAATTCCCAATCTCTGGAAACACAAAACTGACAAAAGCAAGCAAGTTGCCTTGAGAATACAGTCCATGTGTTTGAATTAGAACTCTTAAATGAATGCCATTTAGCTGATCCAATGATGGTATTACAATCATGCCGAATAGGAATACTATCTTCCTCTATCAACCAGAAGAAACGTCAAATTGCAGAGTTTTCAGTTGATCCTTTGGACAGCTTTGAATTGCACCAATCTACAACTGCAAGAGCATCTATGAATTTCACTATATCCTCAAATTTCAATTGTTCTCTAGCAAGAGCTCTTTTTATATAGGCATTGGCTCTATCGTGTTCCCCCTTACCATGTCCCGCTTCAAAAAAACTCCATAAATGTTGGACATTGGTTATCTTGTGAACTTTGCATAGCCAATAAAACATTCTTGCATTTTTGAATTGTCCAGTGCAGTTATTTGACCATATCATATGTTGTTTCATGTCAATTTCTCTTTCCTTAAGATTATCATAAAATACCTCGAAGCAATGTTGAACAAACTCTGAAGAGTGTAATCGATTATCGCTAACATAGAAATGATACACCCTCAAAAATTTTATGTTATCTTCTGTACTATCATGGTCATGTCTATATATAATGTGCACAAATATGGCCACTTGTACTGAGTTGTAGTATTGTGATTGAGCTTCCTCTTGTAGTTTTAGAGTATAATTTTCTGTAAAATCTACAACTGATACTATTGTTCCAACTGGAAATGTGTTCTTGCATATGCGAAACTGTCCATCAAGCCATCGGGCATGTTGGGAATGTTTCACATATTTTGGAACAATATGAGTTTTAAACTCACTAATAAATGCATTCGCACTATTCTTTTGTGTAATCAATTCTAAACGTTTCCCCATCTTTCCATCCTTTAGAGGGTATTCTATATTTTTAAATCTCCTAACATCAACCATTTTTTGTCCAAACTTAGATGAAACATGTTCATGCAAACATTCACCTATCGAAGAATAGTTCCCACATAAATTGCAAAGGCCATAAATGCATGAACTAGAAAGAAATAATTGTTCATTAGGTGGTTTACAAAATAAACTTCCAATAAAATCTTTTATAGTTTCAGGTGGACCATAAACACCACAATCCTGCACAAGATCATTACCATGCAACATACAACGTATATATCGAAAAACATCATAATAGTAACGAAACTAGACATGAGTTTTACAACAACAAGATATTCTTTGTTTATTGATTTTAACATACCAGGGCTTGCATTTTTCAAATGATCTTTGACTAATTTGTAAATGCATTAACACATATTCATCACTAAATTTTTTAAAGAATTCAATTTGAGTCATGTCAAGAAGATGTTTTGGATGAGGATCACGAATTTTTGATCCCACCCTTAACTTTAAAACATCTCTAGCATTTGATGAAACTCTAGTGTTATCATGCCAAAATTTTGCAATTAATTGTTTAGTTTCATTATTTAATTTCATGTCTGACCTTTGAAGTCTACCACTAAAACTCCAACAATGGTTTAGTGGATCAATTTCAATTGTGTCTCTTCTTTTGGCCACTCTTGACAAGGTTATAAGATGTAAGTTCAAATAGCCACTTATATCACTTAGCATTCTTTTACTAACAATCATTTTGTCAAATATAGCAGTCGTTATAACTCTATGTGTTGCATTCTTATCTTTAGATCGACTTGTTTTTCCTATAGAATTGATGGCACTGGCAATAGTAGATACAACTTGCTTATATGATTCATCTTTTCTTTTTGGTTTTGCATAAATACCTATTTTTTTCATGACTTTACGCATTTTTAACATTTTTATTAATTGTAGCATTAATTGACATTGGAATCCTAACTTTTTATTATAGAAAAATTGTTTATATAATCTGTTCGCATGTGTTCTGATTTGTCTCCAAGAAACTAACCCATTAAGATTATCTAGCACATTGCTATCAATAGTAAACAAATTACATTCATTTTCTTTCAGAGAGGGTGGTGTAATATTTTCAATTTTTATTTCTTTTCGTATTGGTGTATGAAATTTATATCCAGCTTCATTTAAATCAGCAATTTGATTGGCATCATAGTCATCGAGATTTAAAAACATACCAGGATTCACATCCACATCAACATTTGCATCAACAGTCATACCCGTATGTGGTTCTACATTTCTTGCATCCATCATGATGTCTTCAATGGTCTCATCTACAACGAGCACTAAACTAGATGCTTCAGAAGTGTTATTCAATTGTCGTTGTTTTGATCTTTGATCTCTTTAGCGTTTTGCCTCCTTCTCTCTTTGTGCTTGAATTTCGTCCACTATCATTGTCCTCTTTTTTTTCTTTTGATGTTTCTTAGAACCCATTTTTACAAACTCGTCTTCAAAAAATAATATCTTTTTATTGAGTTCTTCAAAAAATCGTGTAAAAAATATTAAAAAGTATTGCCAAACGATGTAAAAAATCTTTGTCAGTACGGATTTCAATGATAGTGTGGTAAATCGATGCAATCTATCTTTTTTTTACAGTAATAGTTATTTAGAAATAGGGGCCCGTTATTAAATCCAACGGGCAAAAAATGAAATGGAAAATTAAAACGGGGGCCCGTTATTAAATCCAACGGGCAAAAAATGAAATGGAAAATGGGGGCCCGTTATGTAAAATTTGAATTCACAACCCACCATTTACCTCGGGATTAGGCCCGGGATAGGCCTGGGATGGCCACACCTGAGACATGAACCTGCAAATTCAAAGCTCCATGAATGAAAGCACAAATATGATGAAATGAAATAGTTTACGTGCCTCTAATCAGAGAATTTATACGAAATTGAAACCCATTTCAGATTATACTGTCTAGATTCTAAATATGTAAATTAATTAATTTAAAAATTGATTATTTTAAATATTTTTCATTTAATCTATACTAAATCAGGTCCATAAATTTGAAATATTAACTAATTTTCTTAATTTAATAACTTTTTTATTTTAATGAATTTGAAAAAAAAAATATATGTCATCAATCTACACAAAATTCTTTTCAATTTTAAAAAAATTAAATTCAAAAAATACTAAGTTTGCGTCAAATTATGTGGGTCGTACATGTCAAATTTTTAAAAAGATAATTATGGCCATTAAAAAATTAATTAAAAAAAAAATACAGAAAAATATGCTCATCAATCTTTAGTGTGTTACAAATCATTTCCCAAAACAGTTTGAGAAAATAATTTTAATTGTGTCAAAAAGTGTGGGTCGTACACATGCATGGTATGGTCCTGAAACAGGCATTTTTAAAACATAGTTTTTAGAACTCCATTCAAAAAGTTATTTTTTATTATGTGGGTATTAAAATAAATTACATATTTGAAAAGTACACTTAGAGAGCTATCTTTTATATTACTGACTTTTTCCAATATTCAATCTCTAAGTGTTTCAAAATTTAAGCTCAAGTGAGACAAAATCTGAAAAACAGGGAAAACACTTCCACTTTTTGGCCAAAAAGTGGACTCATCTTCTTGCATTGACCCTATTATATATACTGTAATTGTAATTTACTTTATGATCACTCATTTTGGACTAATGACCCCATGAATTTTTTGCAAGCAATGATATTTTCTATAAACATCTTAGTGACATTGCATTGCAGATATTTGGGCCCACCATATGTAAAAGGTGGTACATCATATGTGAACTAACCCTAATCCACTTTTGATTTCATATCATTTCTAGAATAGTTTTCCTTTGATCCATTTCTTGGAGTGTAATAAATGTAGTTTCAGTTCATTTCTGAATCTAACAGGGTTGTTTTTTCTTTAAAAGGTGGAATGACCAAGAAAAAGGGTTAAAAGATGAATTGACAAACCAAATGGTTGAGTGGTTTGGAAATGACACCTTTGACAAAACCAAGCTCCTTGAAAAATTTGGCACATATCTAAAGTATGTGAGGGACCAATACAGGACCCATTTGGAGAGGAACCTAAAGTACGAGTGCCCCCCCATGATTCCAGAGAGGGAGTGGAAGGACTTGATTTTGGATGCCAAGAAGAGAATTGAAAGGAAAAAAGGAAATACACTACTAGATGATAGAAGAAGGTACGGGATACTATTAAGAATGTAATTATGTACTAATTAATTACTCTTTATATTTATATAATCTAACATATTTCAAACTTTTTATAGACTGAGTGACACATCGAAGTCAACCAAGGCAAGGCAAGAAAAGCACGGGCAACACAAACTCGGCTCTGGTGGTTACATGAAACTTGCTCAATGAATTGTAAGTATCCCATGTAAACAAAATATTGAATCAAAATATTAATAAATTACAAACGTTGTTTATTTATCAAACAATGCAAGCAAAATTCACGGTAGCAAGCAAAAATGTAGGGCTCTAAATTCACTAGAGCACTCGCAAAAGATAACAAGAGAATTGCCTACCAGCAAGGCTATTCAGCCATGGCTGATCGGCTATGAGAATTGAGTGGGCATACACAACATTTGAGTGCATCCGTCACACAGGTAAATATGCTAAATGGAAGTTGTTTCAAATTGAATACTTTACCAATAATCAAATTGATGTTGAGTTCCAACATAAAGTGACTATATTTGTTTTAAATAAGCAAGCAATGATAACAATGTGCATGTCATTGGAATCTAGCTTGCTAATCGTGAAACACCACCTGCACATGAAGGTCTGGATGTGCATCCCAATAGTGGAGGTATTCATTTTCTATTAAAATTTATTTATTTAGCTATTAATACAATTAAACATCTTAGTTTGTAATTAGAGTAGTAATTATTGTAACCTTTTTTGTTAATATTTTAGAGCATGTAGTCGGTGGTGAGCAAGTGGAGCATGATCTGGGTACACAACATCAAGAACGTGATGTTCCCCACTCAGGTAAAGAGGACCATTATTATTTCTTTAAATAAATATAATTGCAATTGGTGTTCAACATTAATGTAACCTTTAGTATTTCAACTCCAGATGATCTAGAGGGTCTTCAACATGTTGAGGTTGAGGCTACACAAAATGATGTGGCCCCATCAAGTAAAGAGCACAATAATTATGTTCTCTAAATTAATGAAATACTTGTAACAATAATATTTTTTTTTTGAATTTAACCTATTTCTTTGTTATTGTAGAGGATCCCCCTTCAATTCAATGTCCTCGTCCTTAGTATAGGACTAGGCATACATTCAGATCACGAGTAGTTGGCAGAACATCTGTAGAGGGGGGAAATGATGAAGAAACCAATGTTCCACTTAGTCTTTTCATAGCTTCAAAGAAAAAACAAAGAAAGAAATGATTGTAATCTAGCTTATTTGATAATGACTGGTTTTTATGTGTTAGTGAATGTAATTATGTGCTAATTAATGGTTATGGATGATATGTGTTAGTTAATATTGATGAATGTTGTGTGTTAATTAATGTTGATCAATGTTATGTTTTAATGAACGTTATGTGACATTAATGAATGAATGCTATATTTTATTAATGGTAGAAAAAATGAATGTTATAAGATGTTAACGGGGAATTTAGAGTGATGTTAAGGGGCAGTGAGGGGCCAAATGAGCTTCCATCTTAACATGGTTGGCCCTGTTAAGTAGAGAATATTAAACTATTCTTGAAACCAAGTGAAGCTCAACAAGATAACACACTTTTCAATATTTCATTATGTTGCACAGTTAATCTTATTGAATAATGTATATTGAATCTTAATTGCAGGGTCCAACAGAGCTAACAAAAACAAGAACACCACAAGTTGCTGAGTATAATGAACTCCCATATTGTCTTGTCTGTACACAAACAATATGAGTTGTTCTACTATTGATATCCAAGGTGGGACTGCAAAAGTTATGAATATGCCTCATCCTTGTAAGGTTTTTTATTACTTGTAAGTAATGAATATGCCTCATCCTTGTAAGTTTTTTTATTACTTGTAAGTCATGAATCTGACCAATAGAGAAGTTGAACTCTGAGGGAAAACTACCAAAGATAGAAAGAAACTCTCCAACCAAAGAAGGGGAGACAAAACCAACAATCTCTTTGTAGGGAGGATCTCTAGACCCCAAATCTAAAGAAAGAAATAGAGCTAAAATAAGTGAATTGGATAACAACAAGAATGTAAAGTGCACCCCTGATTTGCTAACCAAAATGCTCAAAATTAAATGAAAATCTTTAATGAATACACAAAACTATATACATATGCAGGTGCACCATGGTTGAGATGGTCCAACTCCCTAGTCTCACTCTATGACTAAGCTCATGCCATATCTAAATCAAAGACATATCAAATACATCGTCGGTGGAAAGCTGCAAAATGCTATTTTCATACATAAGCAAGACATACACAATTGGGCACAATCACCAAGAGAACAAAGCGTGTTTGAGATCATTGTCCTAATTGTGGTGTGGTCATGAAGGGGTTGAGAAATTTATGGTGATATCTTCATAGCCACACCACAATTAGGACAATGATCTCAACCACACTTTTTACCATTTTCTTGGTGATTGTGCCCAATTGTGTATGTCTTGCTTATGTATGAAAATGACATTTCGTAGCTCTCCACCAATGATGTATTTGAGATGTCTTTGATTTAGATATGGCATGAGCTTAGTCATAGAGTGAGACTAGGGAGTTGGACCATCTCAACCATGGTGCACCTGATCATATTAGCTTGAAACCATGCACCTCATATTAGCCTCAGACCTATGCCCCTACTGGTAGGTGGTGGGGATAGAATATCATTCGTTGTACATATCAATGGCTGGATCATAATAAAAAAAATTTGATAAAAATTATCATCGCCAGAATTACAAAGAATACCAAGCTTTGGACCGACAATGTAATTGTCGAACATACAACGTTCTCATTCGTGAAAAGTTCTGGATTCTTCATACTTCTGACTCAAACCACACAAACATCCGACAAGGATGTTGTACATGTGATGACACTTCGTAGTTGAATGGTCATCGATGTCTCCGAATGGACCGACAACACAAGCATTGGACAAACAACATCACTGTCGACTTTGTGATGAAATATATTGATTCCAATGACCTTTTTGACCGTTAGTAGAGTCCATGGGATTTTCGTATTCCTGATGGGCATGGCATTGTCGATCAGAATTAGTACCAACATATATATACTACAAAACTCAAAAATTCAAAATTCTAAAACTCTCCTTGAGATGAATGCAATATTTTTCACTTTTCTATTCTTCTTTTTTGACATCAATGGAAAAGGTAGGGATTTGCAACCAAAAATCATTCAAAAAATCCTATATATAGTGGTATATGTACACATAGACCTTAATAACTTACATAAGCTTGAAGATATTTGCAAAAATGTTTTTCAATGAGCTCAAAGGGTTGTCCCAGCCCTTGTTGAGACATTCTAGGACTGATATGAGGTCACTAAAGATTTATTCTTACATCTATGTCAACCTAAGATCAGAGGGGTCACTAGTGACTACTGCAACTAGAGCTTCATTCAACACACAGAGAAATGTGTCCAACTTGGGAGTGATATGACTCTAAAGTTCACCAACTTTGCCAATAGTATTCTCATTATCATGGTTTAATCTCTTCATTTTTTCAAGTAGAGATATTACTTTATCTTCATGACTGACCATAGAGACTGGCAAGGGATCAAATGTCTGAGATATATCGGTTGATTGTTTTTCATGCTCCTTCAACTGCTTCTCAATATCCTCAGTGACTTTTTATAGTGATAGACATGGTTTGTAGATATTGCTACCTTCAGATATTACATCTAACACAATTCTATCATCGCCAATTATTCTCTTTAATGTCCTGAGCCTCTTGGCATTAATTTCATTATGGACCTTGACGTTAGTTGACTTCTCAAATGACTCAAAAATGAGTACTTACCAAATTGATCAAAATTTCTAGCTCACTACAAGGGAAATTAGATGTATCCTTTTTAAATGTAGGCATTAAATTTTCTCCAAGATACTGGATGCAAGACTCACAATCTCATTGTCCTCTATGTGAGACTTCATGATCTCCTCTCTTGCCTTATCCTATGCAAGTAATGTTAGCTTTAGCTTCTAGATGGGAGAGAGAGAATCCAAGTTAATTGGCCCTTTGGAAAATGTCGGATCATCAAAAAATTGCTTGTCCTTCTCAAGAAACTCGTTGACATACTCAACAATGTCTCTTGCTTCAGAGACAACATCAATCCATTCAATCTCAACCTTAACCTCCTTTGGATCTACAATATCAACTAGAGCTTGAGTTTCTACAGATGGTACAATGTCCATAGGCTAATCTAGAGCATTCCTCTAATTGATTTTACCTATCTCCTCTTCACCTTTATTCAACTCTTCTCCCTTTTCTTTATCTACACATACCTTTTGTCAGAACAAAAGAGATATTTACATTAGCCTTATCATCTTTTAGTTCTTATTTTTGTATTGCCAGAGCGGATGATACAACATCAAATTGATTCTTCTCCAAAATTGGTTTTAGGATTGCCTTAGTATCCTTCATTACTTTACTTACTTGCCCAATCATGAGCTTATTAATTCTTCTTTTACTCCTAAAATGCTTTTGGTCTTCTTTGAGTACTCAATTTATCTCCTCTACTACTATTACAAGACATATATTGACTATTACATACTCTTTTAACCTTTCATTTGTTTCTTTAGCAATATTTCTTCTCATTTCCAGAATATCATGTATCCTTTTTGGAATTTCTGACATTATTTCTACAAGATACCCATTGAATATGTTCATCTATTTAGCTATGGCTTCTTCTAGAATCCTTTTGTCAAAGTCATCAAACTTGTCATAAAATTCAAAAAGAGGCTTTAGATTAGCTTGCGCTATTAAGGCTTCTTCAACCACTTGGACTATCATAACAAGCTTATTTGGATCTTTCTTCACCTTTTTTCTAGCTTGGCCTTCACTAGAAAGCTTGTCCTTAGATACTTTTTTGGCTTTGGTTCTCGTTGTCTTCATTTTCTTCACCTCTTCATTGGACTCAATCTCCTCATCATCCTTCATATTGACATAAACTCTTGTGTTGTTCTCTTTCTTCCTCTTGTCGCCTTTGTCAAATGGTTTGACTGGATATTTGGTTGAATTAGCATAATTGGATGAGGGACCAATGTTTCTAGTCTGCTTTGGCTTAGGAGTGGAGGCTTCTAGACTAGTTGTTTCAACTTTTATTGACTTCTCTGCTTTCTAAGTTCTCTTCCTACCTTCCATACTACTTCCCTAGAGATTCCAATGCTTTCTGCATATTCTTCAATCTTCTTCCTTACCTTCTTCTAAATTTATGGTTTCTTAAATTTGGAATGCAGTTTCAAGTCCTTCTCAACAAATATACCAAATCTCTCTTTTGAAGGATCTACCAATTTTCTCAAGAGATGTTGTGCATATAGCTCAATAACTTTCTCATCCACCTCATACCCCATGGACATGATCCAAATAGTTCTCGGCTCAACTGCTTCCATCAAACATTGGTATGTGTCAACCATGAAGCAAATTGTATCCTTATACTTTTCAACTATAGACTTAGGGATCCTCTCCCTCTTATGCATTGCACTCTGAAAGTTTTTGAAATATCCCCAAAGAGTGGCTTTTTGGGGTTTTCTATCTCCAATGTTGTACAAAAAATATTTTTATTTGGATAGCTACCGGTCTATCATATGCCCATTGGACATGACCTATTCCTAGAACTTAATTCATGAAGAAAAAGAACAAGTACATTATTAGGGTACCATATTTGAAAGAATTCTTCTTTTTCTGCTTGATCTTTGCTAGGTTCTTCAATAGCTCACTCTGGAGCAACTCGCATAAATCAAACTTTTTGTTTTCCTAGATCATCACATATGTTACATATATGGCAGTATCAGATGCAAAATTCGCTTGGCTAAAACTATAAATCTAATACCAGATGACCATGGAAGCAAACCTGACATCGTCCTAAAGAATGTCATTAATAGTCATGGCTCTCCTATCAAACTTTAAACTAGTTGCATCGGTAATATTCGGGTTTTTCACAGATTTCAATGTAGGCAAATCATCGGCTGAGAAAAGACTTGTTACTACCCTGGTGACACTCTTGGTGATTTTAAATGGCTTTTTCAAACACATAAATTCATTGTGCATCTTGTTGACCAGATACTAGACCCACTTGTGTTCATTGAATGATGAGAATCTAACAAATTGTAAAAATTCCTTCTCTTCTAGCATTTTGAATTCAGGTTTGAGCCTAAAATTTTCACCTTGTGGCTGATTATTGTAAATATTTAGCAAGTGAGAGCTTCCTAACTCCTCAATATTGCAATGAGTGTAAACCCTAATATCCTTGATATGTAGAACACCATATGGAACTGATGAGAATGCACTTTTCAGGTCATCTTCGACATAAGTAAATGTATGTTTCTTGAAGTTTGGTTGGGCTCTCTCGATGATATCAACAACTAGAGGTGTAGCCATCTTCAGAAATTTTAATTTGAAATTTTTTACCGATAAATACCTCAATCATCGGATTAGGTTTTGGGTCGAGAAATCTCTTTCACACTTTGATCTTCCTTGAATATCTTCTTGCAAAGCACTCTCCTCTTCTTCTCTCGAATGCAAAGTGAAAAATGAATGCCAAAATGGCTTTTTAGCGTTCACTTAGCTAACTTTTAGGATGCGTTAAATGCATTTAGCCCTAAACCTTCCAAATACTCAACTTTTACAAACAACTCACAAAGAATCATCTATGGATGTTCATTATTTCTTAGATTCTTTTTGAGATCATCTCACAACATCTACAATACCTTAACACATCATCTGCCAACCTACTATATTCAATTTCCATCTACTATAGGGGGTGCATAACATTTTCATGAAAACTCCCACTAGTCCGAAGGCCTTAATTCAATTCCCAGATGAATTTCCAACACCGAATTCAGGTGCAGATCCATTCCCTGCATCTGAATCACTCTTCTTAACACATGTCTTCTTCATTTGATCCTGAATCTCATCCACTTTAACTTTGCCTTTATTTTTTGTTTGCACATTCTTATTCTTGTCTGTTGGACCATTCCTATTCACTTTTTTGCTTCTACAGAATCTTGCAATGTGACTGGATTTGATGTAATTGTAGCATAGAACATTTCCTTGTCCAGTTCTGAAATTCACTTGATTTCCTCTTGATCCACACTAGTTAGCAACATGCCCAAACCTACCACATGCATAATATCTGACATTCCTTCTATTTGGAAAGTTATTCATCATACTTCTGCATTCATTTGACTTATGTCCATACTTGTTGCATTTGAAACGTTGATGGAAGAAAGATTGACCACTATGATTTGTTAGAATTCATGAAATTTGAATCTAACAAGCCTAGTTATCTTCTACAAGAATACTTATCACACATAAAGAGAGAATTGAATAACAAAATAATTAAAGACAATAATAATGAAATTGATTGAATTGCTTGTATTGCTTGAGTTGCAATGAAGGATATGGTATTCTTATAAAGAAATCTAACTCTTAAGATAGAAACCCTAAATGGTGGAGTTTACAAGATAGACTGAGAGTTAAAATAGAATGCATGAATTAGTCATGTATACACATGAGCGTAATAGACTAATTAAATGCATGAAACTCTCAAAATCTAAACATAGTTTACTTTTCCTAGTTTGCATTATGCATGGAGATGAATATTAATTAATTATCGCTAAATAATTTAATTAACTAAATAATAAATACAATAATTAATTACTAATTAAAGCATATATTATTTAGTGAATTAATGCAATTAAGTGAATAATTAATGTATGAATTATTTACTCCAACACCCCACCTGAATGCATAACTGGGTAGAGAGGCAAAAAGGATGTAGGAAAAAATGCATTCAAAGATGAATGCAAGATGGGTCCTGACATAAAGCCTGATCAAGTAACCATGAAAAAACATGGAAGTTTATCAGAAATAGAGAAAAGGAGAAAACTTAATGGGAACAAAACTCCTTTCCAAAAGAGAAACAAAAGTAAAGGACTAAGAAGCCTCAAAAAAAGAATTTTCCAAAAAACAGGAACCGAAGACGAGCATGAAGAAACATTGAAGCATGGATTAGGTCCAAACACTGTTGTATCATGACTGCTATGATGTTGAAAAAGAACCTCTAGAAATAGGAATGGAAGAGCGTCCATATTTTAAATATTCCATCTCACCGAAATGCATGGGTAACTAGCCAGTTCATCTTCTTAGTACATAGAAACAAGTGTTCCATCTCACTTAAATTCATGGGTAACCAAGTGTTGCATCTTCATAGTACATAGGAACAAGTACTGAATACATAGAACCTCCAATGTGAAACCAAGGAAGAATTAGAACCAATAGTAGAAACCCCCTATAGTGCTGACAAGGAAGAGGAATTATAGGTACACTGAATCTAAATGCTTTTCTCCATGATGCTAGAAAAAGTACAAATTTGAGACAAGAAAGGTGGAGCTCAAATCACAAGAAGGTAGAATACGACCAGAAAAAGAATTGTTAACTTCGAAAGGAAGAGATAGTAGTCTAGTAAACAATCTACAAAATTGGACCTAATATTTGGATAGAACTTTGAATCATCTTCCGATGATATCTCATTTCCAAAAAATGGAATCTGGATGCACAAGATATGCCCCCTAGAGTGCAAACAACAACTTCTGACTTCAACTGGTGAAAAATCCTTCAAAACTGAAAAATTAGAAAAAATACCTCCATATCTGGATCAGGCTCGAAAAGAGATTTCCAATGATATATGGTTTTCCCAATTTCGACTCCGTATGCTCAAGTTAGAGTGCAAAAAAAACCCCCCGTCAAAAAAGACTTTATAGAGGAGTTGGGTGGTTGTCTAGTGGCTTGGCTAGTGGAGGTGGCATGGTTGCAGAGCACGGGTGGGGCATAGGCAGAGTGTGGGTGGAGTGGAGGGTTGGTCGCTGGCGACAAATCAGGTGGTGGGCTGGCTGGTGGTTTGTGTGGGTGCTGCCGTAAGCGGCTTGTGTGACCACTAACGTCAGTAACTTTGTAAGTGGTTGACGATCAGCAAGCCTTGCAGCCACTAGCAGCCAACAGGCTATAGGGCTACTAGCAGCTTAGCTATCGGCAACCTAAAAAACATTTTGAAAACTTTTTTTTTATGAAATGTTTGAAAATTCCATACAGTATAGCTTGTACGTCTGAGATAGAGTACATTTTTGGCCCTTATGCTCCTATCACCGAAACTAGGTGAATTATATATCAAAAATTGTTTGAAAGGCCTTCTAAAACCAATGGTGAGGTTTGTTTGGGCCCAAAACACACTGAATTTTTAGGTACCCTCTTTAACAGAGAAAAGATTTGAACTTAAAACCCTTGCAAAATGGACTCCGTGTATCCTTTTTGAGTCAAACAAAAGGCAATTATGACTTTCTTGAGCTTTCTGAAACTGATTGTGTGCTCCAAATCAACCCAAGATGAACAATTTTTTGTGCAAATGCAAATAATCCCTAAAAAAGGTGAACAAGAATCTTCAGATCTCAGGGTTTAATACCATGTTAGAATTTGTGAAATGAGAATCCCACAAGCCCAGTTATCTTCTACAAGAATACTTGTCACACATAAAGAGAGAATTGAACATCAAAATAATTAAAGACAATAACAATGAAATTGATTGAATTACTTGTATTACTTGAGTTACAATGAAGGATATGACATCCTTATAAAGAAATCTAACTCTAAATATAGAAACACTAAATGGTGGAGTTTACAAGATAGAATGAGAGTTAAAATAGAATGCATGAATTAGTCATGTTTGCAGAAATAGCATAATAGACTAATTAAATGCATGAAACTCTCAAAATCTAAACATGGTTTTCTTTTCTTAGTTTGCATTATGCATGGACATAAATATTAATTAATTAATTAACTAAATAATAAATATCAATAATTAATTACTAGTTAAGGCATATATTATTTAATGAATTATTAGAATTAAGTGAATAATTAATGTATGCATTATTTACTTGAACATGATTCATTCTATTTCTGCATTGACTAGCCTTATGATCAAATTTTATTGAAAACAAAACAGTTACTATTAAACTTTTGATCATTAGGTTACCTTACAAGAGACCTTTTAGTTTTGAACTTCGGATATGCTGACTGATAATTGCTTTGACTAGATCCAAAGCTTTCACCTTTCTCAAATCCAAGACCTCATTTATCATATGCATTTTTCTAGTTTTCAAGCATCTCATTAAGTTTGGAAGAAATAATCTTGAACTTCTCCTTGTACTCATTTGCAACTTCAAGATCAAATCTAAGAAGAAGAATCTTATTTCCAAGCTCTTCCTCATGATGTCTAGATTCTTGTAGGTCGAGCTTGAGCTGGCCATTCTCACAATCAAGTCTGCAATATTCATCAAATTTATCTTTCAGGGACTAATCAAGATTATCCTCATTCTTCTTCCTTTCCTAAACCTCCTTCGTCAATCTCATCACAATAGCTTCCATCTCATGCTTCAAGGTTGTCTTTTCTTTTGCAATTTTCTGACAATTTTTTGATTTCTCCTTCAGGGCTTAATTCAGATGATCATCTTCCTTTCATTTTATTTCCTTCTCTTTTAGCTAATCAACAATTTCCTTTCTCTTTTCACTGGACTTATTCAGTTTCTCTTTTAAGGATTGAATGAAATTCTCAGCATCCTTAAGGTTTCCTTGCAATTCTGAGACTTCAACTTTGGACTAATCAAGATCATTAAGTGCAACAAGAAGCTGATGTTGAATACTACCAAAATCCATTGAATTGCCTTCCCGAATCCTCCTCAAGTTGTTAAACTTCTTCCGATGGACTAGATTATGATACTAATTATTGGAATCAAGGAACACTAAGAGGGGGGGTGAATCAATGTTCTACAATTTTTAACCTTATTAAATTGATCCTTCAAGCACTAAATACAAATCAACAAAAGAGAGATGCAAACACATAATGTGAATATCCACAACACCATAACACCAATATTTTTATTCGTGGAAAACCACGGTGGGGATGAACTCACAATATAAATAAACTCTGAAAAAGTATAGAAATATTACATTGTGAATGCACATGCATTTAGGCACACTGCTTAGAGTTCACTGCTCAAAAACAAAGAAGGGTTGCAACCCTAGGAAGGCTCACTACCTTACAAATAAGTTACAAATGATTACAAGAGAATTTGAACTATTGAACAACATCTACAAATGCTTGGGTATAGTTTCGGTTACACACAATGTCCACTGATTTTACACTCTGCCTTATACTGCTTTTTTTTCATAGTTCTACAATATTTAAGAGTATAAATCCTCAAATTGCGCACGTGCAACTACACACAATTGATTATCAACACTTCTCACATAATCACCGATATCTAAAATGATCATAGCAATTGACCTTATATATCCACAATATCAAATCATATCAGCTACATGTCGGCTCAAGAACATTTACCATATTCGCCAAATGTGTATGAACAGTCAGCTTAATCTGATCTCCAATGCATATCCAGACCAAAAGGAATTGTCCACAGGCTTCCCATAAGTTGTCTAAACACTCTCGAAAACACAAAAAGAATCATGAAATTAACTCCAACAATTTCGCACAATGATCAATCATACAAGTCAGTCATACTACACTGTTCAACCCAAAAACAATGTACCAAACCTACAAACTTGCGCAACACACATCACCAGAGGCTAAAATTATAGAATAAGATACGATAAGACATTTATCAAGATTCTCTTAGCTCCGCACCACAAAATATTCAACTAAAATGAAGTATTGACCAAAATGTTGAACCCTATTGGATGCTCTATTCTAACTGCTAGACTTAACCAAATCTACACTCAGACTTTCGGTATAGGAAAAATTATGAACTACAGATAGAATCTGTGTCTGGAGTTGCCATCAATGACAATATCTAATGCCTTGTGCAGTGTTTCTTGCCAACAATTACCTATTTCTTTTATTTCAATTTTATATAGTTTCCACCTCATCATCATTCACATCAGCAACAACAAAGTTTTATCATCGACAAATTAACCAAGGATGTCACACTTTAGCATGTCACACTACAAGGGAATACAATGGAAATTTTTAGTAGGAAGATGATTATATTTGCATTTCCCTCCTAAGGATGCAAATGTTTTTTTTCATATATGAAATGTAAAGATACCATGGGTATATTCTTGTATAACCAAATCAAATTTTGACACAAATGCAAATGATCCAAAGCTTATTTTTCTCCATTCATTATTATAAAAGAAAATTCAAGATCATTTGCGAAGGGTTTTGGAGTTCTGACGTTTTGTAATTGGGTAGGTAGAATAGAGGTTCAAGTCTAAGTAATATAATGTCAGTTTTCTACAAGTACTGAGCATTTTCATGGAATGTATTCACCATTTTGAACTAATTACTGAAGATTTGTCTCAAATTATCTCCCACACATGCTCTCTTTATTTGTATGATTTGTTTCTATTCAGAATGGGATAATTTGTCTCTACAATTTTCATTGTGGATGTGAAATATGCTTGCAAGTTCTTTTCAAGGAAATGATTAAAGTGTAACTGCATTTCAAAAAATTGGGGAGTGCAATGGTGATCAGTAAGAAAAGTTTGAAGTAATTTAGAGACTTGCATTTATCTCGTGCAAAGGTGTGTAAGATGCAATGATCACATCTTAAAAAATTTATGAAGTGTTTTAAGATATTGCATTTTGACTCTTTTACCCTAGATTAGACACAGATCTTTGGTTGTTTAAATGAATTTCAGATTCTAATTTGATTACATCAAGTCTATTTTCCCTTTTGTGATCATAGGAGTAGGATTAGAATAGAATTTACTCTCAATTGTGCATAATTGTGTCAAATAAACTTCAATAGATCTAATTCAAGGTTAAATATATACATCCTAGTTAATTTTTAGAGTGCCATCTATATTACTGCAATATTTGTCAATATTTGCATTACATATTTACAAATTATAGAGGTATACCCACCTAGGTATTGCAAAGCCTAAAGAGTAAGATATCTTTCAACCCTTTGGTTGAGATCTCATTCGTTGCCCATTGATCTAAATATTTGTTGATTGAATTTGGTCGTTTCATAGGAAAACTTAGTCAATGAATTTGAAACACCTACAGATTAGCAACTATATTGAGGACATTGTCAATATTTTGTTGAATTGTTAGTCTAGTAGTCTATCTTCGATGATAAGAGTCCAATATTTAGTTGTGTGTTGAAATATTTGTGAAAATTTATAAAGCAAGAGCAAAATTTTTAAATATTTCTCAATTCCCATATGTGGTTGGCAACATTGAAGAAATATATCTTTGAGTTAGTGATTGATATATCTAGAAGTGTATATGAACAACAAGGAGATCCAACATACTAATATAAGAAAAAGCTTAAGGGTTTTGAATCTCAAATTTCTAAAGTGTTCACAATCTCTGAATAAGGGAGCATATCAAGGAGGGCACACAAGAAAATAATCATATCATAGATTAATTAACAAGAGGTCGATTGTTAAGAATAAAGGTATCGCTCCATCCCCTACAACATCAAATTTTCTTAATCACAATGTAGAAGTGGATTTTGATAGTTTTGCGGGTAGCTTAAACTAACAAAATTATCAAAAGGGGAAGGGTATTACTGAGAATTACTTTAGAAATTCTGATATGCCAATATATGGAGTGGATCAAACTAGTAGTGAGGAATTTTCTCCTAGAGAGAACCCTTATTCGAATTAGACCTTCCCAATGGAAAATGAAAATCCATTGGATACTAGAAACCCTTTCCAAATTGATCTTGACAAAGTAAGAATCCTCCAAGATAGGTTGAGTGAGAAAATAGAGAGGACTCAAGTGCACAAAAAATGTGAAAAAGATTTTCTAAAAGATAAGATACCACATCATTCCTTGGACATACCACCGATATGTCTAACTTCTTACCTATGGGTAAATACCAAGTTCATCCCTCTTATCTTATATAATTATCTGATGCAAATACATGCTTCACATATGGTAATGTGTCTAGAGAGCAAATAGAGCAATAATTGTAGGCTAAAATTGACGAAGTGAAGGCTCAAATGGCTAGGTTGCAGCTCTTTAGGGAAAGGGAAGCCATGACTTAAGAAATTTTGAATTTAACCTCTCAGTATATGATGTTCCCTCTTCATTCAAGGATTTTACAATAGATTTGGAGGAATGCAGGGCCCAACACCTACAAATGCCCCAGTATTTTGCCTTGCAATATCTTCTACACACATTCCTACAGTATCAAATGCACAAGTTTCTACAACAATAAGTGTTCACCATTTAACCCCCTATAGAAATTTATGTTCCTTCGCAATATTCTAGCAAAACTACTTAAAATTCTCAAGCAAGTGTGAGTGTATTATATGTTATTCAAGGAAGCATGCCATTATCTACTCCCAAGACACTACACGTTTTAACATACCAAATGTCTGTGTCAATGTCTCCCCACCCGCTGTAGGTAGTTTCCCTATTATTACAAGCCAAGGAGGAATGGGTCAATAATAGTATATGTACAATCCACTTGCTTGGCCAGGATATGACCAATTTCAATCCCATCGTAGTGTCTGCCAATAAATCCTTTGGGTGGTATTAATGATTATGAATAATATTGGCAACAATTTGGTAATAAGTACGAATAATTCCACCAAGAAAATGTGAATTAATTCAATTAAGGAAACTTAAATGCTATTGCCGATGCACATCAGTATGTACTTCCTCCACATGGTAATTAGTAGTAAGGACATCAACATCAGATCCTAAATCCCACTGCTAGAGGGCCAATGTTCCTGGATACGTACAAACAAATGGATTCCAATGGTATATAAGGGTATCTAAATGCAATTTATAATTAGATTAGAAAATTTCTACCCACATTCTCTAGGATTGATGTAACCTCAGGGGAAGATCATCTAATATCCTTTTTCATTATCTTGGATAATTTTGAAGTTGAGCATGAGGATGTGTTCATGAAATTATTTATGCAGTCAATTACTAATGATGCTTGGGATTGGTATAGGGGTCTGCTAGATGCTTCCATAAATTCATCGAATGAATTAAAAAGGGTTTTCAAAAGTTAGTATAGTTAGTACTCCGATTCCTAGTTTGTCCTTCATGAATTCACAAATATTCAAAAGGGGTATAACCAGTTGGTGGCAAAATTTAACAAAAAGCTTATTAAGTAGTATAATAGGATCCTCATGCACCTGCGGCCCATTGACCCTATGTCCTTAGTATTCTAAAAAAAGGTATTTGACCTAATGAAAGGTTATGAATTTAGAAATAGAATCCATAAAAACTTGTAGATGCTTTCAAGGAAGCACTCAAAATTGAAAATAATAGGAAAGCATCTAGGAAATTTGAGAAAAGAGATGACATAAAAATCTTGTAGAATCCTAAAGGACATAAAAATAAGAAACTAAAGGAGGAAGATAAGTTGGATAAGGTCATGAGTGACTTAAAGGACCTGAGTTATAAGGTGGTAGAAAATAGAAAGAGCGTCCCCATGAATACCCAAGTTTTCAAAGAAATAATTGGCCCAAGCTACATGATATGCCTAACAAAACCAATTGTTGTGATGGAAAGCCCATTAGCGAAAACAACAATAATGCTAAGGGGTCATCCAGTAAAGAAACATTAGACCCATTGGAGGTACCAAATGCTAACATGGCGGATGATAGCCCATGGTGTGTGGCATGTAGTCTCTCTCATTCCCCAGTTCAATGTTTGGTGGCTCAATTTGTTCATGATGTAGAAACACCTTATGATGAGAAAGAGCATGATCACTATGACATAGATCACACCACTAGCATGTTCTCAATTCAACCCTTTATTTCTAAGGATACATATGATTCAACAAACAATGATAAAGAAGACTGTGACTATGGATGCTCAGAGGCATTATGAATCAACAAATGAATGTGTTTTCAGCTAGTGAAAATGAAGCTGCAAGAGATGTTGTAGTAATTTATGGTGAGCAATTAGCCATGCAACATATATTTAAGAAGAACCACTAAGGAATAAACTAAATATATCACTATTGCAGTAGTTTCTCAAGAAAGGAGTAACTATGAACTTAGAAATAGGACTATAAATGTTGATCAAGATCAACCTGAGAGCATGTTTATAAAAGTGAATCAAAACATAAGAAGCACTTCTAAAGCCTAAAGATAAAGGTAAAGCTTCCAAATACCAAAATACTCAGCACTGTTGGATATTAGAGTTGTTGGAATGTGTTGTTGTCATTGATGTCAACATATTCCTATGTTCTTGTGCTTCGATGTTGCAGAGAGTTGGTTTGGTTGGTATAGTGCAGATATGTTGATGTGGATTTAATGATGCAGAGATTAGTATCTTTAGTTGATTCAGAATGAGTTTCTTTGTTCCGAATGGTGATTTGATTGAGTTATGTGATCCGGTGTGGTGACTCATTTTTCTTTTGGTTTTGTATTGCAGAGTTGTGATTTATGGTTTGTATTACTCCAAAATTAATTCATTATGTTGTATAGATTTTGGAGAGCATTTGGAACATTCATGTGTGTCCTTAGATTGAGTAGTTCATGATTTGAAACTTCACAAACGTATCTTTGACTTTGTTATGTTGATGTTCTTGAGCTCCGAAAGGGTGATAATGATAATTCTTCTAATCAAAGTTGTTGTGATTGTTGTAGAGGAATTCACATTGCTTGTTGGTGTTATTAAATAATGTTCTATGCATGTTGCTGGTCCGCATTGATCATTGTGCGCATTATTGAAGATTTAATTGGTCTAGTGGTTTTCTTCGTGGTATACGACTTTCTGGACACCCCGATGGTTCTTGCGTGTTGCAGATGATCTTGGTGAGATATTCAATGGTGTTACAAGTTGAAGGTTTTGATTTAGGTCCATACTATGCCTTTGCTGACATTGTATTGGTCCGCATATTGATTTATGTATCATGTGATGTAACTTTGTAATTAGGTCTTATGAGTTGAGTCGTCCTTAAAATTAATGTTGATGATTTGTATAAATAAGTGTAATAATCATGTAAGATGTGTTTCTATGTTGTGTCTATATTTCTTAAGAGTATTGTATATGTGAACAAGCAAATTAATCTTTTAGTAGAGTGTTGAAGAATAAAGAAGTGTTGCAGAGAAGATAGTGTGCTTAACCGAAACTATTATCAGGCATTTGGAGATGCTATTATTTCAGTTCATGTAATTTGGATTGTTGTCTGATCTTCGTAAGGTAGTGAGCCTTCCTAGGGTTGTATCCCTTTATTGTTTTTGAGAAGTGAGCTCTAGGTAGTGTGCTTGAATGTATGTGCATTCCCCATTGTAATATTTACACATACTACTGCAAAGTATTATCTTATTGTTCGTAGGTTCCCACTATGGTTTTTACCTTAACCGGGTTTTCCACGTTGAATTTTTTTTTGTTATGTGTGTTGTTGATGTGGTTTTTATCTTTGTTATTGTTGTTCTTGATCAAATATGAAGTTGAGGTTAATTTGTTTAAGTTTGGTGAAAAATGATTCACCCCCCCTCTTAGTTTTCCTGCATTTTTTTTGCCAACATCACTATGATCCCAAGGATACATCAAACAATGACAAGATGGAAAGCAAAGCTCCCATGAACAATTCTTCAAAACTTCAAGGGTCTACCGTAAAGGAAAAGTGTCCCACAAATGGCATAAGTAAATTAGACCCACAATCTATGCCAAATATTCCAACATTTAATTTTTCTCTAACATTATCTTAGATTAACGTGTTAGTACCTTAATTAGAGATGATTAAAATAGAGGAGTATAGGACTAGTGATGTGTATTTCCTTTCAAGTGTATCAGGAAAGATAGTTGCACATCAAAAGGTGTCACACACTCAAGAGAAAGAGAGTAAACAAGTCAATGATGTACAATTACAATTAATGAAAAATCCTAAGGTGTATTTAAGGACTATTATTATTAAGTACCCTTTCTAGATTGACCCATTTTACTTAACCCTCCTGATACATAATAAGTTTGTCGAGAAATGTATGATTAACTCAAGTGTTGCCATTAGTATAATGCTAATGGTAGTTATGAAGGAGTTAGAGTTGTGGGTTGATACTCCTTATTTTAAGTATTATACTATGGATAATAGGCGAGTCCTAGTGGTAGGGGTTATGAAAAATGTTGAAGTGAAACTTTCCTTTTATCTTGAAGCTACCTATAGGTTTGATATAACAATCGAAGATATAGTCCCCAATCACGGAATTTTATTATCTACACAATGGAAAACAACTATAGGAGTGATTACGCAATTAGACCTCTCATATGCAATAAGCACTTTAAATAGAAAAGAGGCAAGGCTGAATAGAGAATCGAAGTAAAAAGATATTGTTAAACACACTAACACCAACTGGTATTCTTTTGAGATGTGGATGTTGGTAATTTTAGAGTCAACGTGGCTAAGCCACAAATGTAGAACAAAAACCCAATTGTGGATGAGTTACATATGATTAAGAAGGATTATGACAAATGTTCTTTGATAAATATAGAAAAAAAGGTTTAGGAACAAACATGGTTTTCATTGCCCCTACTGGGAAAATATTCAAGTATTCATTCTTATTATCATTTGAATGTATAAATAATATTGATGAGTATGAGGCATTGTTGTTAGGACTCATTATGGCTTTGAAACATGGCTTAAAAATATTGATAGTCTATGGATATTCAGAGTTAATTGTTTCACAACTTAGATCAAAGTATTCCTAAAAAAATAAAAGATTAAAATAGTACAAGTTTTTTGTATGGTATACCTTAGAATTCTTTTATGGCTTCTCTATCGATTGGGTAGGCAAATCCAAATATATTATGTAAAATGTTTTGGCTAACATTTCTTTGAGTAATAATGATGTTAATTTGGTATTAGTATAAAAATATTGACTAGGCTATTGAAGCCATAGATGCATTTTTTGTAATAAAGTGACCTATAAAGGAAGCACTTATGCCAAAATCACCCGATTTCAATAAGCAATTTTAGATATTCTCATTTACTTCTTTTGATACAATAACGACTATTATGCTTCAGAAGAATGAAGAAGGATTCAAATAGAATGTTGCATTCTTTAGCAAGTCCCTTCAAGTAGGTGAGTAGAAATATGTGATGGTAGAGAAGTAGGATTATGCACTAGTGAAAGCTGTGAAGAATTTCAAACCATATTTAGTAGGTGCAAAAGTCATACAATATGTTCCCAACAAAGCTATGAAGGAAATCTTTGTCCAAATAGAGGTCGCAAGTCGAAGGTGTAGATGGATTAGTAAAATTCAAGAGTTTAGTATAGAAATATTGATCACCAAGCTGATTAGAGGACAAGGATTAGACAAGTTAATGACTAAGACAAACTTGGATATTACAAGAGTAAAAAATGTGGATACAAATGAAGAAAATTGTAATAGCATTGAGAAGACCCCATGGTACACAAATGTTGTATATTTTTTAAAGCATATGAGGTGCCCTCGTAATTTGGTAGACAACCCAAAAAGGACCCTAAATTTGAAAGCATTGTGGTATGTTCTCATTCAACGTGATTTGTATTGGAAGGATAGACATGGCATATTAATTTTATGCCTCGATGAGCATCGAGAAATTAAATTATTAAAGGAGTTACATGAAGGAGTATGTGGAGGCCATTTCATAGCCAAAACAACTGCTCACAATATGTTAAGAATAAGATATTATTAGCCCATATTGTTCAGTGAAACTCATAACTTTATTAAGAACTGCAAAGCTTGCTAAATTTTTTAGGTAAATTGAAGTATGTAGGTACATTTCTGCTAAGGCCATTGCAAGTAGTAGCTCCTTTTCACCACTGGACATAGAATTTATTAGAGAAATTATAGAGAAATATAGTGGTTGTCATAGATGGATTCTAATTGCGACAAATTACCTCACCAAGTGGATAGAAGTTATCCCAACTAAACAAGAAACTAGTAAAGTGTTTATAGAATTCTTGATGAACAACATCATTCCTAGAGTTGGGGTTCCTATAAGATTGATCCTAGATAATTTAATGTGCTTTAGGTCTGAAGAGTTCACTAAGTTTTGCAGCTCCTATGGAATAACCACTTCATACTCATCACCTTATCACCCATAAGAAAATGGATAGATAGAGTCTAGAAACAAAAGCATCTTGAAGATCATCATAAGGATATTAGAAAAAAACAAAAGAGCTTGTGATTCAAAGCTCAAGCTTTCTTTGTGGGCTGATAGATTCATAACTAAGAAGGCAACACATAAATCACCATTTCAACTTGCGTATGGGACACAAGTAAGGTTGCCAATCAATAATTTGTTGTCAGTCTACAACTTTATTCAAGAAAATGATTGGGATATACCTAAACCAATGGAGGAAAGGATGAAGTAGTTGGAAGAGATAGATGAAGTTATAAGTGATGTTTAGAAAAGAAATGCAAAGTTATATTGGCAAAGCAATTACTTGTTTCACAAAAGAACTTTCGATAGAAAATTTAACATTGATGGCATGGTTTTAATGTGGAATGCAAGAGACTAGGAGAAAGGAAAATATGGAAAATTTGAAGCACTATGGCTAGGCCTATTTTTCATCATAGAAAAGAATGGAGAATATTATTACTTTCGGAAAGACATGGAAGGTGAGTCTTGGAACTACCAATGCACATGGACAATTCCTTAAATGCTTCTTTGCTTGAAATTTTCATTGCATGCATAGTAGGTAATTGTAAATATTGTATATATTTCTACGCATTTTCTTCTTGTTTGGTCTAGTTTGCCCCCCAAATTTTTGGATTATTGCCTTCATTCGAGTGATCAAGCATCCCCAACTAGAGCCGCTATTGGAACCATCAAAATTTGCTTAAAATTTTGCCTTGCAATTGCCCATATTTTCCCCTAAATGTGTTAGGGTTGCAAAAATTGTTGTCTAAGTATTAAACCTTTAGCTACTAATTGGTTCCTATTAATCCCAAAAAAGGCTCATGTTTTTTGAAGGGCAATAGGGAAGTTTCATAGGTGTGGGAACCTAGTGCGACCTGTGGAACAACCTCCAAGATTTTAGGAGTTAGCTCCTTGATCTTTAGAGAAGGGGTTTGAAAAGGGAAAACAATGACTAAAGCCCAAACTAAAAGACCTCAAATAAATGACAATAAACCTTCAATGAATGTGAAGCTTCTAGAATATTTTAAACATTCTTTGGGAACATGTTATGAAAGCTAATTACTTTGTGGGTTAGGCATAGTATGCTAGACATTTTATTTTTGGGGGAGGAGAATATAACACATCGAATGTTGTAGACATAAGGTGTAATATTTGAATCCCAGCCTTGGGGGAATCTATAAAGGTGGAGAAAAATTGATAACTCAAATATTCTAGAGATAATCCTTTCTACATTTTTTGCTAGGGTAGTATAATCTAGAACCCATCTTTACGAAGTATGAAGAAATAGATATAAAACATGATCCATACTTCATTAAAATGGAAACCAAATTACAAATTTTAATTTTATGTTGTCCGATTTAAATTTATTTTATCACTTGTCAAAGATTGTTATTGGTTGTCTTTTAATATATTTAAAATAGTTATTGGTTAGGGATTTTTTCTTTTAATCATTTTCCAATAATATTTAAGTTCATGAGATTTTTAGGTTGTTTATTTTAGGAGGTTTGTGACATTTAATAACCAATTTAATAATTAGAATGTTATATTTCTTATATTTTCAGTTTTACATTATGGAATGAAGATTGTTTTCTTTCAAGATCACATAAACATGTGTCTACAATAAAAAATAATTCATATATGTAAAAGAATTTGATCAATTATTCTAGAAGCATCAACTGCTAAAATAATTATCACAAAATTACAATGTGATGATTTGGTATGGAATGTATGAGGAGTCTTGTAACACGTAAAGGATGTATTCATAGATTTATAAGTGGAATTCAAACAATATAGGTTGACTAAGTCTATTTCTAGATGTCACTATACTATAGTTGAGATTTATCACTTTATTCGTAAAGAATTGATTATAAAGTAGTATATTAGTACCAATTCATATGCAAATGCAATCTTAAATGAATACAACTCACACTAACTGAGTTTTTTGTGACAAATCTCACATTATCAAATGCATTTTCATCCCTAAATGTGATGTATAATTAATTATCTAAAATTCAACGAAACATCTCATGCATTGTGTTAAAAAAGATCTATAATAATTCTTCATTGTAACTAATCAAATCATAACAAGAATTTTTAATTGCACAATGGCATGCGAGAGAAGAGGATTAGCCAATTGTAAGGTTTTGGAGGGTACTAAGGTGGAGTGTGAAGATGTAGATGGTGACCTAGATGATTTTGGATCTATTCTTTGGTTGTTTTTTGGGTTGTTTTTTTCCCTGGTTTTCTCCTTGGAGTTTATTAAGGTTGGGCCTTCTAGAGATTCCTTTTCTAGCTGGGATTTTTCATGGCTATAATAGAAAAGACCTCATGGCCCCATAGGATGACTTTCCTTTTTTGGTGTTTCTGGTCTTGGTAGTCTCATTGCTTGTTAGTTCCTCCCTTGTGTGTGACTTTCATCTGATTATGTAATGGTTTAGGCCTATCCCACTTTAATCAATCAGAACTAATCAAATGATAACAAAAACATAATGCATGCGCATATCTATAAATATGACTAATATTTGTTAAAAAAGTGATTGAAAGATGGAGATAGAAATTCATTCGACAAAAGCTAAACTATCTTATATTAATTTTTTTTTAAAATGGTATACATGTTCATTGAAAAAAATAAAATCAAGAATGATTATTTTTCATAGTTTAAACGTTTGAAATATTCTAAACTTTTTAGCATCGGTAAGTTGTACATCAAATTCCTAAAATGTGTTACAATGGTTTTAACTTCTTCTTATGTTTTAATATAAGGCACATATAACTTGGATGAATAACCTTTGTCAATTAGACTTATAGATAATTTTGGACCATAATAATTTCAATCACACAATACACTACTTCAATTTTGTCCATCCATTCAATTAGATATAACATATTTATAGGCCTAGCACACCCTATAATATAGGAGGATTATTATGCCTCTAAGAAAAATATACTACATGGAAAATTTATTTTAACAACTCATAATACAATTGAATATTTATTATAAGTTTAGTAGTATTCCTAGTTCACCCATAATAAATATGGGAGTTGTGAATAAAACTCTACCTCATTTATTTACATGAATTATTATTCTTGTCTATGTGAACAATAACATCAATTCCTAACAACTCCCACCCACCCAACACTTAGTGTTGACATGCAGATAAAGTACATCACATGAAATGAAAATATAATTCTATGCATATTCATACTTATATTTTTTATACTCCAATATGGGTAACATATGAGAACTTGTCTTTCACACCTAATAAACTTATCACTAGTTAATCACACCTTAAATAAGTTTATCAGTTGGGGGATATTTGTAGCCAACTACTCTCCTATACAGCTATTTACAACAACAATAATATCTACATTCTCTTATTTTCAAACTTAGTAGGTGGATATTTGCATTGCTTTATTTTCCATGAAATAATAGAATTAAATTAATTTACACCAATATAAAAGGAAACATCATCATTACTGACTAGCAAGAGGTACTATTTAAAGGTTCCTTCCTCCAAGGCCTCCGACCTCCATTTTTCTCTATATCAAATTTTATACTTTAGAAATAGGCTTGCTCCTTGAAACTTATTCTCCATTATCAAATCCTAACAAATTTTCATTTTGGGGTGAAATGATTCTTACAATCACTCACTCCATATTTCCAATGCAGAGATTGATTGCTAAATTTGATATTCTTCAAATTTAATTTACCAGTCTTAATAACATCTACAGTGGAAAAAATTGAAAAGCTACATTCAATTTTTTCCTTTGAAAGAAGGTTGGCATAGGAACTCTTTGATGTTGGAAACAAAATCTCCTTCATCTTTTTTTACATGAAAAATAACATGTTACATTGACATGTACTAGAATTCCAAATGCTCAAGACATAGTCAACAAAAGGAACAAACTAAGAGAAACTATTATAGAAGTAAAGTGGTGAGAAACCTTGGAGAGGACATTTCTATAATTGCAGCCGAAGCATTATCAATTTATTGTATCCTTGAATCTTTACCATAATATTACTCTTGTTCTTCACAGTGTTCGTGTTACATCTCAATTCCCACTCTTGTTTCCCTAATAATTAATTGTTATGGTATGAAAGAGGATTTTTAAATCCTTAATTTTATTAACATAAGGTGTAAATCAAGAAATACTTATATCTAATCAATTGCTCAATTTATTTTTTAATAGGATCAAGATGTGATCAAAATTGAGTTAGAGATATTTCAGACTATAATTAATTGAAAAATATAATCTAGAATACATTTTCTAATAGATGAAAGAAAAGGAATAATTTATTTTCTATTTTTTTATGATGTGATCTTTGTAACTCTTCATTGGAGATTGAAATGATAGTAAAGGAATATCTTCTTCCAATTATATAAGTATGCATCCATCCATGTCAAGAGGAATAAAAAAGTGATTTACATCTATAATAGGCTCATGAACTTCATATCATCCTACCTTATTGTTTAATATAATAAGCCCAACAAATGACCCTAATACTAAGGCCACCAAAGTGACAAGGAGAGAACTCTCAACAAGTTCTAAAAAATTCTGCAAATGCAATCAAGGAAACTGCTACAACATAGATAAGATAGGATAGGAATTTGTTTTCATTAATTAATTTAAACCTCCAAGAAGACAAATCCACATGATGTTACTTGTACTCATATTCTCTAAAATAAACTTAGAGTTCTTTCTTAAACTCATATGCCTCGACATTTTCATGTTCTACACATGATTTGTACCTTCCAATCACACACTCATTCTCTCCCACATGATTGATTTTACATAGTAGGGTTATAGTGCTCTAGTACCATATTGATAATTTTGGACCATAAGAATTTTAAGCACGCAATATTCTACTTCAATTTTTTATATCTATTCAATAATACATTATATATTTATTGGACTAGCATATGCTATAACATAATATGATTGATATACCTCCAATAAAAAGTCTTCTTACATAGATTTGTTGTTGTAACAATTCATAATACAACCAAATATTCTTATAACCAAATTACAAGAAGTCTAAATATACCTAACACCTATAATAACTTAAATAAATTCCTAAAGAAATGTCAAGAGTAGAAGTAGGAGCCGGAGCTAGAGTGGGAGTCAGAGCTCGAGATGGCATGGGAGATGGTTCAGGTTTAAATTTGCTTTCTGCTAGATCTACGAGCCCAGGGAAACCCCCCCGATTCTTTGGATGGGGCCTTGAATGATACTTGGGATGGTGGTACTAATGTACTGCCAATGGTTTTTTTGTCAACTCTGACAAAATAGGTGAGGTTGAGGGCCCCAATAATAAGATTCCCTCTGTGGAATGCAACAAGAGATGGGCCTCTCTTTTTTCAAGAAAGCTTAAAAGCAAGGCCATTTCTCTGATTTCACATAAGGTGGACCGAGACTTTGGCGCTTGCTCCATCTCCATTCCGAACACTATTGTAGATTAGAATATGGCTCATATGCATTTGGTCTTGGTTGGAAAATTTATCAGCCCATGCCCAAATATTGAGGTTGTTCGATCTGGGGTGGCAAGCAAATGGAAAGGTAAAGGTCAAACTAATGTTGTGGCTATGGCTGGTGGCTTCTTCTCCTTTTCATTCTCTTGTGAAGAATATTTTTGATCTGTCCTATTGGGAGGTCCTTGGATGCTAGCAAAAGCTTTGCTAGCCCTCAAAAAATGAGAACCAGGTTTTAATCACAAAGACTAGGAATGTAATGAAGCCCTTTTCTGGGTCAGACTGCAAGGTTTACCCATGGAGTTCTATGGAGAAGAAATTTTTACAGGTATTATTTTCTGATTTGGGGATCTAATCTTTGTTGACCTAATGACTAGAGCAAAAAGATGACTGGTATATGTCAAACTATGTGTTAATGTCAAAAAGTCTATAAACCTACCTTCTGAGGTAGATCTTTTCTCCAATATTGGCAGATGGGTGCAAAAAGTAGAGTATGAATCCATCCCCTTTGTGTGTTTCCACTACAAAAAATTTGGTCACTGGGCTAGGTAGTGCCCATCTAAGCCAAAGAATGAATGCAGAAAAAGGAATGAGTTGTTCTTAGAAAGGAAGGATGCCCTAGCCACAGAGCCTTCCTTGATAATTTTGGGCTGTAATATGGTTGGATCTAGACTTGAGCCAATCATTTGTGCTAACCTTGACCCAAGCAGCTCGAACCGTGTGGAGATTGTTGGGGATCCCTCTATTGTGAATGTGCCCCTCATTGACGGGGTTTCCCCAACCTATACTGGATTTTCCTAGGATATTCCCATTCAATTGATTGTTGATATGGATAAATCTTTTGAGTTGAATCCCCAGACCTACCCCTTGTAGGATCCCCCTCCAGAAGACCTCACTCCATTTATTGAAGTCAATCCCAAAAATAGAAGAAGGAACTCCCCTATTGGCCAAATCACCCTGAATCCTGGAGGGATCTTAATCATAAAAAGAAAAAGAGTAGATTGTGGGTCAAATTCAAGGGGGGTGGAGAGACCTTCTAATATAGTTAGCAGATATAGAAAGAATCAGGTTCCCATTGTAGATTAAGCTCAGAGAACATTACCAGAAATGGGGATAGGATCCCCCCCTCATGCAAAATGAAGGTCATCTCATGGAATATAAGGAGATTAAACCACCCCCATAAGGATGATCTGTTATCTAATTTGGTCAAAGATCACAAGCCTGATATCTGTCTTTTCTAAGAAACAAAAATGCCCGGTAGTAAAGTGGAAAAACTCAAACTAGCGAATTTTTGAGATTGTGGTGTTCACTATGTGGATGTTGATGGTGCTTTAGGAGGTATCACCACCCTTTGAAATCCAAAAATACTATGTGGTAAGGTGGTTCTCTCTTCTCCCAATCGCATTGCTACTAGATTCTTTAATCTTAAAGATGAATCCTCCTGGATCATTTCCAACATCTATGCTACTAATGGGAGATTAGCTAGGAAATCTTTATGGTCTTCCATTTGCCTTGCCAGATCTCTCTTTGTAAATGAGAAATGGATCCTTCTGGGTGATTTTAATACCCCTCTTTCTAATCTGGAAAAATCTGGTGGTTTACCTATTTCTATTGATAATAGACAAGACTTGGCTGACATGATCAACTCTTTGAGCCTTTTAGATCTTGATCTTATTGGGGCCAAATTCAGTTGGTCCAATGGACATAGTCGGGAGGATCTTATTTTGGTCAAGCTTGATAGGGTTCTTATCTCTCATGATTGGCTCTAGATGGCCTCCTACAAACTCAATTCCTTAGCCCATGTTGGATCAAATCATTTCCCCATCTGCCTCTCGATCTCTCCATTGTTTGGTAGAAAAGTGTACCACTTCAGATTTGAGAAAATGTGGCTGATGGCCCCAGAAATCCAAGATAAAATTTTGGAGGGGTGGAATATTGATATCTAGGGAATGACTATGTTTTGTATAGCCAAGAAGCTCTCCAATGTTAAGTCTAATATTCAACGCTGGAATAAATCCAATTTTGGAAACATCTTCAAAGATAAAGAGAAGCTCAAACTAGTTCTTGTGGAGGTTCAAGAGCATATCCAATCTCACGGGTTTGATATAGATGTCTCGAATAAATAAATTGATATTTTCACCAAATTACATTATATTATCTCCAAAAAAGAAGAATTTTGGAAGCAGAGATCTAAAGCCTTATGGCTCAAAAGCGGTGACAAACACACTAAGATCTTCCATATGATGACTCTTAAGCATAGGGCTACTAACATAATAAAACAAATTCAGATTGAGCAGAGATGGGTTGATAAGCATGATGAGATTTGTTAGGAAACCATCAATTTTTTCTCCAAGCTCCTTTCTATGAACAACCCTCTTTATTCTTTAGTTCAGATTGAAATCTTGCTGGAAATTCCCTCTATCATCTTTAGGGACATGAACTTGGAGCTTACCAGAATCCCCTCCCTTGAGGAAGTTCACAATGCTTTTTTTCTCTTCTGAAGGTAACAAGGTCCCCAGACCTGATGGTTTCCCTCTTTTTTGCATTCAAAATTTTTGGCAGATTATCTACTCTAATGTGGTCGCTGCTTCTCAAAAAAAATTTGGATCTTGCTCTCTCCTAAAGGAATTGAATGCCACCTTCCTGGTCCTCATTCCTAAGAAATCTGACGCCTACTCTTTTAATGATTTTATACCTATTAGCCTTTGGAACTCTATTTAAAAAATATTCACCAAGATTTTTGTGCTTAGGCTTAAGATTTTCATCCTCTTCTTAATCTCTAAACATTAAAATGGGTTTGTGTCTGGGAGGGAGATCTAGGATTCTGCTATTGTGGTTCATGAGAACATCCACTCCCTTTCAATTAATAAAAAATTGGGTTTTCTCCTGAAACTTGACCTGCTAAAATCTTTTGATAGAGTTAATTGGTGCTTTCTCATAATCCTCAGGCCTTTGGATTCATAGATAAATTCATCCAGATTATTGACCAATGTGTTTCCACCCCAAAATTGTTTGTGTTGATTAATGGATCTACCTTCAGTGTTTTCTCTGGGTCTAGGGGCATAAGACAAGGGGATCCTCAATCTCCTTTCCTTTTCATTCTGATGAGTGAAGCTCTTAGCAGAATAATTCAAAGGGAGGTCAGAAATGGAAATATTCTGGGCCTTCAACCCTCCTCTTAGGCCTCCACTTGCTCTCACTAACAATTTGTTGACAACACTCTCTTGATGGGGGAAGGTTTGGTTAAAGAAGCCAAGATTTTAAAACAACATTGAATATATATGAACATGGCTCGGGACAAAAAAATTAGCCTGGCTAAAACCTCCATATTTTTCTTTAACACCCTTGAGCATAGGAAAATTAAGATTGCCTTGATTATTGGCTGCTAAATTGAAACTTTGCCTGATTTCTATCTAGGCCTTCCACTTTGCTAGGGCCCGACTCCTGACTCTTTTTGGGCAAATCTTATAGACAAATTATAGAACAAATTGGTTGGATGGAAAGGAGCCTTGCTAAACCAAGATGCTAAGATCTAGTTACTCAAAGCCTCGCTTTAGAGCTTCTCTATTTATGCTATGAGTCTTTTCAAAATCCTAGTCAAAATCATGGATAAATTGGAAAGAATTCAAAGAACAAATTTATGGACTAGAACTAAATCCAAAAATAGATTACACCTTGTGGCTTGGAATCAAGTTTTCTTATCAGAATCCATGGGAGGTCTGGATATCCAAAATTTGAGAGAATTCAATAAAACTCTGATCCAAGCATCTATGGAGATGTCTTAAGGAGAATAATGAATGGATTGATATATTCAAACTTATTTTTTTCCAAACGTTTTGAATCACACTCCATGATTCATCATGAGAATGAAAAGAATTCCAAAGACATGAAAGATGATGAATCACAGAGTGTGATTCGAAACGTTTGGAAAAAAATAAACATAATTGAATCCAGAAAAATATATTAGAATACACTTAAATGTTTCTATTTGTAGTTAAATGACTAAGTTTTTACATGTTGGAAGCCAATTATAACATACTATTATTCTATTCTAACTAAGAAATAATAGAAAATAACTCATAGTAGTTTGATTAAATGTGGTTATGTTCTTATTCAATTTTTTGTTTGGTTGAATAACCCTTTATTGGACACTCCAACCATGACTATTTCAAGTTATATCAAAGATACTAAAAAGCTATCTCAGAATTAGATCGATAAGAAAGTAGGGAAAGAAAGAAAACTCTTGAATTTTTTATTGACCTATTGAGGGATTCATTTCATAATATGATACATAGGTAAATTAAAATGAGCATGCATACCATGAATCTTCTAGTAGGAGAATATTGAATAGAATATTCTTATGACCTTTGAGTTAAGATTTAAATAGATTGGTAAACTAAGATACTCTACAAGAAACATGAAATAATGGCAACAACTATGAGGCGATTTGTAGTAGTGGTTACAAAAAAAACTATGAACCACATAAAATTTAAGATTACATTATAAAGAGGAAATGGTATTGTTAATATTATCGGTAAGGAAAATGACATGTATTACATGAAGAAGACAATGAAGAATCCGATGGATGCATTTGAAGAAGATTGATACTAGAAATTATGAAAGTGATGAGGCATATTAAATTAACACAACTAGGTAAGGAGAAAGTGAAAAATAAGGCAAGGGAGAAAGTATCTTGAAGGCTATATCAAGTATTAGTAATAAAACTTATAATATTAAATATTCTAAAGTATGTGGGTATTCTAAATTTTATAGAAACGAGAAATTAGATAATTGATGTAAATCAAAATTTTCAATAGTAAGACATCAAGGATATAAATAGGATAAAATTTATTAAAAGTAAATTGAAGGCTCATGCCACAATTTGTTGCAAGAAATTTTAGTTAGAAAAAAATAGAAAAAAAAATGAAGTATTTGAAAATAGAAGAAAATATATACAAACCAAAATATAAGCTCATTATTATAAATTATCAGCTAGAGTATCTAATTGAATTCTAAAATCTAAAGAAAAAATACATGACTTAAAGCTCACTAAAATATAATGTGATAAAAATATATTAAAATATCATGATGAAGGGGCAAAGAAAGTTGAAATATATATGAGCAATTTGAAACACTCTATCAAAGAGATTCAGATATATTAAATATGCATACAATTGAAAAAACATGCTAAATAGACCTAACCATAGAATTTTTTTGAAGAAGCACACTCGATAGACCTAATGTTAGTTAATTAAATAGATATTCATCATTTCACCATTATTTTTATTTTTTTATTTATTATAAGGTAAAAACTAGAGTACTTCAAAGTAGATTTTGATTTCACAGGTACATATAGCCTAACAATCTAGACAAACCCACAAATACTTGCCAGTACGCCAGTCATAGATTAGATTTACATTATATCCTTATACCAAACCTAGGCTTCTAGCTACAACCATATACATTTATCAATATGAAGCAAAGGTTAGTACAAAATGCCAATAGTAGAATATGTCAAAATAGCGTCCGGGATTCTGTACACACAGAGTCAAAAAAGAACAAGGTGCCACAAATAGAAGTCTACTCTAGATCTAGCCAACCCAGCCAAGGGGGGGCCTTCCATCCATGCCAGCCTCTGATCATCCAAGTTGCTAGCATTACTAATCATATGTTGGCAAACCATTGCTCCATTCCCTCTTATCTCTTTCATGAGTGCATCTAAGGTGTTGACAAAGAGAGCTCTCTCTCCTCACTTAACCTTCCCCATGTATATCCATGAGAGAGCTCATAGATAAAAATCCTCGTGTGTTTAGGAAATCTGTGAAAGATTTCTTTGTTGAGTCTGATTACCATTGTGACCTTCGAGAAGATAGTATGGAATGTGAGTCTACGAAAAGACTCAGTAAGGGCCATTTCTATCCCTTGATACTTCTCTAAATACCTAATCCTCCAAATGTACCAAATAATTTCACATGAAAGCAAATTCCAAAACTGATTAGTGTCTTTTTTAAGTCCTTTAATAAAACCATATACAACATCAAGTAAGCTAATATGCCAAGGAATAATAAACCCAAACACCTTCCAAACCTCCTTAGCTATAGAGAAGTCAAAGAAAATATGTCTAATTGTCTCTTTAACCTTGCAAATGTTACACAAATCATCATTACAATGTTTAAATCTGATAGGTAACTTATCAAGCAGAAGCAGCCATTTAAAAGCTTTCTTTTTAGGAGCAACAAGAGAGTTCCAAATATTCTTAAACAGCTTACCCATTGAGAAGGGGATGAATTAGAATACCAGACAGTATTAACTTGATTAACAATATTCTTATTATACATCAAAGAATTATAAATAGAAATAGATTTAACATTACAGAACAAATTACCGTCAACCCAAATAAAAGAAACAAATTTGTCATTAAAAACATAACATCACAAATCACTCATTTCACCATTATATTACTAAACGACATTCAACTAACAAAATGAACCAACTATAACAGATCTTTACAAATGTTAAAATTTGTATGAATTATTTTGAAGACACTAGAGCTGCGACAACTGTACCTCCTTGGTGTGGTGACCACACTATATGCCACCTAATTCTTCTCTTATCTGCTCTATGATTCCTCTAATTCTTTCCGCAATTCTTCAGACTGCAAGTCATTGAAAGTAAAAGGCTTATATCGTCGTGGATTGTCTTCGCTCACAAGCACCTCTGGAGCCAAAACATGGGCATCGCGTGCAAAGCTATAAAAAAGGGGAACCGATAAACGTTTCTCCCACCCTTTACAAATCACGCGGTGAACTGCACACCTATATCTACCATTGGTCCATGCCTTGAGGCTTATCCCTAAGTTGACAATAAGGGAGTTTTGTGAAGGCTTGACATTGACCCACTTCCCTTCTTTCGATAGTACCTCAAGCCCTTCCTCTTCATCATTGTGAAGGATTGTCAGCCAACCTCGATCTGCATGAGCAATCAGACCCTCCTCTCCAATAGATTTTCCCTGAGATGAGAAGCCGTTTATCCTCAACCAGGCTGTACATTTTTCGAAATCAGAGTGGTAGAAAGCTTCAGCGTCCAAACCCAGGCTCACAAGAACAAGTTTGGTAATCCTTTGTGCAAGATCTGACAGAAGTAAACTGAATGCACCTATCGCTTCACTGTAATATAATAGCACCAGAAATTCATTTGTTAGAATGGTAGCAGAATATTTTTCTATGCATAGCAACCAAATAATTTTTCAATAATTGTGAAATGATAAAACAAAAACAAGACGCGGATAACATACCAGAAGTTTGAGTTTCCTTCATCCGGCCATATCTTTCGAGACAATTCAAGGATTGAATCTGGATTGGGCATGTCGACCAAGCAAAATGATTCAAAAGTAATCGGAACCCCGGGGGTATGACTGTAACTCCTTCCGGGACTAGAAGTTGTGACGCTGTCTTTAAGCTCCATAGGCATCGACAGCAAATCCTGGCTAACAGACAAAACCTTTTGCCGAAGATCTTGCGGAACTCCATGATTCACTAACCTGAAAATCCCCCATTCTTCACAAGCTTTTCCAAGTTTGACAACCTCGGGATGATATTGAAGACGGTCTCCCTCAATTTCCTTGGGAAAATGTGAAATGTCAATCACAGGTAGACCATCTTCAAGAGGAGATTGTAACGAGGAGATCATGATGAGTTTAAGAGAGGAAGACAGAACTACTCTCAAACAATATTGTGGTGGATTTGTCAGGCTTTATTCAATACAAATGGACATCCTCACAGTCGACAGCCAGTGATTTTATATCTCAATCCCAAACTTGGCCGCCAAGCAAACTCGACGTAAGCAAAACACAAGCGAACATAAAAAAAAGAAATAAATATGCCAATGAAATAATGATGGTCAATCCGAAATAAAGAAATAAGAAGGTATCGTTACTGGGCCGCCCTAAATGTATTTTCTAGGTTCGCCAGTAAATAACAAAGTACGTTAGCAAAATAATATTGTAATTATCACCACGTTGTCTATGTGGGTATCGTGTCTTGCACGGCAAGTTAGAACTTCTAAATCTATGCATATAAGCACTTTCATGTGTTTTTCAGTCAACATAGTCGTTTTTCTTTTATCATGTGGAAAGGTATTGAGTTTATGTGTGATGGATCAAATCTGCTACGTGTGTTACGTGTGTTTTGGCGTGTTGTATTTTACACATCTGTCAACATCAAATCAGATTGTAATCTTTATTCTGGATTGTGCTTGAATTTTATAAATGAAATACAGCAATGGGATTCAAACTACTATGTAATGTTCGGTTCTTTTTTAAGCTACTTGAAAGGGGTCAATGACACTAAGAAATCCCACCTTTATGACATTGAGATTGAATAACATCATACAAGATCTCATTAATAGAGGCAACATTGAGATTGAAGGACATTCATCCAATCAAGAACATGAGATGTTTATGGAACCATTCCCAAAACATGACAAGGGAAAAGCTAAAGCCACAGATGACTAGGTCAACTATACCAGAGCATCTTATAACTATGATTCAACCATCAATCACATTTCGATGGATAATTATGTCCCTACCATTATCATCAAGGACAAAACGCCTAAGAATTCTACCCAAAGACCCAAGATTGTCCTAAAAGGCATTGGATCTTCTTCTGAACCTACCTCTGAATGCAATGTTACCACTCATCGAGGTAAATTCACTTTGCAAGGTGCTCCAGCTAAAAATACTACTTCCTCATCGACCAAGCCTGAGTATGACCTTGTAGAACAGTTAGGGAAGACACCCGTGCTCATCTCCATCCTTGAGCTCTTACACATATCCCCCACACATAAAGCCATTCTTGATAAATCTTGAGAGACACTACCATCCCCACTGATCTGAATGTGGACCAGTTTTAACCCATGGTGGGATACCTTTCTGTTCCACATTCCCTTACATTTACAGAAGCCAATGACGCCTCCATAAGCTGGCCACATAATATAGCTTTACACATTGAATCCTTCATGCACAAACATCGAATAAAGCAAGTCCTGATAGATGGAGCAGCAGGTCTAAACATTTGTACATTGAGCACTATTAAAAAATTGGGATATTCAAACAAAGTTGTGAATGCTACAAACAAAATTGCCATCAAAGCATATGATAATGGAGAGCATTCATCCAAAGGAATAGTTACTTTACCTCTCAGAGTTGGGCCAGTTACAAAGGATGTGGTTTGTCAAGTCCTTGATTTAGATCTCACTTACAACATATTGCTAGGATGTCCATGGATTCATGAAATGAGTCGTTCCTTCTACATATCATCGATGTATCAACTTTCTACACAATGGAGTTGAAGTGACTGTCAAAGCTGACCCAAATCCATTCATATATTGCAACAATCTGCGACCTAGATCAAAAATAACAATTCCAGCCAATCGAGAAGCTGTTCCATTTTCAGCATATGTGGATCCTGAATCATTGAAAGATTCTACATCAAAACAAACAGAGCTCAAAGAAAAATTCAAGGTTAAAGACTTGGGATGTGGTGAGTATATATTTCATGTTGATCAACTCCCACTATCTCCTAAGGTATTTAGTCAGCATGAACAATCTATAAACAATTTGCAATGTCAAGGAATTGGATGTGAACCACCTAGTGTTGTGGCTACTAAGTCTGAATGCAAATCTCCTCTAGTGGTGCAAGAATCTCTTGATATCAATAGTCCTAAGAATGGTTCCAGCGAAGAATCTATTGAGTGTATCGCCCACCCTCTTGAGAAATCACATAGCCTTACCATTTCATCCACTCATTCCATTTCCACTCCACTTCTAGACTTGGATCAACAAGAATCACAAAAGCCCTTACTCATTGGGGATCACAAATCAAGCTTTGAAAAGAAAAATCTAAAAGTCAAAAATAAAGAAAAGTCCTTCAGTCCAAATCAAAATCAAAAGCTATTGGATTCTACAAAAATTAATGTCAAGGATAAAAATCCTATGAAGAAAAAAGAGCAAGAGATGATCTCACCTAATATCAAAATAACTGGGGGCAAAAGTTCTAAAATTTCAAGTCAAAAAGCATAATTGTTGATCTTAAGTTTCTATCATGGTATCCTACTTTCACTTCTTTTCACAATCATAAGCCTCCATCACTCATCTACTTGTTCCACACATCCTTTCCCTTCTGACGATACATCATGGACCTTTAATGGAACTTTCTTGAAGGACTTTGTCGTCAGGGATGCCTAGACTTCTTTAGGTGGCAAGCATATGGGCCTACGTAGTCCACACACTAGTAATTCTATCTCTGTTCTTTTATCAAGGAAGACAGACACTCAAGCTACATGTATCATTCAGTCAAGGAACAATGCAGCTATAATCACAAGGTAAAGCCTCGCACATTTGAGGTAGGGGACTTAGTTCTCATAGAAAATCCTAAAAATTAGCAAGATAGAGAGAAGAAGGGCAAATTCGAACCAAACTAGCTTGGTCCTTACATCATCACAGCAGCATATGGATTTGGTACATATCAGCTCTCAACCACAGAGGGTGAACCTTTGGAGGATCCTATCAACAAAATGCACCTTCACAGGTTTTACACATAGCTTCAAAGTATCCTAATTCAAAATACAAAAAAATTTAAAAAATAAATCAAAAAGACAAAAAAAAATCATAAAACATAAAAAATCGTTACTTGGTGAAAACCTAGCAAACAGGTACCTTATATATATATATATATATATATATATATATATATATATATATATATATATATATATATATATATATATATATTGTCTAATGGTGAAAACCACTTTGGTGGTTCCCTGGGCAAGTACCATGGTGAAAACAGGGTCACCGACACCATGTGTAGGGACATTGCTCCTCCCTCCTTCAGGATTCCATCTCATCCTTTCACTTTGCACACACTCACAACCTCTTCATCCATAATAAACTTACACATTCCCATCATGGTTTGTTATTGATCTACCTAATATTGGTTGGCCATTCATAATAACCCCCTTTTCACCCTTTCCATCCATAATAAATCAGCTCCTATCTGTGGCTAAGGCAAATCCTACGTCTAGTGATGGGTGTGGAACTGAGAGCATCGCCTATTTTAAGGAGTATAGTTTCTTCCACTTTTCTACAGTCTATCAGCACACAATTCACAATAAAGCAACACTTGTATCGCCAATCTGCAATAAAGTATTAGTTTCATGGATTCAGTCAGGTTCAGATGAGACAGTAGCAACAATGGACTTCAACAAATCAAATATTTCAACAGACTCAAACAACATATGGTTTAGTGCTATCTATCCTTTTTGTGAAAGTAAACATTGTGACCACAATCAAATAAGACTTATACAAGTGACAAAAGACACTAAACTTGAGGACTACATTGAATGTTGGTGTCGAGTCTTGGTTTTATTTTGATTTTTATCTTTTGGTGATATGTCTTTTAGCTTTTTCGGGACGTCTTTGACTAGAGATTCTATCTCCAGGATGTCTTTGACTAGAAAGGTGAGGATGGGGTATTGTCACCTATTTTTATTTGCTATCTATGAATTGTCTCTTAGTAATGCTATAACTTGTCCAGGGATATGAGGACACTGAGAGTCTAGTATGAACTGGGGCATTCCTTGTTTGAGACTGTCTTATCTCCATGCAAATAGGTACAATGACTTTCTGGGTTGAACATATGCCTCGATTGTCATAACCTATTTTGCCATAATAAAGCTCAATTATGATAATGCACAAGAAGCTCTTTCATTTTCATATCTTTGATCCCCCTTTCTTGATTGACTTCCATCGTCCTTCTTGAGTCTGTGTATCCTGCTATCATACGACTAAGTATAATGACACACCAAAAATATTGGCATCTCATGTAGTTTCACCTACATTACCACATATAAGCATTTCATACATACATATAGATATCACATTTGCATCACATCCTACACACAACACATGTTAGTACATTTTACATTTTCATCATGTAAATAATCATTTGCATTATCATATTCAGCCGCATTTCATACATTCACATTTGCATTAGCATAACATATTAAAAACATAAAAAGAACAAAAATATTGCATTTTTTTCATATACATATTTGCATCCATATAATAATCATCATCATAAAACATAAACATAAGCATCACATAGACACATACATCATGAATCATATAAAAGCATCATAGAGGTATACATGCATAAAGCTGCCGCAAGGATGAATCTCATATATATATAATCATAAGTGTCATGATACAATGATGTCAAAATACATATGGCTACACAACCAACCCTCGTGTCACCTTATCTAGACACAGGAACCCATTGATCACTCCTCCTAGCATTGCTGGTAGTGCCAGTCCTGTCGCTGTCATGGTATCCCATGCCACGTGTCTAGCTCTCATCTCTAGTCCGGGATCTTGATACACTCGTCTCAGAGCCTCCCTATCTCCATCTCGATCATAGGGTATCAACTCCCCATCGATCAGTATCCACAGAATCCTATATACATCCTCCAAGGTGACCGTCATCTAACCTATTGACAAATGAAACGTACATGTCTCTGAGTGCCATTTCTCAGCCAGTGCAGTCAGTAGCCCCATGTTCACTCGAAACTCAGTCACATACAAGATGTATCTTTGACCCATAGCCTCAATAGCAGCTCAGTCCTTGAATGTCAGCTCTGGTCATAATCTCTGCGTCGACAGGAAACTCTCTCGTGACTCTAGCATAGGCAAATACTCCTGTAGTCAAACAAAACAATCATGTCAGTCAAAGTGACACTCACTGTTCATCACAAAGTGTTACTTCTATCCTAGTGACACTCACTATTCATCACAAAGTGTTGCTTCTATCCTAGTGACAGTCACTGTTCATCACAAGGTGTTGCTATCTATCCTAGTGGTACCCCTTGTTCATCACAAAGTACTATGAGTTTTGCACTCCCTGTTCATCACAAAGTGCAGCTCATATTTGCACTCACTATTCATCACAAAGTGTTGCACCTATTGGTACTCCCTGTTCATCACAAAGTACTATGTCTTAGTACCCACTATTCATCACAAAGTGCCTTGATCTATCCTATCCTAGGGCCTCTTCTTGAGTGAATCCTCTTAAGTAGTTTCCTACTTGACAACGTATGTTCTATCACAGAATTGTCAATCCTAGCCCTATCTGCTATCCTAGTATTCCCTAGAGGACCTGTTTGAGTGTATCCTTTTAGCAACTTATCCAATCGACAGTGTATGTTCATCATAGAACTGTCGATTTGACCTTGAAGATACAAATGCGCTTTCATTACATAAACGTGCTTACATATTGCACAGACGTGCCTGGCACCAGCATAGATGCACCTTAGCATTTTTTTACCCCACTTGACATTCCTAAAAAAATATTTATTGCACTACCTAAGATGCATTAATGACAACAATTATTGCAACAAAGTACAAGGAGGTTTTATGATACTTATCGGCTCTCCTGCATCGACTGGCCTCTGAAATCGGCGAATGCGATCGAATCTATGCACCAATGCCCTCACTGCTGACTGTTGCTGCTCTATTCTCTCTGCACTCTGATCTCTTGGATGTTTGGATGACAATGAGGATGTTTTCTCCTCGTGGTCTATCTTATAGACTGCCCTAGCCCTAGCCCTCGTCCTCGTTTCTTGAGTCAGTCTTCTTTATCCCGTGACTCTGTCACTCTATCCGATTAGTTCTTTCTAGCCTTTCTTTCTTATCGAGAGATTGTCTATGATCTTTCCAGATGTTTTCATCCAATCTCTTGAGGGGGCATATCATTCCCATCTTGGGGCAACTTTGTATTAGTTCATCTTATCTTCTTTGAAATAATGCGACAAGCTGCATCGTCTCAAAGAGGGGCAAAATGTAGACACCTAAAATTGTCATGTCTAATTAAATAAATATTTTATTTATTTAATTATCTAAGCCTAATTCTTCTATTAATTAAATAAATCTTTATTTATTTAATTAATTCATTTATCCTCTTCTAGCCTTATTTATCATTTAAATAAATACATTTATTTATTTAAATTATCCTTTTCCTAAATTAAATAAATATTCTATTTATTTAATTGATCCCACTTCTTCTATTAATTAAATGAATATTTATTTATTTAATTAATTCATTAGCCTTTTCTAACCATGACACATGTCATTCATCTCTTAATTCATACACTACCTACCCTCTCATTATTTTCTTATTTTCTCTACCTGCCCTCTAATCATAGCCGACCTCTTTTACACCTCTCAATCTTATCCCTCCATTTCATATAGGGTCTTCTATATAAGGAGATGCTTCATTCATTACCAAACCCTAACTAACTCACTATGCATTCAGCCTCGACTACGCTTTCGAACTTGCATATGCAATCAAGCCTACTTGCGACCACATTTCCATTCTTTGCTGAGCTCTTGTGCACACATAAAATCTAAGAGCAAATATATCAAGCAAGATCAATGGAGATAGGAAGAATGGAGATTCAAACCCTATTGGACATGTGATGGTATAATCTTTGTGATTTCATTTGATTTGCATTGTCTTAGGTAATATTCATATGTTATGGTGGATCTTTGTTGTTGTTAGGCTAGGGTTTTGTGGTTGAATTCATTTAGCCTTTCAACATTATTTTATCCATTTTCACCATAAACACTACTCTCTTTTGGTTAAATAACTAAATCCATTAAAATCATAAGTTATATCTATGAACTTATCAATACATGTACTGCTTTGTTGTTTTCTTTGCTAGAATCATGGAATGATTTAGTGATCGCAACTAGTAGTACTACACTAAGTTGAAACTTGAATAAATAGTAGGTTCTCTACTCTTGGACAAGTTAAGACAAAAAAAAACTCTAATTTTTTTAAAGGATGTATTGGTTATTAGAGGAAGATAAAAGGATAAATCAAAGAGAAGAATAAGAAAAAGGACAAAGCTCCAAATCTAAAGTAAGATCCAAGTCTCTCAATAGATCCTATGTTAAGCTAAGTTATACTTATGTCAAGAAAATCCACGTAAAAATGAATGCAAGAAAAATATTACAAGAATGAATTAAATGATGATTTAGATTCAATAAATTATTAGGATGACAATAGTGATATAATTGTTATATATTTGGAATGCATATATGTGAGGATACATCGATGATTAAATATAGAGATTCTTTCCACTTGACATTATATTTCTCATTGAGGCATAATTTTACATTTAGTGTAATATTTTTTTAAGTTCAAAAACATCTTTAGATGCACATTGCGACATTGGTAGAAGGTAGACTATAGGAGTAGTTTAAATTTAGTATAATAATGTCATTTTAGAAACAATTGGGATACTTCACCAATAATGTCATTTTGATGACAAGTCGAAACTTTGAAAACTTTTTATGACACACTAACAACACTTACTGTTACTTCAATAAGAGCTAACATTTAGTGAAAATCTATCAGTTTGGTAGCCATTGGACTTTATGGACATACTACCTCTATGTTGGAATTTAATATCTAGCATCTCAATGACTCAAATTTAGAAAAAATTCTTTCAACAACCATGTTTTCAAAGCAAAATAGGAATGGCTACAATTTTTTATTTGCTAAGAAGTATAAAAAAGTGAAAGCATTGCGTCTTGGAAAGGATAGGGAGATCACTAAAATGATTGGTGATTTGTGGAATAATCTAAAAGAAGAAGAAAAATCCATGTTTTCAACAACCAAGTTTTCAAAGCACAAAGTTTGGAAAGAAGAAAGTTTAGCAGTAGGATTGTTCCACATGTTATAAAAAATATAGGGACTTGTAAACTCAAATTGGATATGAGATGTTGACATTAGGAAGTCTAACATTGACTATGTATTTAGTCTATGTGGTGGTGCAATTAGTTGGATGAGTAGGTGACAGGTTGTGGTTTCTCTTTCCACTATTAAGTCAAAGTATATGGCATGTTATCATGTTTGTAAATATATAGTATATCTTTAGAGATTGGGCTAAGTTATGAAGTAGTGAGGATTAATAGTGATAATTAGAGTATTATCAAATTTAAGAACCCTATTTTTCACACACACACAAAAAGCACATTCATATTCATTATCATTTTAAAGTTCAATTTAAACATAAATTAAACATCAAAACATAAATTAAACATCCAACTTTTACAAAAAAATCCTGTAATTAAATACAACATTTAGAAATATAAATTTAAACATTGAAACTTTTACGCATGATTAAAATAGAGAGAAAGAAGGAGAGTAGATAATTTGAGATACAACGAATTAGAGAGAGAATAGATAACGAGAGATAGAGAGTAGGTAATGAAAGAGAGAGGGTAATGAAAGAGAGAGAGGGTAACGTGTGTGAGAGAGAGAGGGAGGTAATGTGTGTGTGTGTGAGAGAGGGGGTAATGTGTGTTTGTGAGAGAGAGAGGGGGGGTAATGAGAGATTGAGAGAGAGAGAAAGGGGGTTTATTGTTGATTTTCATCTAGGGTTTATTGTTTGTTAATTTTTTAGGGTTTGTTGTTCATTTATTTTCTAGGGTTTATTGTTCATTTTTTCTATCTAGGGTTTATTATTCATTTTTCTATTAAGGGTTTATTGTCTTTTTTGGTCTCTAATGTTTATTGTTCGTTTACATTTTTGTTTTTAGTTTTTTTCCTAGGGTTTTAAGTTTTTACTATTTTTACTTTTCATATTTTTTGCAATATTTAAAAACTAAAAAACTATTTTAAACATGAAATTAAATAGAATAAAAAACATTTTTCAAATTTTTAAAAATTAAAAAAAATAATAAATTAATTTTTTTTTAATGAAAAATAATAACAATAAATTAACATTTTATTTATGAAAAATAATATAAATAAATAAAAAAGAATATAAAAAACAAAACTACGTACCTGAAAGGAGGTAAAATTTGGTCTAAGGGTCAGTTGGGATGAAAAAAATGGGTACCCATGCTCCTCTGAAACGTTTACCCATTTTTGAAATAGTGAAAATGATGGAAAATGGTTTTAAAAAAAAAATACATTCAAGAAACAAGTGCCCATTTTTTCCAAATCGGGCGCCTGTTTAGCTTCGGGCACCCGAACCAAAATGGGTGCACATTTTTGAAAAATGTGTGCCCATTTTTGAATGGCTCGGGAACCCGAAGCGAAATGGGTGCCCAATTTGTAAAATTCGGGTACCTGTTTCTAGCGGGCTTTTTTCCCAACCTACAAACTTCTGCCGGATTGGGACCCAACTTTGTGCATTTACGTTGCTCTAGTATTGGACAATTGTACTGAAATATTAAATGATAATGGAGAGATCAAGGCTCTTGATGCATGGACAAGAGAGTTTGATGAAATGACTCACATAGCACTCTAGAAGATTGATGAAGGAGACTGGCTAAATATGTCTACATATCATACTGTGATTGATAAAGTTATTGCAATAGACATCATGTATGGAAAATTTATAGCAATGTTGAAAAATGCAATAGATAAAAAGTGTAGAGAAGATCCAACTAGAGTGCAAGAAATTCAAGTTTTCAAATGGCCATCAAACTTCCAAATAGCACACTGGCATTAAAAATATCCCACCATTGTGGATAATTGAAAAGAATAATGCGATGATAGGAGGGATAAACTATATTTCAAGTACAACTTAGTTATTTAAATGGGGACCTTGTTAGATCATGCATATCATGGCACTAATACATTTGGACTAGATTTTTGACTGAGGTTTCCAACGGAGAAGGTATATTGTGGCCAAATTTGATTTTTTTTTTAAAAATGCCTGAATTCGTCGTAATTCTGATGGAAATTTGCCATTTGGTTTTGATGAAGAAGGCATTAGCAATGAGAATTTTCTTTTTTTTCAAAAAAGTGCTCGAGTTCGTCGTAATTTCGACGACAGTGACCAATACTTAAAAAAAAAGAAGAGGGGAATTGATTTGTGCATTTCAATCCCATGTAGGCATCCATGGCGACTTCAACCCCCAAGAACATCAAACCCGTGTCAAAGGATTTTGTGGCATTGCTTGCAATCCCGTGCAGGAGGTAGATTCAAATTGCCCTAGTTTTTAATTTCATGTTGCAAAAAATATACATGTGGTGGTTAATTGCCCTAGTTTTTAATGCAAATTGGTCAATCTCATAAAACCATAGAACTGTGATTGAGGAGTGAGCTTTAAATTTTGTAGCAACAATCCCTTCCTCCCGTATACTCGTTTGTTGATTGTTCACATGAGATCGCATCTCTTTGTAGCATCATATCAAATAATTCACGAGCCTTGTCCATGTTTCTACATTTTGCATTCATGTCAAGAAGGGCATTTGCAAGTACAACACCTAACAAAATTCCTCTATCTGTTATGCTTTGATGGATGTCCTTACTCTATTCCAAAGCTCCCAATTTTGCATAGGCAGGGAGGATGCTAGCAAAGGTTGTGGAATTTGGCTTTATGCCTACCAATTTCATTTGCTTGAAAGTGTCTAAATCCTTTTAAACAAATCCATTTTGTGTATATCCAACAATCATTGCAGTCCATGAGACAACATTTCTTTCAGGCATTCTATCAAATAGTTCACGTGCCTTGTCTATGCTTCCACATTTTGCATACATGTCTACCAAGGTAGTTGCAACTACAACATCTGAAAAAATTCCTCTATCATTTATGCTTCGATGAATGTCCATACCATTTTCCATATCTCCCATTTTGGCACAGGCAGGGAGGATAGTACCAATGGTCGTGGAATTTGGCTTTACACCCACCAATTGCATTTTCTTGAAAGTTTCTAAAGCCTTCTCAACAAATCCATTTTGTGCATATCTGACAATCATTGCAGTCTAGGAAACCACATTTCTTTGAGGCAATCTATCAAACAGTTCCCGTGCCTTGTTTATGCTTTTAGATTTTGCATACATGTCTAACAGAGCAGTTGCAACTACATCTGACAAAATTCCTCTAACTTTTATACTTTGATGGATGTCCATACCCTATTTCAAAGCTCCCATTTTGGCACAAGCTGGGAGTATGTTGGCAAACGTAACTAAGAAATGCAATGATCAGCTCCAAAGACATCAAACCACTACTAACAAAACCAAGAGACTAAAATATGATAGGGAATAGTGTGAGCTGTCCTGAAATAAAATATATTATTTTCAATTTCAACTAAAACATAATTACTCAGCCATTTAATGTTATTAATAAGTGTTTAATTTTTGAAAGAGATAAATGGTTGGCCACAAGTACATGAGTTACTAAATGCACACAAATAAGTGAATTTGATATTCAAAACTATCTACAATGAATTCAATTCTTGTCCATTAGTCATTTATATTTGCAATAAGCGTCTTTCTTTGTTTTTATTAATCTTTATTCATAGTTATGTGCATATTTCACATTCTATAATTAGGATATCAATTGCTATGGCTGAACACTAGCATGATGTTTGTGTTGTGGTATATAGATGCGTGGAAACATAATTATGGGATTCTTATATTATAGAGATCATAAATCTAGATATCGCATATTAGTTCTAGCTCTTCTTGGATTGAGTCTAAAGTTGACATACAGTCATAAAGCCATTATTAGTAGATCTATCCATTTCTAATAAAGACAATTGAGAAAGTCATTTTGATATTGAGAGTTTCTTATCTATTTACCTATTGATCATTATTAAGCCATAATATTTAGGTCTATTTATCTCTCTTGCAAAACCTCTATAAGTGTCCTAGATTGTCCCTACTACTCACTCTTCAAAAAAATAGTGGAGTTATAAAGATTTGTTGCACAAGATGGTGTTGAACGTATCAACAAGGGTAGCATGGAAGGCATGTTCAAGCTTCCACTTGTACAACTTACAAGAAATTCTTGAAATAGGGATACAATCAAAAGACAAGTAAGTACATACAAACCCCCTCAGTTGAAAGTAAAATCTATGTATAAAAAGAGTACATTGAATCCCAATCCATAAATACAATAGAGGTACCAAAGGAGACTTAATTGGATGTAGCATGTCGCACCAAAGTTGTTAGAGTATGCTAAGATAGTACATAATGTTTCCTAAAGCCACATTAGTATTTTACCCAAATCATTATCTACTAAAACTAACTATAGTAATCCTTTTGAGGATTCATTTCATGGTGCTAGATCTTCATTTAGTTTCACTTCTTGTTAGATAAAATAATAGTTATTTCTTGAGGTAGATGAATATCCCATCAACAAAGGACAAGACCCTTTCTAGACTATAATAAATTCTACTCCAACAAAATATCATGGGGGTTTCACTAGAGATATTGAATAAGAGATAGAATTCTACTGCTGCATTAAAAGCATTGGCATGTTCTTCATTTATTGATGTTGTTTACAATGCATGGATTTTTAGGATTGTCCTTTGAGAAAACATAGTTAAAGTATGGAAGCAGGATCTGCCAGCTCCTGAGGGAATCTTGATGAAAAATAACTATAAAATATTTGTGCGAACTTATATGCAAAAACTCATGTTTCCTGATGGGTTTATGTACAGAAATAAGCATGAATTAAGTGGTAAAGGGGCTTCTGGAAACAAGAGGGACAGAGAGGTAGTGGAAGTGAAAAATTCTGGTGTTGTGTCTGCTCCATCTCAGAATGGGAATGGAAAAGGTGCTGGAAGAAGTGGGGGTGTTTACATTCCCCCATTTAAGATGGCTCAAATGATGAAAGATGTGGAAGACAAGAGCAGTGTGGAATACCAACACATGACATGGGATGCCCTTCGGAAGAGTATCAATGGGTTAGTAAACAAGGTAAATGCATCTAACATCAAGAACATCATTCCAGAGTTGTTTGCAAAGAATCTCATCCATGGGAGGGGTCTATTTTGTATGTGTTGTATGAAATCCCAAATGGCATCCCTTGGATTTACAGATGTTTTTGCTACATTGGTTGCTGTGGTAAATACAAAATTTCCAGAAGTTGGCAATCTTCTTATGTGAAGAATTATTTTGTAGCTTAAGAGGGCATACAAATGCAATGACAAACACATGTTGACAGCAACAACCAAATTCATATCTCATTTAGTGAATCAACAAGTTGCACATGAGATCATTGCCTTGGAATTTCTCACCCTTTTACTAGAGATCACCATAGATGATAGTGTAGAGGTTGTTGTTGGGTTTGTGAAAGAATGTGGTTCTTTGTTGCAAGACCTTTCACCCAAAGGTCTCTATGGGATTTTTGAAAGATTTAGAGGTATTCTCCATGAGGGAGAAATTGACAAACAAGTATAGTTTTTAATTGAAGGCCATTTTGCAATTCACAAAGCTAATTTCAAGGGTCATCCGGTTGTGTGTCTAGAATTGGACCTTGTAGAGCAAGAAGATTAGTTAACACATGAAGTTTTCCTAGAAGATGAACTTGATCAAGAAGTCGGTTTGGATGTTTTCAAGCCAGATCCTGATTTCTTAGAGCATGAGGCAACCTATGAAAAACTAAAGAAAGATATCCTTGGAGATGCTTCTTTAGATTAAGAAGAAGGGGAGAATGATTCAGGTGATGATTTAGATGATGATGATGATGATGATGATGAGGAAGGTGATGAAGCACTGAGAATACAGGCTGAGACAGAGACAAACTTGGTCAATTTAAGATGTACAATTTATTTGACAATCATGTCAAGTGTTGATTTTGAGGAAGCCGATCATAAGCTACTAAAGATCAAGCTTGAAACTGGTCAAGAGATCGAACTATGCATCATGTTGTTAGAATGTTGTAGTCAAGAGAGAACATACCTTCGTTATTATGGTCTTCTTGGGAAAAGATTATGTATGATCAATAAAATTTATGAGGAATTTTTTGATAAGTGTTTTGTACAACAATATTCTATGATACATAGACTAGAAACAAATAAACTGTGTAATGTTGCAAAGTATTTTTCCCACTTACTTGGCATAGATGCTCTTCCATAGCATTGTCTTGCTTATATACATCTGATAGAGGAAGATACTACTTCCTCTTCCTATATTTTTATAAAGATTCTCTTCTAGGAACAACCAGAGAAACTTGGTATATTATTGCTTAATGAAAGGTTGAACGATCCAACAATGCAGGAGTCTTTTGATTCAATTTTTCCAAAGGACAATCCCAAAAATTTCATAGTTCACTATCAATTTCTTTACTTCTATTGGTCTTGGTGGTATCACTTAGAGTTTATGTGAGTATTTGAAGAATATGCCAAGGCTTGTAATGTAGTAGCAAAAGTCTATTCTTGAGTCAGATGAATCTACCTCTAATGATGATTCTTATAGTTCATCAGGTTCGTCAGATTCTGAGAGTGAAACTGATAGTGAGAGCAGTAAGGAGTCACCAAGAAAGAAAAATAATTCAAAGCATGAAAATGAGTATGAAAAAATAAGAAGAAAGAAAAGGGTGAGGGCATCTGACTCGGAGGATGGAAGTAACAGTGAAAAAATCAAAAGGAAAAAGAAAAGGAATTAAAAATCTCTCTAGTCAGTTATTCAAGGCTCCAGTAGACACCATTTTCCTGGACTATGACAAACAAAAGGATCACTCGCAAGTTCTTTGGTCTTATAATAGATGATTATACTACAATGTTGTCTTATGTATTTTAATAGCCACGGGTTTTAGAATTCTATACTTAATGGGTAATGGATAAACAGTGTTAGGAGGAGAAAATATTGAAGGCCAAGTGTAGATTGTGATAATACTAGATCAATGAATCCTGTTATTTATTGAGTATTTCTTGTTTTCCATATTGTGTGATGTACCACAAGCAAACTAGAAATCTAAATTCAATAAGATGCTTTGTTCAATGATGATACTTTCTATTTTCAAGTAATTTGATGATGATAATTTCTATTTTCAAGTAATTTGATTCGGTATATTATACTGAAACGTGATTTCATAACTAACATTTCAACTTCTATATAACTAGTTCTATAGCCCAATTTTCTTGCCTGTGAAGAAAGACCATGTCAAACAATATCAACGAACAACAAAATAAGGAGACAATTGCTAGATTATGGTCAAACTTGAAAAGAAAAGGTGATGGAAAATGTTATTGTCCATGCAAAATTTGTAAGGGGTTAAAGACTAGAAGACTTATAATCAAAACAATGAAGAAATATTGTAGGTTGCATGGTCACATTGAAGGTGGACATGATTATCATCCATTGGAAATTTTTTCATTATATTGTTTTGACAATTTATATACATAATAAATCATGTGATGATGAGATCATGATCATGATTTATTTATGTTTATCAATTTTATACAGGTTGAGCACCCTGGAGCACATGGTATGGATCAACACAACCCTGAGAATATGGTTTTTGAAGTGGAAGAACATGGAGGTGTGAACATCGGAGCTGAAGATAATGATCCCATGGAAGATGGCGATCATGAGCCAGAAAACACAATTGAAGATGATGGTACAAATACATTGATCCATGACTCATTTAGTACTCACACAACTGATCATGATGATGAAGATGACCTTGATGTTGTTCATGATGTCCCTCTACTTGAGAAGGCATCTGAGGCACTTTACGAAGGCTCACAGGCAACTCTTCTCTCCATTGTATTTTTGTTGGTGAACTTGAAGGTTATTAATGGTTTATCCAACATAACAATGTCAGGTATGTTAAGGTATGTCATATCTCTCATAATAAACAATGAATCATGTTGTACCATTAATATTCTTTATTATAACAACTTTTTTTTTTGTTGTAGATTGATAGGTGATTTTTTGTTACCACCATCAAATATTCTACCTCACTCATACCGAGAATTATCTGTCATTATGAAAGATATTGGATTGGAGTATCAAGCAATAGATGCTTGTCCCAATGATCATATTATATATCACAAACAACATGAATTTCAAAATGAATGCCCTAAATGTCATATGAGTAGATATGTAATGCCCCGCCAGGAAACCCCGAAGGGATAAAGCTAAAACACACAATAGGAGTGCAATAATTTTTATTTTTTTTAGTTACACCACATTAAGATACAACAAGATATCAAAGATTCAGATTACATAGTGGAAGACATCAACTAACACCTAAAGAGTTTCCCAAAGAGATTACTTAAATTTCACAATTCACTTAACTCACACAATTAATCCCATAAGCTGATTATCTTAATAATGAGATAATTCTTAATCAGGATAATTTCTTTCAAAAGATGGAAATATAAATCACAAGCAAAGATTCATCCATTAAGATCTATTCATAATCTTCATTCAAGCTTTTCATTAAAATACAAGCCATACATCTAATACTCTAACACACTAGAATTTCAACATAACCATATGAGATCTTTTCAAGCATACTTAATTTCCTTAACAACAACTGAATATAATCCATTACTCTAAGTTACATTCTTTCATATTCCAATTTATTGCATTTTAAAAGACAATTACATACATGCATCTACGATACATCTCATCTAAACCACTTATGCATTCGAACAAAAAGGCATTCAAGAAGGACTGCATATAAACATTTAAGGTTAATTCCATCTTATCCAATTATACATTCTAACATAAGCTATTCATACATGATAAAGTTGAATAAGGGAAACATAAGAGAATAACATCACATAACACCATAATGATCTCGGAGTTCACCCCTAAAGGGCTACATCTCCAAGTCTGCTCAACTGCAAGACCCCTCTGATAATTAATAAAGTTAAAAATACAAGAGGTTACACCATTACAATCCGGTCATCGAGGCAAAACATAAACAATATACAAGCGACCGCATCAGTCAATAAATACATAAACGATCCTTGAAAAGAAAAAGGATCTAGCTGAACATAATCAAAGCTAATACAAAGGTCCAGGAGAGCATCCCCAAAACTGAGTCATCACCACCCAAGGTCTAACATGAAACCAAGTACTAACAAGGTCATAGACAAAAGGATGACCCACAAAGGTACTCCTAACAGGACAAAATGACAACATACTACAGAACGTATTGACAAGTGTCATCACACAACCTGGTATGGTTACCATGGCAGGTCTTCATAAGTCCCGACCCCATACACTGGGTTACCTTGCCAACCTAATCCGAACCTCTAGCCCATCCAAGCCTCATGTGGGCCCACACATCCTCTCATGAAGACAAGGATGATGTTTGCCATTTCAGGCCTTCTCACATGTTAGGTCTATGTTAGCACTCGTCCCATGTGTGAGGCACATTTATCTTAGATATTAACATCCTAATCTATTGATAGGTTATCACTTATTAGACTCTCTTTCGATGGGTTACCCAGCAGCCACTTTGGGCGCGGCCCCCAATCGAAAGCCACTTTCCCATACGACACTAGACTAAACTCGGACAAACTCAAGAACCAAGGAATACACATGGTTAGACGAACGGAGTTCAAAAAGGAGGGAACAATCGTCTGGTCAAACACGACTCAAAAGAGGTACACTACTGACGGTACTCTAACCAGGGACCTGACCAACTATGGTCCACCTCGAATCATCATTCGACCCCCACACAAAGGATATTACCAAATACGACACTATCCCAAAACAACAGTCAACTCGCAACTGAGGACTGAAACAGGTACCCCAAATCAATCCATACGATAGGGTCCTATCAAACAAAGCACGACTTGCCATTACATAAGCAAAAGTGAATACAAAAATTAAACTCGCAAAGGCAATATTCAGCAGATACAATCTCATCCGAATTGATCTAAACATTAAAATTCGAACAAGCTTTCTACATGATCTATGTTTCCAAAAAATACACTAGCAGGAGATCCTCATTGCAAGGTGAATACAATATCACAATTTGCAATAGTACCATCGTCTACTTCTCAAACAGAGGAAAAATATAAATTAACCCTTCATTTTACTAAATGAGAATATCAGTAACTAACAATTTTCCCAAATGGTAATTAATTAAATTTCCAAAAGCACATTGTTTTAATTCATAATGTCCAAGGGTTAAATATTCATTTCTAACATTTCCAGATTAACAGATGGTTTCCTTGAGCATAAAAAAGAAAATTACTCAAATAATTATTAATCAAGGTATATATTTATTAATCCAAGATTAATCAAAATATAACCAGTTAATATTCAATCGCGAAATTAGCAATTCTAGAATTTAATTAAAAAAATTGCATTAATCATAAAATGAAATCAAATATTAATTTCACGTATAAGTTCCCTTATACAATTAATTAATATCAAATTAATCATTACTTAAGATTTATGCCACATTATTCATACTTAAAAACTCAATTAAAAATTAACATTAAACAATATTAAAATATTGTATGTATTATTATTTTTTGAATAATTAAAAAAAATACATTAAAAAAAAACATTTATTAAAAACTCACAACAAAAAAAAAAAAGCAATGCTAAAAGGGGGCGGCGAAGGCCGGGCCCACCTCCCAATGCGGGGGTTGGGCAGACCAAACCCCAGCCGCAGGGAAAACCTTGCAGGCGGCGCCACTGTGGTGCACGCAGGTTCCGCGACGCCCTACGGCCATAGTGGCCCTTGCGGCCACCACAGTGAGCCTGCGGCCACTACGAGCGGCGAGCGTGAGCGGGGGAGGGGAGGAGGAGGTGGGTGGAGCTCTGCTCCCCGCCCTCCAATCCCAAACACAAGTTTAATTTTTATACGCACAATTCGAAACTCAAAAAAAAATGCCACACCAAAATTTGTTTGTAAATCTCAATTTAATATAAGTTCGGTTTAAAAGAACTATGCTTTGGTATCACATATTTGATGGGTTTTCATCTCTCCAAACACCAATGGGTTTCAAACACCCAAGGAAAAATTGAGGAAAAACAAAAAAAAACTCCAAAATAATTTTCCAGCAAAATCCATATTGGACCAAAAGGAGCCATTTTCACCGCAATGATGCAACCAAATTGTTTTCTTAAAGAACACAAGCAATAGATCTTAACCCATAAATCCAAAATCAAATCTAAAATTCAATTTTAAAAGATTGGATCTTTAACAACCAACATTTTGCTTTCAACCAATTGAGTATTTCCATGGCAACAAGGAAGACAAATAATGTAATTCCTACCTCCATACGCATTCTTGGAATAGCTTGAAGGAGAGCCCAACCTGGCAGATCTAGAAGAACTTCTTCCTCCCAAAACCCCCAAATTTCCTCCCAAAATATTTTTCCAAAATTATATTTTTCTCCAAAAAATTCCATCCCCAAAATTTCAAAAAGTCTAGGTTATAAAGAATAGTTGATCAAAATTTCTTTTTTTTTTGGAATTAAAATTTTTATTTAAAATAATCCTCCAAAAATAATTCTTTTCTAACTATATCAACAAATAAATTGCTTTTCAATTCAAAATTGATTTTCTCACTCAACTGAAATTTAACCTTTCTATTTCAAAAATGCCAAAAGAATAAATTAATTCTATTGCAATTAAATTTAAATCTTTCTTTTTTCAACAGCATATACAAAATGCATTTAATATTCAAAATCAACCATTTGATTGAACTTACTCCCAATTTAAGACGAGCAATCCAATATCAACGATAATTGCATAACGAAATCCTGATTAATTTAGTCCATAATCTTTAATGCACAAACATATATTCAATCAAATTAAATACTAAGGACTAATAATCAATTTAACCATACACACCAAGCATGCAAACCAAGAAAGTCAATCAGACAAATGACTCGCAAACCCAACCAAAAGGGAAAACCGACAATGACTGACAATGCTCACTTGAGCACGACTATGGTCAACTAGGGTCCTACGACCAACTAATCCAACTCTAAGGATTAAAGAGGTACACTCAAACCTGCACATCCAAGTGAAGACAAACCTCGCACTCATGCGGCATTGTACCTGAAATCTCCTGCAATCAAGAGTCATACATGCATACATATATAAACTTAATGAAAGTGTTAGCCTGATATTAATACCACGAAACAGGAACACTAAACAACTTGCATACAACTAGTGTGGAAACCACATCAACAGCTATGCGTTAAATCAAACATCTGACTATAATCATTATATTAAGATAAACTAACCAAGATTAAACCAAGATTAGAAATTGATTAGGGCAGGGGTACTACATTCTCCCCCCCTAGGTTCCAACTTACTCCTGGAAGTCGTAAGGCTAGATGGAGAACATGTCATACGCATCAGCCCTGAAACTCATTCAACAAAGATCAAATTGCACATAGAAATCTTTCCATAATCAAATGAAATATTATTGCAAAATCCTTTACAAATGCCATTATCCATTGGCAAGATACATCTAAATCCATACATTTCTTAAAATATTCTAGGAATTATCCAGAATCATAGCAAAGGAGCAAGAATTCTCTCCCTTTCATTACACCAAATTAATGCATTACAAAGAGGTAAACAACAATTACCATACTCATCTAGCAAAATGACAAGAAACATGCCATCATGAACAATTTTTGTTACCAATCCATCTTTTTCATACAATTTTATCACATAGAACTAGCTTCAAAATATCAATTCCTACAACCAAATTAACTTTCATGAAATAAGAGCAACAAAATAACTCAATTGTTTACACTTGCCAGGCATACTATGTCCCATAACATAGTGACAAGTTAACACAATTTACTCCATGATACACATAATAACCATCCATATAACTAGAATGCATAACACAAAAGGCCACATGTGAGCATGTCTAATGCTCGGTCAAGGATAACATGCACGATCAACATCTCTATGCCTGATCTCAGAACAACAATATGATCATAAATATCCAATATCTCACTCAAAGGCTCGATGGTGCTAGGCACACCATAGCAGTGCTACCTTCCATACAAGACCTTCTTGAACATCCCTTGTTGAGCAAGGTGGTTACCCTCCAAGAGATAGTCACCACACATAGGTAGGTACTGGGTCCTAGCTGCAACATAGCCTCACATCCCCCATCCTCAAGGTTCCTTACATCTACTTCCTTGCACACACTCTACCAAATCCATATCATATGTCTTTGGAGAGGAATTTCACATTTCAACACAAGACCAGCATACGAAAACAATAAGGATAAACCAGTTTAGCCACCAAAGTACAGATGAATAAAGATAATAAATCATCAATTCCAACAGTAAGGCAAGAAAATAATCCAGAATTTGCAACATCAAAAACAAAAGTGCAAAGATCACAAGATCATGGCTAAACCTTCAAAATCAAAGTAAAATAAATTGCTGGTCCCCAAAGAAACAATAAGAATATCACAACTGCACATAACATCACTATGTGAGTAGCATCTAGCCACCAACGAGGAAGGAAGGAACAACTGACTAGCTATTGCAGTAGCTCATCATGTGGTGCGACATAGTCACACTACCCACATGGCATGGCGGTGTGCACCTCGACATCACCCCGCATCACGTCGTCACGTGGCATGGCAATACCCCAAGCAGAGAACACACGCAATGGACGTATCCCGCATGGTAGTGTACCTCACGGAAAAAGAATGCACGGGTCACATCCCGCATAGCGACGTATCTAGAAGGATACTCGCCGTAAGTCATAGGTATACATGACTAGGGTCCACCCACATGCCCACCAACACATACTAACTGGCAGCACATGTGAATAAAGCTACCTTTCATAAAGACAAGGCAAAGGATCCTACAAATTACACCATTACTATACACAAGAATCACCATCCAAAATGCTCAAATAAAGGAGAGGAATAGGCTGTCACATATAAACCTATAATTAGATTCATCAAAAGGGAAAGTATTGAGTACACCTTTGATAGAGTTTAATAGTACAACTATATCATTCCTCAAAGTAGAGAAGCTAAAGTCGCTTCGCACCGACATTACTCGTACGCCAATCCATACTATTCAAGGAACAGTTACTTTGAATACCACCCCTTAACATACTGAGTTACCCACAACCCGAGGTTTGGTACTCAGTAGGGAAACAAATAAGCAACATCCCATAAACAGTATGGTTTCCCATACTCATAAACAACATATCCTCCATGGTTGATTACTTCACCAATCCATGGGCACATATAATAAGTACTGGTTTCTTACAATACACACAAATACACCAGTACTGGTTTAGTCACATTTACGGGGATTACTTTTCAGTACACTAACATCTATACAAGGAAGATTTTAATTATGCTTTCTATATAAATAACTGAATCAAGTTTACTCTAGATACAAGTACTGAAATTATTAACAATCCACAGTTACATAAGGAAATAACATCATTCCTATATCTTTCTCAAATTTCACTAAGCATCCGTAACTAAATTACTAACTATGCAAATTCTTTTCCCAAAGAGGACTTTCATCTATCACTATGAAGCCAAAATGCAATAGTACAATTTCACATGTTTTATAAACATTCTATTTAAATCAATGCATTCTTTAATACCATTTCTAAAAAAACTATTATGATTAGGCAAAGAGAAGGGAAAGAGAGTTTGATAATCAAACTGTTTCTTACAAAAACACAAGATCAATCAAGGTCACACTACATCACAAAATTTCTCACTATAAGCCTATCATTTTAATTACACGGTTTTCATTTCGTTACCATTTAGAGGGATGACAATCAGCCTAATGAAACACTTCCAATAATTATGGTTGCAATAGGAGGTTCTAGTTTTCCAAACAAAACAAAGATCAAGACAAGCAATCTTTTCGATAATACTAGCCCTCTTGAGAACACTCACTTATAATAATACAATATAGACACATGTCATAAATTGCAACCTATTATAGAAATCACATTACGATCAAAGTAAGTGAGGAGCTATCACCTAAATAATACATCTTAATGCATGCACATCAAACAAGCTTTTCATTCGCACTTTCTAAACACATTAAGGTAATTACATATACCCAAAAGCGAGTTCAATGGAGCATTTGCTAAAATAAATCTTCAATCAAAGTGGTTTAATGAAACACATAAAACAATCTTTCGGGGAACACATTAATACTCTCTCGAAGCTACAATAACATGCTCCTATTAATACTTCTACAAACCAAGTAGTTTCACATAATTCAACTATTTGCATAGTAATGCACCTTACTAAGATAGAATTTAATTATGCTACTCCTACAAAATACACATGGAGAATTCTTTAAACGCACACATACAGTTTTCTCCCAATAACCAAAATAAATTTTTAAACCCATAGCCCTTTAATAATCTAAAAACATAAGCATCATAAGGCTCATACAAGGGTTCAAGAAGTCACACCCTTTTCTCTCTTGCAAACAAGAAAACTCGAATCAAAATTAATTACTCATATCCTAATCATTTTAATTTCTAGAGAGAGAGAGAGGAATGGTGATAATCATTCAATTTTCTACAAAATAAGCATTCAATATTTGCCATACTAGTCCTTCAAGCGAACAACACTAAGCTAGATCATAATCTTAAACAAGCACGACACGTACTTTCAGATTCTAGACAAGCACTGACCAACCCAAATGGATTAGTCTAAAAATTACAACACTTAATAAGGGAAGATACATATGACTCTCTTTCAAAATATGAGTAATCGTAGGCCAAGACATCAATAAGCACACGATGCACATATAAACACTCAAACACCAACATAAGGAAGGTGAAAACAAGGTGTGAACACACACGTTACACACAAGTTAAGGCCTACTCAATCACTCACATGCAAAAGGAGGACAAGCATACACATAAGGTCGACACACCTCACACCAATAGAGGGTACACGCGACACCAAAGATCCCAATCTTATCAACATGGGCTCTGATACCAAATGTAATGCCCCGCCAGGAAACCCCAAAGGGATAAAGCTAAAACACACAATAAGAGTGCAATAAATATTTTTTTTTTTAGTTACACCACATTAAGATACAACAAGATATCAAAGATTCAGATTACATAGCGGAAGACATCAACTAACACCTAAAGAGTTTCCCAACGAGATCAATTAAATTTCACAATTCACTTAACTCACACAATTAATCCAATAAGCTGATTATCTTAATAACGAGATAATTCTTAATCAGGATAATTTCTTTCAAAAGATAGAAATATAAATCACAAGCAAAGATTCATCCATTAAGATCTATTCATAATCTTCATTCAAGCTTTTCATTAAAATACAAGCCATACATCTAATATTCTAACACACTAGAATTTCAACATAACCATATGAGATCTTTTCAAGCATACTTAATTTCCTTAACAACAACTGAATATAATCCATTACTCTAAGTTACATTCTTTCATATTCCAATTTATTGCGTTTTAAAAGACGATTACATACATGCATCTACGATACATCTCATCTAGACCACTTATGCATTCGAACAAAAAGGCATTCAAGAAGGACTGCATATAAACATTTAAAGTTAATTCCATCTTATCCACTTATACATTCTAACATAAGCTATTCATACATGATAAAGTTGAATAAGGGAAACATAAGAGAATAACATCACATAACACACCCCTAAAGGCTACATCTCCGGGTCTGCTCAACTGCAAGACCCCTTTGATAATTAATAAAGTTAAGAATACAAGAGGTTACACCATTACAATCCGGTCATCGAGGCGAAACATAAACAATATACAAGCGACCACATCCATCAATAAATACATAAACGATCCTTGAAAAGAAAAAGCATCCAGCTAAACATAATCAAAGATAATACAAAGGTCCAGGAGAGCATCCCCAAAACTGAGTCATCACCACCCAAGGTCTAACATGAAACCAAGTACTAACACGGTCATAGACAAAAGGACGACCCACAAAGGTACTCCTAACAGGACAAAACGACAACATACTAGCGAAAGTAGGGACAAGTGTCATCACACAACCTGGTATGGTTACCATGGCAGGTCTTCATAATTTCCGGCCCCATACACTGGGTTACCCTGCCAACCTAATCCGAACCTCCGGCCCATCCAAGCCTCATGTGGGCCCACACATCCTCTCGTGAAGACAAGGATGATGGTTTTCCTTTTCAGGCCTTCTCACAGCATGTCGGGTCTATGTTAGCACTCGTCCCATGTGTGAGGCACATTTATCTTACCTAGAGATTAACATCCTAATCTATTGATAGGTTATCACTTATTAGACTCACTTTCGATGGGTTACCCAGCAGCCACTTTGGGCGCAGCCCCCAATCGAAAGCCAGTTTCCCCTACGACACTAGACTAAACTCGGACGAACTCAAGAACCAAGGAATACACATGGTTAGACGAATAGAGTTCAAAAAGGAGGGAACAACCATCTGGTCAAACATGACTCAAAAGAGGTGCACTATTGACGGTACTCTAACCAGGGACCTGACCAACTATGGTCCACCATTCGAGCCCCACACAAAGGATATGACTAAATACGACACTATCCCAAAAGAGCAGTCAACTCAAAACCGAGGACTGAAATAGGTACCCCAAATCAATCCATACGACAGGGTCCTATCAAACAAAGCATGGCTTGCCATTACATAAGCAAAAGCGAATACAGAAATTAAACTCGCAAAGACAATATTCAGCAGATACAATCTTTTCAAAATTGATCTAAACATTAAAAGTCGAACAAGCTTTCTACATGATCTATGTTTCCAAAAAATACACTAGCAGGAGATCCTCATTGCAAGGTGAATACAATATCACAATTTGCAATAGTACCATCGTCTACTTCTCAAACAGAGGAAAAATATAAATTAACCCTTCATTTTACTAAATGAGAATATCAGTAACTAACAATTTTCCCAAATGGTACTTAATTAAATTTCCAAAAGCACATTGTTTTAATTCATAATGTCCAAGGGTTAAATATTCATTTCTAACATTTCCAGATTAACAGATGGTTTCCTTGAGCATAAAAAGGAAAATTACTCAAATAATTATTAATAAAGGTATATATTTATTAATCCAAGATTAATCAAAATATAACCAGTTAATATTCAATCGCGAAATTAGCAATTCTAGAATTTAATTAAAAAAAATTGCATTAATCATAAAATGAAATGAAATATTAATTTAACGTATAAGTTCCCTTATACAATTAGATAATATCAAATTAATCATTATTTAAGATTTATGCCACATTATTCATAATTAAAAACTCAATTAAAAATTAACATTAAACAATATTAAAATATTGTATGTATTATTTTTTTTTGAATAATAAAAAAAAATACATTAAAAAAAAAAATTTATTAAAAACTCACAACAAAAAAAAAAAAGCAATGCTAATAGGGGGCGGTGAAGGTCGGGCCCACCTCCCAACGCGGGGGTTGGGCGAACCAAACCCCAGCTGCAGGGAAAACCTTGTGGGTGGTGCCACTGTGGTGCATGCAGGTTCCGCAGCACCCTATGGCCATCGCGACCCCTGTGGCCACCACAGTGAGCCCACGGCCACTGCGAGCGGTGAACATGAGCAAGGGAGGGAAGGAGAAGGTGGGTGGAGCTCCGCTCCCCACCCTCCAACCCCAAACACAAGTTTAATTTTTGTACGCACAGTTCGAAACTCAAAAAAAAATGCCACACCAAAATTTGTTTGTAAATCTCGATTTAATATAAGTTCGGTTTAAAAGAACTATGTTTTGGTATCACATATTTGATGGGTTTTCATCTCTCCAAACACCAATGGGTTTCAAACACCCAAGGAAAAATTGAGGAAAAACAAAAAAAACCCCAAAACAATTTTCCAGCAAAATCCATATTGGACCAAAAGGAGCCATTTTCACCGCAATGATGCAACCAAATTGTTTTCTTGAAGAACACAAGGAATAGATCTTAACCCATAAATCCAAAATCAAATCTAAAATTCAATTTTAAAAGATTGGATCATTAACAACCAGCATTTTGCTTTCAACCAACTGAGTATTTCCATGGCAACAAGGAAGACAAATAATGTAATTCCTACCTCCATACGCATTCTTGGAATAGCTTGAAGGAGAGCCCAACCTGCCAGATCCAGAAGAACTTCTTCCTCCCAAAACCCCCAAATTTCCTCCCAAAATATTTTTCCAAAATTATATTTTTCTCCAAAAAATTTCATCCCCAAAATTTCCAAAAGTCTTATTATAAGGAAGAGTTGACCAAAATTTCTTTTTTTTTTGGAATTAAAATTTTTATTTAAAATAATCCTCCAAAAATAATTCTTTTCTAACTATATCAACAAATAAATTGCTTTTCAATTCAAAATTGATTTTCTCACTCAACTGAAATTTAACCTTTCTATTTCAAAAATGCCAAAAGAATAAATTAATTCTATTGCAATTACATTTAAATCTTTCTTTTTTCAACAGCATATACAAAATGCATTTAATATTCAAAATCAACCATTTGATTGAACTTACTCCCAATTTAAGATGAGCAATCCAATATCAACGATAATCGCATAACAAAATCCCGATTAATTTAGTCCATAATCTTTAATGCACAAATAGATATTTAATCAAAATAAATACTAAGGACTAATAATCAATTTAACCATACACACCAAGAACGCAAACCAAGAAAGTCAATCAGACAAACGACTCGCAAACCCAACCAAAAGGGAAAACCGACGATGACTGACGATGCTCACTTGAGCACGACTATGGTCAACTAGGGTCCTACGACCAACTAATCCAACTCTAAGGATTAAAGAGGTACACTCAAACCTGCACATCTAGGTGAAGACGAACCTCACACTCACGCGACATTGTACCTGAAATCTCCTGCAACCAAGAGTCATACATGCATACATATATAAACTTAATGAAAGCGTTAGCCTGATATTAATACCACGAAACAGGAACACTAAACAACTTGCATACAACTAGTGTGGAAACCACATCAACTGCTATGCGTTAAATCAAACATCTAACTATAATCATTATATTAAGATAAACTAACCAAGATTAAACCAAGATTAGAAATTGATTAGGGCAGGGGTACTGCAAGATATCGAACAGATCAAATAATAAAAAGGGTTCCTCGCAAGGTTCTTCGCTATATTCCCATTATTCCATGTATGCAACGATTATTCAAGTGCACTAGCTTGGCACAATTTATTGATTACCATGCATGCAATAGAAGTCGAGATGACATTATTCGAATGCCTATAGATGGTTCAACATTTATGGACATAGAGGAAAAGTGGCCACACTTTAAAGAAGAACCTCGTAATCTTAGGCTTTCATTGGCAGCGGACGGTGTCAATCCATTTGGAGAGATGAGATCTGTTTACTCAGTGTGGCCCGTTTTTGTTATCAATAATAACATTCCTCCATGGATGTCAATAAAGAGGGAGCACATAATGTTGGCAATGATTGTTCCAGGTATTTTATAATTTAAATATAGTCATCTAAATTTAATTATAAATATTGCAGTAAAATGGTCATAATAATTATGTAATGTTTTTGTTCATTCGATTAGGTAAGTACCAAGTTAAAGATATGAATGTATATATCGATCCTCTTATCGATGAATTGTTGGAGTTATGGAATGGTGTCACTATGTATGACGTCTATAGACCAATAGGACAAAGACAATTTCAATTCCATGTGATGCTTCTATGGACAATACATGATGCCCCGGGGCTAACACATTTTTGTGGTATGTTATAGTGTTTAAGCTATGCATGAACATTATAATTCAAAAAATTATAATATTTAATCCAATTATACATTATCTTGTAGGTCTTCAAACAAAGGGAAAATTTGCAAGTCCTGTTTGTGGTCCAAAGATGAAATCTCGTCATTCAAAAAGTTTAGGAAAGCAGGTGTTTGATGAGTATAGGCACTTTCTCCACAAAAATCACAAGTATCGAAATACTGAAAAACATCTTTTCAATGGGAAAGAAGAGAATACATCAAAGCCACGGAGAATGACACCTCACCTGTGGAAGTTGGAATATAATAGAATTAATCATCAAAGTAATACCATTCCATCTATTGGTTTGTCATAAAACATCTTTTCTATTTTGTTTTGTTTACTGATGATGTGATTGATGATCATGAAGGTCATGAAGGCATAAATGACCACCTTCCTAAGGGACTAAAAAGTTATCCCTAACAATTTAGTAGATTGCCCTACTACGAGTAGTTACAAATCGTTCATTTGTTTGATAGTATCCATATTGAAAAGAATATAACATAGACAGTATGGAAAATATTGGATGGAAGGCGTGACAAAGAAAAAATTGTCAAAATATGTAGTGACATTCAGGATTTCAATCATGCAATGATAAATGTCATTCAATCAAATAACCATGGAGACCAGATTAATATAAGTGAGCTTCCTTGGTTATTCAATGACTAGCAAAGCAATGTTATAAAAGAAGTCATACGAAAAATTCGATTTCCCACAGGATTTGCTGCAAACATAAACAATCTCATATCAAAGAAAAGTGAATTTGGGCTAGGGATGAAAATGCATGATTGGCATAAAGGTAATTCATGTTCTTGTGTTTTTAGTATGTATTTAAGTACTGTGCATACGTGTACTTTTCATTATGTTACAAAAAAATGAAAAGATAATTTTATAATTGTTGCAGTACATTCTACCTCTATCTCTCCCAGATGACTTCAACAATAATTTCAAGCAAGTCATATATGATCTTGGAAAATACATGAGGTAAGTAGTGATATTTGTTCAGTTCGTTGTATAGATATTATATTTATGATTTGTTTTACTTGTTATGTAATATATTTTTTTGCATCTTGAATACCTTGTAGGTGGTTGTCATGTAAAGAAATCCATAAAGATGATATAAAATATTGGAAGAGAAAAATTCCTCATTTAATGTGTGAAATGCAAAAGTGTCTACCTCCATCTTTTTTCAATGCACAAGAACACTACCTCATACACCAAGTTGAGGAGATTGAATTGTGTGGACCTGTACAAACTAGGTCAATGTGGATGCTTGAGAGGCACTTGAAATTTTTGAAGGCTTTGGTTCGACAAAGAGCACATCTTGAGGGTTCTATGGTGGAGGGATATATGGTATACTAGACTATGGTGTACATTTCTGAATATCTTCCTATTTGCAGCAAAGATCCATGTGGATCACATTTGGGATCCCAACACCATTAACAAATTTGAAGGGGAGTACTTGACAGGGAAAGGTATATTGAGGAAAGTGAGAGGTAATTGTAAGATGTTATTGTAGTTAATTAATTCTTAATATTCAAATTAAATCGATTGTAAGATGTCTATTTATTTTTTGTACAATTGGTCGAGAGTGGGATGCACTACGTTTGTATATTGCAAACAATCTTGATTGGATGACCATATGGATTGAACATTGTCAACATTCTGGATGCACGTTAACATGGGAAGGTGTGGCTTCATTGGTTAAAGAAGCACATCGTAATGGAGATTCCAATGTTACATAAAGGGAAATTGATTTAGTATATGGTTTAAGAGATAAACAGGTACGCATAAATTTATTAATCACCCATATGTTTATCAACTCACAATGCAATAAATTTTACATGTTTGACATATCAGAGGTCAAACACCACAATGCTATGTGCTGCAATGGTCATAAATTTCGCATAAAAAAGTTGGATGAAACGAAGAAAACTTATCATTTTGGCATCACTATAGTCTTTGAGGTGACAAATATTTCATTGAGAAATGACATACATCCTCAACAGTCTCAAAATTGATACTATGGCATTTTGGATGATATACTTGAGTGTGAATTTAATTCCTTCAAATTAGTTTTGTTCGTCAACAAATGGTATAGGCTATGATTGAATAAAAATGATCTTGATAGAACTGTTATTGAACATGATAATGGTTTTATAATGCTAAATAAAAGGTCATTTGAACTAGTTGGGGATGAGCCCTATGTTCTTCCAAGCCAATGTGAGCAAGTATTTTACCCCGAGGTTCCACATAAATCGGGTTGGTCATTTGTTGTTAGACATGATCCAAGAGGAAGGTCGATAAAGTATAATGTGATAGAAGAAGAAGATACCAAAGAAGAAGATATCGAAGAAGTAGAAGATGAAGTGGATGATGATCACGACTGACAGTTTCTCAATGACGATGAGGAAAAATAAGAAGAAGAAGAAGATGATGATGATGATGTTGATGGTGATGCTAATGCTGATGGTGATGGTGATGGTGGTGGTGGTGGTGGTGATGGTGATGATGGTGATGATGATGGCAAAGATGATGATGGCAAAGATGATGATGATGATGATGATGATGATGATGATGATGATGGTAATGATGACCTTGATGTTCATGGTGATGAAGAATGAAATTTATGAGGTATGCAATTAGTATATTATCTATTTAATATTGACTTCTTGATAGAATTTTTTTTACATAATTAATTCATTATGTTTTGAATTCTAATGCCATTACATAATTAATTCATGATGCACCTTTTAATATGGAGATGGAGATAGGGAGAGTGACTATTTATGTGACATTTTTTAAACCATGTTTATTTATGGAAATTGGATTGTTTATTAGCTATGTGATGGATGTTGATTTAAAATACATATGTGATGGATCACATGTTTATGATGATGCATGTGACATTTTTTGAACTTTGTGTTTATTTATAGAATGTGGATTGTTTATTACCTATGTGATGGATGGTGATTTATGATACACATGTGATGGATTACATTTTTATGATGACACATGATATGTGTTGCTAATTGTGATGCTCAATTACATATATGGTGACACATCATGTGATGCTTTTGATGCTTATGATACATATGTATTTATTGTTTATCAACTTACAAATGTAGTAATGCTTATGATACTCAATTAATGGTGTTGATTTCAGGTATAGTCCCTGTGTGATGCTGTCACCCATGGTGGGAACAGGTCATTGACTACAAACATCGTCAACCATTTAGTTGAGGATCCTGCATAGTCTACATAAATTAAAGGTAAGGAATTAGAAAATTTACAATGATTTTGATGACAACATCTTTTTATTATTTAATACTCTTTTTGTCTACAAAGTTCATGTTGTTCATGTTGTGTACTATGTAATTTTTAGCTAATATAAGATAATTGAATTAGATTGTACAGGACCCTGAACCCCTTTGATGAGGATCCTGCACAGTCTCATGGATGGACAGGTATAACTAGTTAATACACCCTATAGAAACAGTTTATTTTTTTTTTAAATTTTGGAAAAAAATCTTCCTCAGTTTTTCAAACCTCGACATTAGTAGCAAATCTAATACAGTTATCAACACTTGAGGCCCCAGTTGGACTTATTCCAATTTTAATCCCAAAATCAACTTTAGGGCTGACTTCTTCAGCAACATTACCCTCATTTGCAAAATTTCTCTCTCATTACCAATTAACTCTCTCATTTCATGGAGTGCAGGTACCCCCAAATAGGTATTTGTTAGATCTATCTTCGTTGAGTGAAGAAAATGTAGTAATAGAAAATGAAAGTGACACATGTAGTAGGTCTACAATAGGGAGATCAACAAGAGGTCAAAAGATTAGAAGAAATTTCAATAAACGAATGAAATTTTTCCTTACTCAAGGGGGATTAAATTCTTATGATGATGAGACCAAAGGCAACATTGAGGTGCCATTGAGGTATAGACATCTACATAAACAATGGGTGCCCAAGGAACTTCCTCCAATAAACACTAATTTTTGTGTTACCAATAGGATATATCGCATAGCACCTTCATCGTTACTTGTTTAGGCTTATTTTCCATGGATGACATAAAGGTCTATTACAATAGGGTTGCTGAATTGATGGAGTTTGTTGGACCTTGTTACAATTACAATCATTGGATGCAAATTGTTAAATATTAAAAAAGTATGCGTAGGTATGCACTGTCAAAAAATTATATACAATAGAAAGATAATGATCAAAGTAAACAAGTGACTGCATACATTGATGGTTAGCCAAAAGCAACAGGGAATATTGCAGGTTTTATAAATAGGATGTGACTTGGGTCAACTAATAAACAACCCAATTGCATATTTGAGGCGTGCGAGGGAAATTGTGTATTTGTATGTGCGATAAAATCAATAAGTATAGGTGAAGAGCTTCTAATCGATTATAGTTTGAATCGTATAGATACAAAAAAAGTTAATATCATGGGGGTGGTACGTACTATATACCATTTAAATTGACCAACCTCCAATTAATGAATCCAATATACCATTTTATTATGAAGTTTTTTTGCTAAGTCTATTGGTTTAATTTCACTAACGTTTTTTTTATTTTTTCTTTGTCATAGGCCGACATGGATCCATCACATATCACAGAAAGGGATGTAGCTTGCAATACTTCTATCGAGCAGATAAACCTCATTGTAATTGTACAAATTAGATAGAAGCAAACTGTTACATTATTATGTTCTTTTTTTTAGTGATTTATACTAATTTTGTAGTTGTTAATGATATTCTTGACACAAAAGAATGTTAGGGGAAAGGGAAAGGGAGTTGCAGTACCTGAGCACCTTTCTAGGGATGTGGAATCATTAGGGTTAAGCGATGATGACCCTGAAGACACACCTTATGAAATTCTTTAAAATGCCTCTTATAAAAATTAGAAAAGAGATTGTTGCTTTGGTAGCCATGCATCCTATCACTGATGAGATACGAGAGAGGGTGGAATTATTGCTTTGGACAACAAAAAACTTTTAAGTAAGCAGTAATGAAAGTTTTAATTATAACAAAAGTTCAATAATGGTTTATATTTTATTCTCTTTTATGTCATTAGCTAAAATACGTACGTATTGTTTTTACAGCAATTTATCCGCCCTCATCAAAGTTGTTCCCACGATCAGGGTGTTGCAATATCTTTAGGTGATGATGATTTTCTTGTATTATCACTTTCTTGGCTTATCACTCTCAGTACCCAAAACACATCATACTTGATACTATCAATTTTCAAAATAAAGGTTCATCCTTGTTTACAATTCTTGCACTTTTCATATATTTAATGTATTATTCTTTAGGTGTTGTCAATGGTACTGTGCAAATGTCGCCACTGCCTCATTAGAGGTTACCCTAACCTGTATTGCCAACTGCAATGTCGACAACACATAGCATGTGGACATCCTCTAGTGCACGTCATATTGGCCCGCCCACTGTTTGTAGATCCCTCTTTTGCTCTATCTTTTTGTCATGTGTTTATTTCCCTTCAAGTGTTCTTTCTTGAATTCTAATGCCATTTCATAGTGGATTCATTTTTTGCAAAAGGAGATGCACATGAGGATGTACTAGAGGCAACTACAACTGATAACATACCATCATTTCCTAGATCTTCTCGTATTGCTAGTACGAGAATGTTGCAGGCCACATTGGTGGTGAGTGACGAAGAAATGATTGCCTTAAAGATACAAAATGTTCTAGGTACTTTAAAATTATTATGGGTATGTGCAAGCTAATGAGTCACAAATTCGTGGAAGTCTGTGCATTGGAAAATGCGCTCTGCAAAACGGGGGCCTGTTAATGGTTCGGTCTCCCAAGCCGAAAGGTCATGGGGTGCTGAAGCTAAATAAAACGGGCCCCCATTTATAAACAAAATGAGGGCCCATTTTTAAAAAATGGGCCCCCATTTTGAAATTCTATTTTTACCATTTTTTGGCACAATTTTTCATTTTCACCATGACAGTGAATTGACAAGAAGAGATCAAAAACGGGCCCCCATGTTGTGGTTTCCACTTCAAGCCTTCACCACTATCCCAGGTACACATTCAGTCATCTATTTTCACATTTCATAATTTTCTTGTATATTTTTCTTGTTTTTTTGTGTATTATTTAGTTTTTTTTTTATTATTTTAGTTTTTTTTTATAGTAGCATATAAATAATTATTTTTTATATTTGTAAATTCTTGATTTTGATCTAAAATATTTTTGAACAGTTAACCCTAAACCGTGATCAACAAATTTAAAAATCAAAACCAAACCTAGATAATTAACAAAACGAAATCGATACAAACAAAAAAATGAAAATGAAATGGAAACAAAAACAAAAACATTCGAAAATGAAATTGAAATAAAACCGAACATATGTACCTAAATTGTTCTTAATCCTCAATAGGCAACACAAAAGTTACCACTAAATTAGTATAACCTTAAAAGTAATTAACATTACTCTTCAAATTTTAGATATCAAAGTTTAGGCTTAGGTTTTTGCCATGTCATGGCATAAAGGTCCTATTATGGTCCTATTATGTCATGTGATGGTATAAAAGGATCAATTATGGACACAATTTTAGAGCAAAGCTAGATAAGTTACTAAAATTGGAGTTTGGTTTACATAGGTTCATAAAGGAAGCTAATATGCCAAATATATAATTCATTAATACAAAATAAAAAATATTCTTGATTTATAATGTTGATTGATAATGAGTTTTCTAAATGGGGTGCTAATTATATATACATCCGAAAGATTTGAAAAATATAATTCCCAAGAAGTATTTTGAATATCTTTAGAAGTATATTGGTATATCTAGAATGCAATTTATATTATAAAAGATTTGATATATGATTTGAAGTTGGTAGATGTTTTGAGGAAGATTTATTAGATTATGTTATGATTAAGCTAATATTAGAAGAATGGTTTTAACAACATCTTTTGGTTTTAAAAGGTGCACAAGGTTTGAAGTTGAAATCATATTCGATTGTATATAATATTAAATTGTTAAGGAGCTATTTTTTTAAAAAAATAGTTAATTTAAGATATTAATTGAATCTATTTGAGAATGTGAGATAGTCCTAGTGAACACACGAATTAAATTAATGAACCTAGGACAATCACAATGAACATATGATAGTCCCAATGAGCCTCAAATGATCCTAATGAATGTAGGGTAGTCTTAATGAACCTAAGAAAGTCCTAATGAGCCTAAGAAAGCCATAATGAACTTGGGACAATCCTAATGAACCTAGGATAGTCCTAATGATTATAGGACAATCCTAATGAAGCTAGGATAGTGTAAACGAGCCTAGGATAGTGTAAGAAAAAATCACTACAAAAAAGACCTCAAATGCGTTAAATGAATTTCCCAATAATGCACTCGTGTTTATCTTTTTTTGGTCATTTGGCTACCTTTTTTTACAACATCTTTGTGTATACGCCCCTAAGAAGACCTTGTCCTCAAAAATTTCTTGGATCATGAACTCCTCATTGCACCAAACATAAGTTGCCACTTGGAAGCTTCTAATGCACACAATCCTTTCAATCAATCTACTCCATTGACCTCTCAAAACAATCTTAGTCTTTAATCCTCTATCCTTCATGACTATAAATAAATCATTATATGAGCTATTTTCAAGAACTCTTGTAATGCAATGTTATGTTGCCAATTTAAGCACCTTACATCCTATCTTGGTCACAAATCCATCTTGAAGCCATCAACCTTTAGCTACAACAAGAGTTTTCTTTCTAAGATACTATTATCTTTCATCTTTTATGCATTATCCTTTAACTTGATCTAAAGGTGGTACTTATGCATAGCATAATGGTTTGAAATTCATAGTTTAAGTCCTTTATAGATTTTTTATGCTTGCTTGCATACACATATATTGCTAGAATTTAGCAATTCTTTATAGCTTCTATTTTAGTTTATTTATGAAAGAGTATAAATGAAGCTATATTTAAAGTCAAAATTGTAAGATCCCCTCAATCATTAAGGTAGAATTCAAAATTGATTTCACCTCTAATTATATGAAAAATTTAATTTGTCTGTACATATCAAAATCTTTCAAAATTTTGCATATTAAACAATAAAATATTGTGATGAACAAGTCTCTAGAGTCTTAAAAACCTTTATTTTCATAAAGTGCCAACACTGCATTTTTTCCCTAAAATATTCTCTTTGATTAATACAAAATTTTAAAATGGTTGCCACTAAAAGTATTAGGTCATCGAAAGGAATTGGGATATTTAAAAATAGGCTTGCATCACTTTTTTAGCTTCATTGAGTTGTATTTTGTTCATTGACTTAATAATTAAGTGCTTGCAAGTATGATAGTGGACCCCTTTGTGCGTGAGCACATCCCTAAAGCTTTCAATTATTAAAATAAAAAGCATTACGATGTGATGATTTGAAGGAGATGTATCCATTAAACAAATATTATGGATGGGTATTAATGAGTATCATATAGTATGTTAGGAATTTTATTTGGAATGTTAGTCAAAATAATATTCTAGTTGATAATTATAAATGCATGTGTAAAATATTGTTGAAATTGATTATTTTAAAAGTAAATATTGCAAGGTTAATTTTGTTTTTAATTGTTGGCATGTTGTGTTGATTTTTATGTAAGAGTTTCATTTCTTATTCAACTTTGTAAGAGAATTTGTGTATGAATTGATATCTTAAATTTTATAGAAAGATTATATATGAAAACAAATGATTGTGGAGTTTTATAATAAATGATTTATAGGAAATAATATTTTTTGAAGGTTTTGTAAATTATAATCTTGTTTAGATTTGATTATGGGAGAAATTTAATGGTGAAATATGCTTAACTCTTCAAAAGTTTTGATGTTTTGTCTTTACATGACAACCACTTAGAATATAATATGTTTTAAGTATGTCATTTATAGTCATGGGAGATTAGTTTTTTTTTAAGATTGTTTGAAGACTAATCAATGTAATATGAATTGATGGCAATTATCTCAAAACTATGTAGTTGAATTCTAATAAATTATCATGTACACTAAAACACTAGAAATATGGAGCATCCAAACACACACGTGCATTTCTCTAGATTTATTAATATTATTGTGTTGTATCTCATTATAATTTAGTTTCAAAATAACTTTAAGTTAAAGTTAACAATTTATTTTGTTGTCCTAGTAATATTGTTTCCATGCTATATATTCTTACACTAGAAGGAGGATCATCTTATTTCTCACTTCTTTATTGATCTTATGTATGAAATATTTTATATTGATTTTAATAGTTGATGCATTTTACAAGAAATGAATTTATTAAATTGAATATATAATAGATTTATGATGTTTCATTGAAAGTTTTTATTAAGTTTTGTGCACAAATTTTATATTTCAAGATTCAATAGTATGTACATGTATATTTTTTTAAGTTCAATATTATATTATATATTTCATGTGTATCTCATTCAACAACATAGAGATGTTACTATTTATAAATGTTTTTTTAAAATTTAGTAAAATAGATTCTTCTTTGACATAGAGTTGTATATAATTCATGTATATCTTTATATATGCAGGAGTTCTTTGTTATCATGGATGTCTTTGACATAGATGAACTATTAGGTGAAAATCACCCACCACAACCCCCTCCTCCTCCTCCTCCACCTCCACCTCCACCACCACCACCACCACCACAACAACAACTCCCTAGATTGGATGAAATTCATTTAAGAGAATGAATTAATGAAAACCTACAAGTGATTGAACAAAACATTGCTGCTATCCAAAATGAGCAAATCACGCCACCCCATCTTGTAGAGTTTGCAAAATCAATGAAAACTGTTGTCGAGTCAGTTAGATCTGTTGATTCTCAATTAGATCAATTTCATAGATGACGACAAGAGTTGTGTGATTTTTATGCTGATGGTTTAACTTATAGGCAAATCACTGATTTGAAAATAACCAAAGCTCATTTATGTCCATATTTTACCAACCCAAAAACAAGAGAACCAATGCAACCTAACCAGAAAAGAATTTCAATTAGGTGGTGTGTGCATCCAGAAATGGCTAGATACTTTTGGGATAGATGGTGGATGGTTTTTCATTATCCACCACATTGTAATTATGAAGTCCCTTTTTTATTTTTTGAAGAAATTATACTATGAGTTTGTAATGAACCAAAAACCAAATTATTTTGACATTAAGTCATTCCAGGGTGTTGGTCGTGGAATGCCACGGCATAGATTAGGGGCATGGAGTAATAATCCCCTACCGGATCCACCCATAGTTCCACTTGTTGATCCATCGATTCCTACAAATGTCCAAAATACATCATTCTTTTCGACATTAGATGCTTTGACTTCCCTCATAGGTAACCTGAGTGAGCAAGCTGCTCACATGGCATCTGCTCCTCGATGGATGCCACATATGTGTTTGAGTTGTCATGAGACGTGTGTAGGTCCTACTGCTGTTGTAGGATCTACTTCAGTTCTAGCTGAGCATGATGCAACAGATGATAGTATGATGACATCTTATATGGATTTTCTTTGCTCGGATGTTCATCTTGACCAAGTCTAGATATATATACATGTACATGTCAATCTTTTTATACTTCATTAAATATAGGTATAAACTAAGTGCATCTCCTTTTTTATACAATCTAATACTTCATTAAATAAATTTTGTTTATGTAGATAAGGACTACACCTAATATTAGAGTCAATATTGCATCTACTAGAACACAACTCAACACACCTTATGGGGTATAGTATAAATTTCTATCTAGACATTGTACTATCTTTTTAAGTTAATATGTTATCATCATATACTATATAAATTTTCATGTTGATACATTGAATGTTTCTTTCTCCAGGATTCAGGTCATGAGGGACCCTCTACATCACATCGAGAAGAGGGTCTGACTATTGTGATACCATCTATGGTATGTATCTTATAATTCTTAAATTAAATATGAACTCTTACAATATTGTAACTTAACTTGAAATTATTTAGTACACATATATATGTTCACTAAATATGATTTCATTAAATGCATGTATGCAGGTGGACACTACCATTATGATAGGTTATCCTCATAATTTTGATCAGAGCCAATTTGAATGCACATCGACATCCTTTGAGGTATTAATATGTAATACTTAATTTGATCTTATTTTGACTCTTAATTTAAGATTTAATTGGACACTTTGAATTTGACCTTGTACAAGAGTTAGCTAGCACTACATTTGGTGTTGATACTGCAGAAGATACTGCTAGAGGATCTGATGAGCATATGGTAAGTTTGTAACTTAATTTATAAATTCTACTATATTTGATAAATGATTCTTTTAATAGTTAATTTCAAGTAATATTTTAATATTATTATTTTATTGTATAGCGTAAGATAGGTGGATCTAGACCACATCCCGGGGACAAGAGAGATACTGCTAGAGGATCTGATGAGCATATGGTAAGTTTGTAACTTAATTTATGAATTCTACTATATTTGATAAATGATTCTTTTAATAGTTAATTTCAAGTAATATTTTAATATTAGTTTTTTATTGTACAACATGAGACAGGTGGATCTGGACCACATCCCGGGGACAAGAGAGATACTGCTAGAGGATCTGATGAGCATATGGTAAGTTTGTAACTTAATTTATGAATTCTACTATATTTGATAAATGATTCTTTTAATAGTTAATTTCATGTAATATTTTAATATTATTTTTTTATTGTATAGCATGAGACAGGTGGATCTGGACCACATCCCGGGGACAAGAGACCACGAGATGTTATTGATGATAGCACTTAGATTTTACTATTTATTTGGCTTTGATATGTACTTTTTTATGGACTTTACACATTTGTTTACACATGCACATACTTCATATATATGGATAGTTGCATAATAGGATTAGATCATATATATTTTGTGCATACTTTATATATTTTGTGCACATTAGATACTATGTGGAGTGAACATCATGTTACCATCTAGACATATATATGGATTATGTGGACTTGAAATTTTACTGTTTATTTGGCTCTGATATGTACTATTTTATGGGTGTTACATAGTTGTTTACATGTGCACACACATACTTTATATATATGGATAGTTTCATAATAGGATTAGATCATATATATTATGTGCATAGTTTATGTGTATTGTGCCCATTAGATATTATGTGGACATGAAATTATGTGCACATTAGATCATATATATTGACTTGAAATTATGTGGACTTGAAATTTTGTGCATACTTTATATATTATGTGGACTTGAAATTTTATTTATGGAAGTTGTGCTTAAACAACTTTATAGGCATTATGTGGACTTGTAATTTTATTTTTGGAATTTCATTTAAATAGTTCTTGTGATTAGATAAACTAAAGGTGCATACATCGTGAACTAAGTATCGAAACATATCTTATAATTATAACATATTCTAAATTTAAAAGTGTCATTTAACAAATATAATGAATAGAACTTGATTAAAACATAATTATCTCATTCATAAATTTGACCAATAGTCTCTCATTTATGTATATTGTACACAATATGTAATCAAGAAGACATATCTAAAATAAAATAAACAGTCTATTTAAATAACTTTGTTTTCATTGATTCCTTCTACTTGTGGTAGACCTGAAACAAAATTTTACTAGATTCATTCCGTCATACCATCTGCATCCTCTCTCTTTTGCAAAGCATCTATAATTGTCTCATGCTCTTCCATAGAGAGAGTCCATAATTGTTTATTAGTAGGCCTGCCATGATATCTATCCAATTTTATATTAGTTGCCACTACCAAATGTGAGTAATGTATAATCTTCTTCTCTAATTCATAATCTTCAAATGCGGGCAATCCATTCTTTCTTGTTAGATATTTGCGTAGCCAAGTGCCAACAACAACCACAAATCCTGTTGGATAGTCATAACCATCATCATCTACTCGAGAAGTAGTTAGCTTATGTTTTGGCTCTACACATCGAGCCAACCAATACTCTGTCCCCTATTCATTGTCCTCTGGTGCAACAACAACATAGACATGTCCTGTGCACAAAACAATTTTATTTTAATATTTAATGAGAAATAAAAACAAAAATATACACTATAAGATTTCATAAATTTATGTACTATTTAATAAATCAAACCAAATTTCAAAAATAATTTTACCTTGTTGTATAAGATCTGAAATGCGATCATAGTCATTTGATGCAAACATTTGATCCATATCTTCATCAGTTATTTCATGGGGATCATTTGCATCTATGGGTGTCAATGATCTTTGTTGCCATTCTTCAACCCATTCTTTATTCTCACAAAATTCCCAATCTCTGGAAACACAAAACTGACAAAAGTAAGCAAGTTGCCTTGTGAATACAGTCCATGTGTTTGAATTAGAACTCTTAAATGAATGCCATTTAGCTGATCCAATGATGGTATTACAATCATGCCGAATAGGAATACTATCTTCCTCTATCAACTAGAAGAAACGTCAAATTGCAGAGTTTTCAGTTGATCCTTTGGACAACTTTGAATTGCACCAATCTACAACTGCACGAGCATCTCTGAATTTCACTACATCCTCGAATTTCAATTGTTCTCTAGCAAGAGCTCTTTTTATATAGGCATCGGCTCTATCGTGTTCCCCCTTACCATGTCCCGCTTCAAAAAAACTCCAAAAATGTTGGACATTGGTTATCTTGTGAACTTTGTGTAGCCAATAAAACATTCTTGCATTTTTGAATTGTCTAGTGCAGCTATCTGACCATATCATATGTTGTTTCATGTCAATTTCTCTTTCCTTAAGATTATCATAAAATACCTCGAAGCAATGTTGAACAAACTCTGAAGAGTGTAATTGATTATCTCTAACATAGAAATGATACTCCCTCAAAAAATTTCTGTTATCTTCTATACTATCATGGTCATGTCTATATATAATGTACACAAATATGGCCACTTGCACTGAGTTGTAGTATTGTGATTGAGCTTCCTCTTGTGGTTTTAGAGTATAATTTTCTGCAAAATCTACAACTGATACTATTGTTCCAACTGGAAATGTGTTCTTGCATATGCGAAACTATGCATCAAGCCATCGGGCATGTTGGGAATGTTTCACATATTTTGGAACAATATGAGTTTTAAACTCACTAATAAATGCATTCACACTATTCTTTTGTGTAATCAATTCTAAACATTTCCCCATCTTTCCATCCTTTAGATGGTATTCTATATTTTTAAATCTCCTAACATCAACCATTTTTTGTCCAAACTTAGATGAAACATGTTCATGCAAACATTCACCTATCGAAGAATAGTTCCCACATAAATTGCAAAGGCCATAAATGCATGAACTGGAAAGAAATAATTGCTCATTAGGTGGTTTACAAAATAAACTTCCAATAAAATCGTTTATAGTTTCAGGTGAACCATAAACACCACAATCCTGCACAAGATCATTACCATGCAACATACAATGTATATATTGAAAAACATCATAATAGTAACGAAACTAGACATGAGTTTTACAACAACAAGATATTCTTTGTTTATTGATTTTAACATACCAGGGTTTGCATTTTTCAAATGATCTTTGACTAATTCGTAAATGCATTAACACATATTCATCACTAAATTTTTTAAAGAATTCAGTTTGAGTCATGTCAAGAAGATGTTTTGGATGAGGATCACGACTTTTTGATCCCACCCTTAACTTTAAAACATCTCTAGCATTTGATGAAACTCTAGTGTTATCATGCCAAAATTTTGCAATTAATTGTTTAGTTTCATTATTTAATTTCATGTCCGACCTTTGAAGTCTACCACTAAAACTCCAACAATGGTTTAGTGGATCAATTTCAATTGTGTCTCTTCTTTTGGCCGCTCTTGACAAGGTTCTACGATGTAAGTTCAAATAGCCACTTATATCACTTAACATTCTTTTACTAACAATCATTTTGTCAAATATAGCAGTCGTTATAACTCTATGTGTTGCATTCTTATCTTTAGATTGACTTGTTTTTCCTATAGAATCGATGGCACTGGCAATAGTAGATACAACTTGCTTATATGATTCATCTTTTCTTTTTGGTTTTACATAAATACCTATTTTTTTCATGACTTTATGCATTTTTAACAGTTTTATTAATTGTAGCATTAATTGACATTGGAATCCTAACTTTTTATTATAGAAAAATTGTTTATATAATCTGTTCACATGTGTTCTGATTTGTCTCCAAGAAACTAACCCATTAAGATTATCTAGCACATTGCTATCAATAGTAAACAAATTACATTCATTTTCTTTCAGAGAGGGTGGTGTAATATTTTCAATTTTTATTTCTTTTCGTATTGGTGTATGAAATTTATATCCAACTTCATTTAAATCAGCAATTTGATTGGCATCATAGTCATCGGGATTTAAAAACATACCAGGATTCGCATCCACATCAACATTTGCATCAACAGTCATACCCGTATGTGGTTCTACATTTCTTGCATCCATCATGATGTCTTCAATTGTCTCATCTACAATGAGCACTGAACTAGATGCTTCAGAAGTGTTATTCAATTGTCATTGTTGTGATCTTCGATCTCTTTAGCGTTTTGCCTCCTTCTCTCTTTGTGCTTGAATTTCGTCCACTATCATTGTCCTCTTTTTTTTCTTTTGACGTTGCTTAGAACCCATTTTTACAAACTCGTCTTCAAAAAATAATATCTTTTTACTGAGTTCTTCAAAAAATCGTGTAAAAAATATTAAAAAGTACTGCCAAACGATGTAAAAAATCTTTGTCAGTACGGATTTCAATGATAGTGTGGTAAATCGATGCAATCTATCTTTTTTTTACAGTAATAGTTATTTAGAAATAGGGGCCCATTATTTAAATAATGGGTCCCCATTTTAATAATGGGGGCTCGTTATTTAAATAATGGGCCCCCGTTTTTAAAACGGGGGCCCGTTATCAAATCCAACGGGAAAAAAATGAAATGGAAAATGGGGGCCCGTTATGTAATATTTGAATTCACAACCCACCACTTACCTCGGGATTAGGCCTGGGATGGGCCTGGGATGGCCACACCTGAGACATGAACCTACAAATTCAAAGCTCCATGAATGAAAGCACAAATATGATGAAATGAAATAGTTTACGTGCCTCTAATCAAAGAATTTTTATACAAAATTGAAACCCATTTCAGATTATACTGTCTAGATTCTAAATATGTAAATTAATAAATTTAAAAATTGATTATTTTAAATAATTTTCATTTAATTTATACTAAATCAGGTCCATAAATTTGAAATATTAACTAATTTTCTTAATTTAATAACTTTTTTTATTTTAATGAATTTGAAAAAAAAATTATATGTCATCAATCTACACAAAATTATTTTCAATTTAAAAAAAAAAAATTCAAAAAATACTAAGTTTACGTCAAATTATGTGGGTCGTACATGTCAAATTTTTAAAAAGATAATTATGGCCATTAAAAAATTAATTAAGAAAAAAACATTTGAAAAAAAATACAAAAAAATATGCTTATCAATCTTTAGTGTGTTACAAACCATTTCCCAAAATAGTTTGAGAAAATAATTTTAATTGTGTCAAAAAGTGTGGGTCGTACACATGCATGGTATGGTCCTGAAACAGGCATTTTTAAAACATTGTTTTTAGAACTCCATTCAAAAAGTTATTTTTTATTATGTGGGTATTAAAATAAATTACATATTTGAAAAGTACACTCAGAGAGCTATCTTTTATATTACTGACTTTTTCCAATATTCAATCTCTAAGTGTTTCAAAATTTAAGCTCAAGTGAGACAAAATCTGAAAAACAAGGAAAACACTTCCACTTTTTGGCCAAAAAGTGGACTCATCTTCTTGCATTGACCCTATTATATATACTCTAATTGTAATTTACTTTATGATCACTCATTTTGGACTAATGACCCCATGAATTTTTTGCAAGCAATGATATTTACTATAAACATCTTAGTGACATTGCATTGCAGATATTTGGGCCCACCATATGTAAAAGGTGGTACATCATATGTGAACTAACCCTAATCCACTTTTGATTTCATATCATTTCTAGAATAGTTTTCCTTTGATCCATTTCTTGAAGTGTAATAAATGTAGTTTCAGTTCATTTCTGAATCTAACAGGTTTGCTTTTTCTTTAAAAGGTGGAATGACCAAGAAAAAGGGTTAAAAGATGAATTGACAAACCAAATGGTTGAGTGGTTTGGAAATGACACCTTTGACAAAACAAAGCTCCTTGAAAAATTTGGCACATATCTAAAGTATGTGAGGGACCAATACAGGACCCATTTGGAGAGGAACCTAAAGTACGAGTGCCCCCCCATGATTCCAGAGAGGGAGTGGAAGGACTTGATTTTGGATGCCAAGAAGAGAATTGAAAGGAAAAAAGGAAATACACTACTAGATGATAGAAGAAGGTACGAGATACTATTAAGAATGTAATTATGTACTAATTAATTACTCTTTATATTTATATAATCTAACATATTTCAAACTTTTTATAGACTGAGTGACACATCAAAGGCAACCAAGGCAAGGCAAGAAAAGCACGGGCAACACAAACTTGGCTCTGGTGGTTACATGAAACTTGCTCAATGAATTGTAAGTATCCCATTTAAACAAAATATTGAATCAAAATATTAATAAATTACAAACATTTTTTATTTATCAAACAATGCAAACAAAATTCACGGTAGCAAGCAAAAATGCAGGGCTCTAAATTCACTAGAGCACTCGCAAAAGATGACAAGACAATTGCCTACCAGCAAGGCTATTCAGCCATGGCTGATCGGCTACGAGAATTGAGTGGGCATACACAACATTTGAGTGCATCCGTCACATAGGTAAATATGCTAAATGGAAGTTGTTTCAAATTGAATAGTTTACCAATAATCTAATTGATGTTGAGTTCGAACATAAAGTGACTATATTTGTTTTAAATAAGCAAGCAATGATAACAATGTGCATGTCATTGGAATGCAGCTTGCTAATCGTGAAACACCACCTGCACATGAAGGTCTGGATGTGCATCCCAGTAGTGGAGGTATTCATTTGCTATTAAAATTTATTTATTTAGCTATTAATACAATTAAACATCTTAGTTTGTAATTAGAGTAGTAATTATTGTAACCCTTTTTGTTAATATTTTAGAGCATGTAGTCGGTGGTGAGCAAGTGGAGCATGATCTGGGTACACAACATCAAGAACGTGATGTTCCCCACTCAGGTAAAGAGGACCACTATTATTTCTTTAAACAAATATAATTGCAATTGGTGTTCAACATTAATGTAACCTTTAGTATTTGAACTCCAGATGATCTAGAGGGTCTTCAGCATGTTGAGGTTGAGGCTACACAAACTGATGTGGCCCCATCAAGTAAAGAGCACAATAATTGTGTTCTCTAAATTAATGAAATACTTGTAACAATAATATTTTTTTTTTGAATTTAACCTATTTCTTTGTTATTGTAGAGGATCCCCCTTCGATTCAATGTCCTCATCCTCAGTATAGGACTAGGCATACATTCAGATCACGAGTAGTTGGCAGAACATCTGCAAAGGGGGGAAATGATGAAGAAATCGATGTTCCACTTAGTCTTTTCATAGCTTCAAAGAAACAACAAAGAAAGAAATGATTGTAATCTAGCTTATTTGATAATGACTGATTTTTATGTGTTAGTGAATGTAATTATGTGCTAATTAATGGTTATGGATGATATGTGTTAGTTAATATTGATGAATGTTGCGTGTTAATTAATGTTAATCAATGTTATGTGTTAATGAATGTTATGTGACATTAATGAATGAATGTTATATTTTATTAATGGTAGAAAAAATGAATGTTATAAGATGTTAATGGGGAATTTAGAGTGATGTTAAGGGGTAGTGAGGGGCCAAATGAGCTTCCACCTTAACATGGTTGGCCCTATTAAGTAGATAATATTAAACTATTCTTGAAACCAAGTGAAGCTCAACAAGATAACACACTTTTCAATATTTCATTATGTTGCACAGTTAATCTTATTGAATAATGTATATTGAATCTTAATTGTAGGGTCCAACAGAGCTAACACAAACAAGAACACCACAAGTTGTTGATTATAATGAACTCCCGTATTGTCTTGTTTGTACACGAACAATATGAGTTGTTCTACTATTGATATCCAAGGTGGGACTGCAAAAGTTATGAATATGCCTCATCCTTGTAAGGTTTTTTATTACTTGTAAGTAATGAATATGCCTCATCCTTGTAAGTTTTTTTATTAATTGTAAGTCATGAATCTGACCAATAGAGAAGTTGAACTTTGAGGGAAAACTACCAAAGATAGAAAGAAACTCTCCAACCAAAGAAGGGGAGACAAAACCAACAATCACTTTGTAGGGAGGATCTCTAGACCCCAAATCTAAAGAAAGAAATAGAGCTAAAATAAGTGAATTGGATAACAACAAGAATGTAAAGTGCACCCCTGATTTGCTAACCAAAATGCTCAAAATTAAATGAAAATCTTTAATGAATACACAAAACTATATACATATGCAGGTGCACCATGGTTGAGATGGTCCAACTCCCTAGTCTCAATCTATGTCTAAGCTCATGCCATATCTAAATCAAAGACATATCAAATACATCATCGGTGGAAAGCTGCAAAATGCTATTTTCATACATAAACAAGACATACACAATTGGGCACAATCACCAAGAGAACAAAGCGTGTTTGAGATCATTTTCCTAATTGTGGTGTGGTCATGAAGGGGTTGAGAAATTTACGGTGATCTCTTCATAGCCACACCACAATTTGGACAATGATCTCAACCACACTTTTTACCATTTTCTTGGTGATTGTGCCCAATTGTGTATGTCTTGCTTATGTATGAAAATGACATTTTGTAGCTTTCCACCGATGATGTATTTGAGATGTCTTTGATTTAGATATGGCATGAGCTTAGTCATAGAGTGAGACTAGGGAGTTGGACCATCTCAACCATGGTGCACCTGATCATATTAGCTTGAAACCATGCACCTCATATTAGCCTCAGACCTATGCCTCTACTGGTAGGTGGTGGGGATAGAATATCATTCGCTGTACATATCAATGACTGGATCATAATAAAAAAAATTTGATAAAAATTATCATCGCCGGAATTACGAAGAATACCAAGCTTTGGACCGACGATGTAATCGTCGAACATACAACGTTCTCATTGGTGAAAATTTTTGGATTCATCGTACTTCTGACTCAAAGCACACAAACATCCGACAAGGATGTTGTACGTGTGATGACACTTCGTAGTCGAATGGTCATCAATGTCTCTGAATGGACCGACAACACAAGCATCGGACAAACAACATCACTGTCGGCTTTGTGATGAAATATATTGATTCCAATGACCTTTTTGACCGTCAGTAGAGTCCATGGGATTTTCGTATTCCTGATCGGCATGGCATTGTCGATCAATTTGACGTCAAGTTTTTGATGGATAATTTTGTTGGCACTCCGACGAAAATTAATTGCAAATCTGACAATCGACCGTCGAAAATCAGCTCCGAATGTACTAGTGTGGGTACCTCATGTACACTCAAATAAGTTGGTTGTTCATTGAATTATAGATTCATTGGTCAAACTTATTTCAATGCCTTTGTTATTTCATAAGGATAGTTGTCACATGTTTCTCTTCGAATCAAGGACCACTGAAAAGAGGGGGGGGGGGGGGGGGCGGTAAATTAGTGTTCTACAATTTTTAACCTTATTAAATTGATCCTTCAAGCACTTAATGAAAATCAACAAAAGAGAGATGCAAGCACATAAAGTAAATATCCACAACACCATAACCCCAAGATTTTTATACGTAGAAACCTGGTTAAGGGAAAACCCACGGTGGGGATGAACCCACAATATAAATATACTCTATAAAAGTATAAAAATATTACATTGGGAATGTAGATGCATTCAGGCACACTTCCTAGATCTCACTGCTCAAAAATAAATAAGGGTTGCAACCCTAGGAAGGATCATTGCCTTACAAATAAATTATAAATAATTACAAGAGAATTTGAACTATTGAACAACATCTACAAATGCCTTGTTATAGTTCCAGTTAAGCACAATGTCTAGTAATTTCAAACTCTGCCTTATACTACACTGTTCCACAATTCTACAATATTTTGGAGCATAAATCCTCAACTTGTTCATGTGGAACTACACACAATTGACTATCAACACTTCTTACATAACCACCATACCCAAAATGATCATAATAATCAACCTTATATATCTGCAACATCAAATCATATTGGCTACATGTCGGCTCAAGAAAATTTACCATATTCACCAAATGTGTATGAATGGACAACTTTTTGATCTCCAATGCATATGCAATCCAAAATAAATTGTCTACATGCTTCCCATAAGCCAGCTAAACATCCTCAAACACAAAAACGATCACTAAATCGGCTCCAACAATTCCACACAATGACGAATCATACAAGTCGGCTATACTACATTGTTCAACCCAAAAATGATGTATCAAACCTTTGAAAACTTGCATAACACATGTCACTGGAGGCTAAGATCACAGAATAAGATACTATAGACATTTATCAAGCTTCGTTTAGCTCTGCAATAAAAACTATTCAACTAAAATGAAATATTGATCAAAATGATGAACTTTTTTGGATGCTCTGTTCTAACTGCCAGACTTAACTAAATCTACACTTGGACTTCTGGCATAGAAAATATTATGAATGATGGATAGAATCTCTTACTGGAGTTTCCATGAATGACAATATCTAATGCCCTGTGTAGTGTCTCTTGCTAACAATCTCCACCTTTGGCATTGATGGCAACACTTAGTGAAAAATGACCAAGTGTCAGAATCAGTATCAACATATATATACTACAAAACTCAAAAATTCAAAATTCTAGAACTCTCCTTGAGATGAGTGCAATATTTTTCACTTTTCTATTCTTCTTTTTTGACATCAATGGAAAAGGTAGGGATTTGCAACCAAAAATCATTCAAAAAATCCTATATATAGTGGTATATGTACACATAGACCTTACTAACTTACATAAGCTTGAAGATATTTGCAAAAATGTTTTTCAATGAGCACAAAGGGTTGTCCCAACCCTTGTTGAGACATTCTAGGACTGATATGAGGCCACTAAAGAGTTATTCTTACATCTATGTCAACCTAAGATCAGAGGGGTCACTAGTGACTACTGTAACTAGAGCTTCATTCAACACACAGAGAAATGTGTCCAACTTGGGAGTGATATGACTCTAAAGTTCCCCAACTCTGCGAATAGTATTCTCATTATCATGGTTTAATCTCTTCATTTTTTCAAGTAGAGATATTACTTTATCTTCATGACTGACCACAGAGACTGGCAAGGGATCAAATGACTGAGATATATCGGTTGATTGTTTTTCATGCTCCTTCGACTGCTTCTCAATATCCTCAGTGACTTTTTATAGTGATAGACATGGTTTGTAGATATTGCTACCTTCAGATATTACATCTAAAACAATTCTATCATTGCCAATTATTCTCTTTAATGTCTTGAGCCTTTTGGCATTAATTTCATTATGGACCTTGACGTTAGTTGACTTCTCAAATGACTCAAAGATGAGTACTTACCAAATTGATCAAAATTTCTAGCTCACTACAAGGGAAATTAGATGTATCCTTTTTAAATGTAGGCATTAAATTTTCTCCAAGATACTGGATGCAAGACTCACAATCTCATTGTCCTCTATGTGAGACTTCATGATCTCCTCTCTTGCCTTATCCTATGCAAGTAATGTTAGCTTTAGCTTCTAGATGGGAGAGAGAGAATCCAAGTTAATTGGCCCTTTGGACAATGTCAAATCATCAAAAACTCCTTGACATACTCAACAATGTCTCTTGCTTCAGAGACAACATCAATCCATTCAATCTCAACCTTAACCTCCTTTGGATCTACAATATCAACTAGAGCTTGAGTTTCTACAGATGGTACAATGTCCATAGGCTAATCTAGAGCATTCTTCTAATTGATTTTACCTATCTCCTCTTCACCTTTATTCAACTCTTCTCCCTTTTCTTTATCTACACATACCTTTTGTCAGAACAAAAGAGATATTTACATTAGCCTTATCATCTTTTAGTTCTTATTTTTGTATTGCCAGAGCGGATGATACAACATCAAATTGATTCTTCTCCAAAATTGGTTTCAGGATTGCCTTAGTATCCTTCATTACTTTACTTACTTGCCCAATCATGAGCTTATTAATTCTTCTTTTACTCCTAAAATGCTTTTGGTCTTCTTTGAGTACTCAATTTATCTCCTCTACTACTATTACAAGACATATATTGACTATTACATACTCTTTTAACCTTTCATTTGTTTCTTTAGCAATATTTCTTCTCATTTCCAGAATATCATGTATCCTTTTTGGAATTTCTGACATTATTTCTACAAGATACCTATTGAAGATGTTCATCTATTTAGCTATGGCTTCTTCTAGAATCCTTTTGTCAAAGTCATCAAACTTGTCATAAAAGTCAAAAAGAGGCTTTAGATTAGCTTGCGCTATTAAGGCTTCTTCAACCACTTGGACTATCATAACAAGCTTATTTGGATCTTTCTTCACCTTTTTTCTAGCTTGGCCTTCACTAGAAAGCTTGTCCTTAGATACTTTTTTGGCTTTGGTTCTCGTTGTCTTCATTTTCTTCACCTCTTCATTGGACTCAATCTCCTCATCATCCTTCATATTGACATAAACTCTTGTGTTGTTGTCTTTCTTCCTCTTGTCGCCTTTGTCAAATGGTTTGACTGGATATTTGGTTGAATTGGCATAATTGGATGAGGGACCAATGTTTCTAGTCTGCTTTGGCTTAGGAGTGGAGGCTTCTAGACTAGTTGTTTCAACTTTTATTGACTTCTCTGCTTTCTAAGTTCTCTTCCTACCTTCCGTACTACTTCCCTAGAGATTCCAATGCTTTCTACATATTCTTCAATCTGCTTCCTTACCTTCTTCTAAATTTATGGTTTCTTAAATTTGGAATGCAGTTTCAAGTCCTTCTCAACAAATATACCAAATCTCTCTTTTGAAGGATCTACCAATTTTCTCAAGAGATGTTGTGCATATAGCTCAATAACTTTCTCATCCACCTCATACCCCATGGACATGATCTAAATAGTTCTCGGCTCAACTGCTTCCATCAAACATTGGTATGTGTCAACCATGAAGCAAATTGTATCCTTATACTTTTCAACTATAGACTTAGGGATCCTCTCCCTCTCATGCATTGCACTCTGAAAGTTTTTGAAATATCCCCAAAGAGTGGCTTTTTGGGGTTTTCTATCTCCAATGTTGTACAAAAAATATTTTTATTTGGATAGCTACCGGTCTATCATATGCCCATTGGACATGACCTATTCCTAGAACTTAATTCATGAAGAAAAAGAACAAGTACATTATTAGGGTACCATATTTGAAAGAATTCTTCTTTTTCTGCTTGATCTTTGCTAGGTTCTTCAATAGCTCACTCTGGAGCAACTCGCATAAATCAAACTTTTTGTTTTCCTAGATCATCACATATGTTACATATATGGTAGTATCAGATGCAAAATTCTCTCGGCTAAAACTATAAATCTTATACCAGATGACCATGGAAGCAAACCTGACGTTGCCCTAAAGAATGTCATTAATAGTCATGGCTCTCCTATCAAACTTTAAACTAGTTGCATTGGTAATATTTGGGTTCTTCATAGATTTCAAAGTAGGCAAATCATCGGCTGAGAAAAGACTTGTTACTACCCTAGTGACACTCTTGGTGATTTTAAATGGCTTTTTCAACCACACAAATTCATTGTGCATCTTGTTGACCAGATACTAGACCCACTTGTGTTCGTTGAATGATGAGAATCTGACAAATTGTAAAAATTCCTTCTCTTATAGCATTTTGAATTCAGGTTTGAGCCTAAAATTTTCACCTTGTGGCTGATTATTGTAAATATTTAGCAAGTGAGAGCTTCCTAACTCCTCAATATTGCAACGAGTGTAAACCCTAATATCCTCGATATGCAGAACACCACATGGAACTGATGAGAATGCACTTTTCAGGTCATCTTTGACATAAGTAAATGTATGTTTCTTGAAGTTTGGTTGGGCTCTCTCGATGATATCAACAACTAGAGGTGTAGCCATCTTCAGAAATTTTAATTTGAAATTTTTTACCGATAAATACCTCAATCGTCGGATTAGATTTTGGGTCGAGAAATCTCTTTCACACTTTGATCTTCCTTGAATATCTTCTTGCAAAGCACTCTCATCTTCTTCTCTCGAATGCAAAGTGAAAAATGAATGCCAAAATGGCTTTTTAGCATTCACTTAGCTAACTTTTAGGATGCGTTAAATGCATTTAGCCCTAAACCTTCCAAATACTCAACTTTTACAAACAACTCACAAAGAATCATCTATGGATGTTCATTATTTCTTAGATTCTTTTTGAGATCATCTCACAACATCTACAATACCTTAACACATCATCTGCCAACCTACTATATTCAATTTCCATCTACTATAGGGGGTGCATAACATTTTCATGAAAACTCCCACTAGTCCAAAGGCCTTAACTCAATTCCCAGATGAATTTCCAACACCGAATTCAGGTGCAGATCCATTCCCTGCATCTGAATCACTCTTCTTAACACATGTCTTCTTCATTTGATCCTGAATCTCATCCACTTTAACTTTGCCTTTATTTTTTTTTTGCACATTCTTATTCTTGTCTGTTGGACCATTCCTATTCACTTTTTTGCTTCTACAGAATCTTGCAGTGTGACTGGATTTGATGTAATTGTAGCATAGAACATTTCCTTGTCCAGGCCTGAAATTCACTTGATTTCCTCTTGATCCACACTAGTTAGCAACATGCCCAAACCTACCACATGCATAATATCTGACATTCCTTCTATTTGGAAAGTTATTCATCATACTTCTGCATTCATTTGACCTATGTCCATACTTGTTGCATTTGAAACGTTGATGGAAGAAAGATTGACCACTATGATTTGTTAGAATTCATGAAATGTGAATCTAACAAGCCTAATTATCTTCTACAAGAATACTTATCACACATAAAGAGAGAATTGAATAACAAAATAATTAAAGACAATAATAATGAAATTGATTGAATTGCTTGTATTGCTTGAGTTGCAATGAAGGATATGGTATTCTTATAAAGAAATCTAACTCTTAAGATAGAAACCCTAAATGGTGGAGTTTACAAGATAGACTGAGAGTTAAAATAGAATGCATGAATTAGTCATGTATACACACGAGCGTAATAGACTAATTAAATGCATGAAAATCTCAAAATCTAAACATAGTTTACTTTTCCTAGTTTGCATTATGCATGGAGATGAATATTAATTAATTATCGCTAAATAATTTAATTAACTAAATAATAAATACCAATAATTAATTACTAATTAAAGCATATATTATTTAGTGAATTAATGCAATTAAGTGAATAATTAATGAATGAATTATTTACTCCAACACCCAACCTGAATGCACAACTGGGTAGAGAGGCAAAAAAGATGTAGGAAAAAATGCATTCAAAGATGAATGCAAGATGGGTCCCGACATAAAGCCTGATCAGGTAACCATGAAAAAACATGGAAGTTTATCAGAAATAGAGAAAAGGAGAAAACCTAATGGGAACAAAACTCCTTTCCAAAAGAGAAACAAAAGTGAAGGGCTAAGAAGCCCCAAAAAAAGAATTTTCCAAAAAACAGGAATCGAAGACGAGCATGAAGAAACATTCAAGCATGGATTAGGTGCAAACACTATTGTATCATGACTGCTATGATGTTGAAAAAGAACATCTAGAAATAGGAATGGAAGAGTGTCCATATTTTAAATATTCCATCTTACCGAAATGCATGGGTAACTAGCCAGTTCATCTTCTTAGTACATAGAAACAAGTGTTCCATCTCACTTAAATTCATGGGTAACCAAGTGTTGCATCTTCATAGTACATAGGAACAAGTACTGAATACATAGAACCTCCAATGTGAAACCAAGGAAGAATTAGAACCAATAGTAGAAACCCCCTATAATGCTGACAAGGAAGAGGAATTATAGGTACACTAAATCTAAATGCTTTTCTACATGATGCTAGAAAAAGTACAAATTTGAGACAAGAAAGGTGGAGCTCAGATCACAAGAAGGTAGAATAGGACCAGAAAAAGAATTGTTGACTTCGAAAGGAAGAGATAGTAGTCTAGTAAACAATCTACAAAATTGGACCTAATATTTGGATAGAACTTTGAATCATCTTCCGATGATATCTCATTTCCAAAAAATGGAATCTGGATGCACAAGATATGCCCCCGAGAGTGCAAACAACAACTTCTGACTTCAACTGGTGAAAAATCCTTCAAAACTAAAAAATTAGAAAAAATACCTCCATATTTGGATCAGGCTCGAAAAGAGATTTCCAATGATATATGGTTTTCCCAATTTCGACTCCGTATGCTCAAGTTAGAGTACAAAAACAACCCCCCGTCAAAAAAGACTTTATAGAGGAGTTGGGTGGTTGTCTAGTGGCTTGGCTAGTGGAGGTGGCATGGTTGCATAGTACGGGCGGGGCATAGGCAGAGTGTGGGTGGAGTGGAGGGTTGGCCACTGGTGACAAATCGGGTGGTGGGCTGGCTGGCGGTTTGTGTGGGTGCTGCCGTAAGCGGCTTGTGTGACCCCTAACATCAGCGACTTTGTAAGTGGTTGACGATCAGCAAGCCTTGCAGCCACTAGCAGCCAACAGGCTATAGGGCTACTAGCAGCTTAGCTATCGGCAACCTAAAAAACATTTTGAAAACTTTTTTTTTATGAAATGTTTGAAAATTCCATACAGTACAGCTTGTACGTCTGAGATAGAGTACAGTTTTGGCCCTTATGCTCCTGTCACCAAAACTAGGTGAATTATATATCAAAAATAGTTTGAAAGGCCTTCTAAAACCAATGGTGAGGTTTGTTTGGGCCCAAAACACACTGAATTTTTAGGTACCCTCTTTAACAGAGAAAAGATTTGAACTTCAAACCCTTGCAAAATGGACTCCGTGTATCCTTTTTGAGTCAAACAAAAGGCAATTATGACTTTCTTAAGCTTTCTGAAACTGATTGTGTGCTCCAAATCAACCCAAGATGAACAATTTTTTGTGCAAATGCAAATAATCTCTAAAAAAGGTGAACAAGAATCTTCAGATCTCAGGGTTTAATACCATGTTAGAATTTGTGAAATGAGAATCCCACAAGCCCAATTATCTTCTACAAGAATACTTGTCACACATAAAGAGAGAATTGAACATCAAAATAATTAAAGACAATAACAATGAAATTGATTGAATTACTTGTATTACTTGAGTTACAATGAAGGATATGACATCCTTATAAAGAAATCTAACTCTAAATATAGAAACACTAAATGGTGGAGTTTACAAGATAGAATGAGAGTTAAAATAGAATGCATGAATTAGTCATGTTTGCAGAAATAGCATAATAGACTAATTAAATGCATGAAACTCTCAAAATCTAAACATGGTTTTCTTTTCTTAGTTTGCATTATGCATGGACATAAATATTAATTAATTAATTAACTAAATAATAAATATCAATAATTAATTACTAGTTAAGGCATATATTATTTAATGAATTATTAGAATTAAGTGAATAATTAATGTATGCATTATTTACTTGAACATGATTCATTCTATTTCTGCATTGACTAGCCTTATGATCAAATTTTATTGAAAACAAAACAGTTACTATTAAACTTTTGATCATTAGGTTACCTTACAAGAGACCTTTTAGTTTTGAACTTCGGATATGCTGATTGATAATTGCTTTGATTAGATCCAAAGCTTTCACCTTTCTCAAATCCAAGACCTCATTTGTCATATGAATTTTTCTAGTTTTCAAGCATCTCATTAAGTTTAGAAGAAATAATCTTGAACTTCTCCTTGTACTCATTTGCAACTTCAAGATCAAATCTAAGAAGAAGAATCTTATTTCCAAGCTCTTCCTCATGATGTCTAGATTCTTGTATGTCGAGCTTGAGCTGGCCATTCTCACAATCAAGTCTGCAATATTCATCAAATTTATCTTTCAGGGACTAATCAAGATTATCCTCATTCTTCTTCCTTTCCTAAACCTCCTTCGTCAATCTCATCACAATAGCTTCCATCTCATGCTTCAAGGTTGTCTTTTCTTTTGCAATTTTCTGACAATTTTTTGATTTCTCCTTCAGGGCTTAATTCAGATGATCATCTTCCTTTCATTTTATTTCCTTCTCTTTTAGCTAATCAACAATTTCCTTTCTCTTTTCACTAGACTTATTCAGTTGCTCTTTTAAGGATTGAATGAAATTATCAGCATCCTTAAGGTTTCCTTGCAATTCCGAGACTTCAACTTTGGACTGATCAAGATCATTAAGTGCAACAAGAAGCTAATGTTGAATACTACCAAAATCCATTGAATCGCCTTCCCCAATCCTCCTCAAGTTGTTAAACTTCTTCCGAGGGACTAGATTATGATACTAATTATTGGAATCAAGGAACACTAAGAGGGGGGGTTCATCAATGTTCTACAATTTTTAACCTTATTAAATTGATCCTTCAAGCACTAAATACAAATCAACAAAAGAGAGATGCAAACACATAATGTGAATATCCACAACACCATAACACCAATATTTTTATTCGTGGAAAACCACGGTGGGGATGAACTCACAATATAAATAAACTCTGAAAAAGTATAGAAATATTACATTGTGAATGCACATGCATTCAGGCACACTGCTTAGAGTTCACTGCTCAAAAACAAAGAAGGGTTGCAACCCTAGGAAGGCTCACTACCTTACAAATAAGTTACAAATTATTACAAGAGAATTTGAACTATTGAACAACATCTACAAATGCTTGGGTATAGTTTCGGTTACACACAATGTCCACTGATTTTACACTCTGCCTTATACTTCTTTTTTTCATAGTTCTACAATATTTAAGAGTATAAATCCTCAACTTGTGCACGTGCAACTACACACAATTGATTATCAACACTTTTCACATAATCACCGATATCTAAAATGATCATAACAATTGACCTTATATATCCACAATATCAAATCATATTGGCTACATGTCGGCTCAAGAACATTTACCATATTCGCCAAATGTGTATGAACAGTCAGCTTAATCTGATCTCCAATGCATATCCAGACCAAAAGGAATTGTCCACACGCTTCCCATAAGTTGTCTAAACATTCTCGAAAACACAAAAAAAATCATGAAATTAACTCCAACAATTTCGCACAATGATCAATCATACAAGTCGGTCATACTACACTATTCAACCCAAAAACAATGTACCAAACCTTCAAACTTGCGCAACACACATCACCAGAGGCTAAAATTATAGAATAAGATACGATAAGACATTTATCAAGATTCTCTTAGCTCCGCACCACAAAATATTCAATTAAAATGAAGTATTGACTAAAATGTTGAACCCTATTGGATGCTCTATTCTAACTGCTAGACTTAACCAAATCTACACTCAGACTTTCGGTATAGGAAAAATTATAAACTACAAATATAAACTGTGTCTGGAGTTGCCATCAATGACAATATCTAATGCCTTGTGTAGTGTTTCTTGCCAACAGTTACCTATTTCTTTTATTTCAATTTTATATAGTTTCCACCTCATCATCATCCACATCAGCAACAACAAAGTTTTATCATCGACAAAGTAACCAAGGATGTCACACAACAAGGGAATACAATGGAAATTTTTAGTAGGAAGATGATTATATTTGCATTTCCCTCCTAAGGATGCAAATGTTTTTTTTCATATATGAAATGTAAAGATACCATGGGTATATTCTTGTATAACCAAATCAAATTTTGACACAAATGCAAATGATCCAAAGCTTATTTTTCTCCATTCATTATTACAAAAGAAAATTCAAGATCATTTGCGAAGGGTTTTGGAGTTCTGAGGTTTTGTAATTGGGTAGGTAGAATAGAGGTTCAAGTCTAAGTAATATAATGTCAGTTTTCTACAAGTACTGAGCATTTTCATGGAATGTATTCACCATTTTGAACTAATTACTGAAGATTTGTCTCAAATTATCTCCCACACATGCTCTCTTTATTTGTATGATTTGTTTCTATTCAAAATGGGATAATTTGTCTTTACAATTTTTATTGTGGATGTGAAATATGCTTGCAAGTTCTTTTCAAGGAAATGATTAAAGTGTAATTGCATTTCAAAAAATTGGGGAGTGCAATGGTGATCGGTAAGAAGAGTTTGAAGTGATTTAGAGACTTGCATTTATCTCGTGCAAAGGTGTGTAAGATGCAATGATCACATCTTAAAAAATTTATGAAGTGTTTTAAGATATTGCATTTTGACTCTTTTACCCTAGATTAGACACAGATCTTTGGTTGTTTAAATGAATTTCAGATTCTAATTTGATTACATCAAGTCTATTTTCCCTTTTGTGATCATAGGAGTAGGATTAGAATAGAATTTACTCTCAATTGTGCATAATTGTGTCAAATAAACTTCAATAGATCTAATTCAAGGTTAAATATATACATCCTAGTTAATTTTTAGAGTGTCATCTATATTACTGCAATATTTGTCAATATTTGCATTACATATTTACAAATTACAGAGGTATACCCACCTAGGTATTGCAAAGCCTAAAGAGTAAGATATCTTTCAACCCTTTGGTTGAGATCTCATTCGTTGCCCATTGATCTAAATATTTGTTGATTGAATTTGGTCGTTTCATAGGAAAACTTAGTCAATGAATTTGAAACACCTACAGTTTAGCAGCTATATTGAGGACATTGTCAATATTTTGTTAAATTGTTAGTCTAGTAGTCTATCTTCGATGATAAGAGTCCAATATTTAGTTGTGTGTTGAAATATTTGTGAAAATTTATAAAGCAAGAGAAATTTTTTTAAATATTTCTCAATTCCCATATGTGGTTGGCAACATTGAAGAAATATATCTTTGAGTTAGTGATTGATATATCTAGAAGTGTATATGAACAACAGGGAGATCCAACATACTAATATAAGAAAAAGCTTAAGGGTTTTGAATCTCAAATTTCTAAAGTGTTCACAATCTCTGAATAAGGAAGCATATCAAGGAGGGCACACAAGAAAATAATCATATCATAGATTAATTAACAAGAGGTCGATTGTTAAGAATAAAGGTATCGCTCCATCCCCTACAACATCAAATTTTCTTAATCACAATGTAGAAGTGGATTTTGATAGTTTTGCGGGTAGCTTAAACTAACAAAATTATCAAAAGGGGAAGGTTATTACTGAGAATTACTTTAGAAATTCTGATATGCCAATATATGGAGTGGATCAAACTAGTAGTGAGGAATTTTCTCCTAGAGAGAACCCTTATTCGAATCAGACCTTCCCAATGGAAAATGAAAATCCATTGGATACTAGAAACCCTTTCCAAATTGATCTTGACAAAGTAAGAATCCTCCAAGATAGGTTGAGTGAGAAAATAGAGAGGACTCAAGTGCACAGAAAATGTGAAAAAGATTTTCTAAAAGATAAGATACCACATCATTCCTTGGACATACCACCGATATGTCTAACTTCTTACCTATGGGTAAATACCAAGTTCATCCCTCTTATCTTATATAATTATCTGATGCAAATACATGCTTCACATATGGTAATGTGTCTAGAGAGCAAATAGAGCAATAATTGCAAGCTAAAATTGATGAAGTGAAGGCTCAAATGGCTAGGTTGCAGCTCTTTAGGGAGAGGGAAGCCATGACTTAAGAAATTTTGAATTTAACCTCTCAGTATATGATGTTCCCTCTTCATTCAAGGATTTTACAATAGATTTGGAGGAATGTAGGGCCCAACACCTACAAATGCCCCAGTATTTTGCCTTGCAATATCTTCTATGCACATTCCTACAGTATCAAATGCACAAGTTTCTACAACAATAAGTGTTCACCATTTAACCCCCTATAGAAATTTATGTTCCTTCGCAATATTCTAGCAAAACTACTTAAAATTCTCAAGCAAGTGTGAGTGTATTATATGTTATTCAAGGAAGCATGCCATTATCTACTCCCAAGACACTACAAGTTTTAACATACCAAATGTTTGTGTCACTGTCTCCCCACCCGCTGTAGGTAGTTTCCCTATTATTACAATCCAAGGAGGAATGGGTCAATAATAGTATATGTACAATCCACTTGCTTGGCCAGGATACGACCAATTTCAATCCCATCGTAGTGTCTGCCAATAAATCCTTTCGGTGGTATTAATGATTATGAATAATATCGGCAACAATTTGGTAATAAGTACGAATAATTCCACCAAGAAAATGTGAATTAATTCAATTAAGGAAACTTAAATGCTATTGCCAATGCACATCAGTATGTACTTCCTCCACATGGTAATTAGTAGTAAGGACATCAACATCAGATCCTAAATCCCACTGCTAGAGGGCCAATGTGTCTGGATACGTACAAACAAATGGATTCCAATGGTATATAAGGGTATCCAAATGCAATTTATAATTAGATTAGAAAATTTCTACCCACATTCTCTAGAATTGATGTAACCTCAGGGGAAGATCATCTAATATCCTTTTTCATTATCTTGGATAATTTTGAAGTTGAGCATGAGGATGTGTTCATGAAATTATTTATGCAGTCAATTACTAATGATGCCTGGGATTGGTATAGGGGTCTGCTAGATGCTTCCATAAATTCATCAAATGAATTAAAAAGGGTTTTCAAAAGTTAGTATAGTTAGTACTCCGATTCCTAGTTTGTCCTTCATGAATTCACAAATATTCAAAAGGGGTATAACCAGTTGGTGGCAAAATTTAATACAAAGCTTAGTAAGTAGTATAATAGGATCCTCATGCACCTGCGGCCCATTGACCCTATGTCCTTAGTATTCTAAAAAAAGGTATTTGACCTAATGAAAGGTTATGAATTTAGAAATAGAATCCATAAAAACTTGTAGATGCTTTCAAGGAAGCACTCAAAATTGAAAATAATAGGAAAGCATCTAGGAAATTTGAGAAAAGAGATGACATAAAAATCTTGTAGAATCCTAAAGGACATAAAAATAAGAAACTAAAGGAGGAAGATAAGTTGGATAAGGTCATGAGTGACTTAAAGGACCTGAGTTATAAGGTGGTAGAAAATAGAAAGAGCGTCCCCATGAATACCCAAGTTTTCAAAGAAATAATTGGCCCAAGCTACATGATATGCCTAACAAAACCAATTGGTGTGATGGAAAGCCCATTACCAAAAACAACAATAATGCTAAGGGGTCATCCAGTAAAGAAACATTAGACCCATTGGAGGTACCAAATGCTAACATGGCGGATGATAGCCCATGGTGTGTGGCATGTAGTCTCTCTCATTCCCCAGTTCAATGTTTGGTGGCTCAATTTGTTCATGATGTAGAAACACCTTATGATGAGAAAGAGTGTGATCACTATGACATAGATCGCACCATTAGCATGTTCTCAATTCAACCCTTTGTTTCTAAGGATACATATGATTCATCAAACAATGATAAAGAAGACTGTGACTATGGATGCTTAGAGGCATTATGAATCAACAAATGAATGTGTTTTCAGCTAGTGAAAATGAAGCTGCAAGAGATGTTGTAGTAATTTATGGTGAGCAATTAGCCACGAAACATATATTTAAGAAGAACAACTAAGGAATAAACTAAATATATCACTATTGCAGTAGTTTCTCAAGAAAGGAGTAACTATGAACTTAGAAATAGGACTATAAATGTTGATCAAGATCAACCTAAGAGCATGTTTATAAAAGTGAATCAAAACATAAGAAGCACTTCTGAAGCCTAAAGATAAAGGTAAAGCTTCCAAATACCAAAATACTCAGTACTGTTGGATATTAGAGTTGTTGGAATGTGTTGTTGTCATTGATGTCAACATATTCCTGTGTTCTTGTGCTTTGATGTTGCAGAGAGTTGGTTTGGTTGGTATAGTGCAGATATGTTGATGTGGATTTAATGATGCAGAGATTAGTATCTTTAGTTGATTCAGAATGAGTTTCTTTGTTCCGAATGGTGATTTGATCGAGTTATGTGATCCGGTGTGGTGACTCATTTTTCTTTTGGTTTTGTATTGCAAAGTTGTGATTTATGGTTTGTATTACTCCAAAATTAATTCATTATGTTGTATAGATTTTGGAGAGCATTTGGAACATTCATGTGTGTCCTTAGATTGAGTAGTTCATGATTTGAAACTTCACAAATGTATCTTTGACTTTGTTATGTTGATGTTCTTGAGCTCCAAAAGGGTGATGATGATAATTCTTCTAATCAAAGTTGTTGTGATTGTTACAGAGGAATTCACATTGCTTGTTGGTGTTATTAAATAATGTTCTATGCATGTTGCTAGTCCGCATTGATCATTGTGCGCGTTATTGAAGATTTAATTGGTCTAGTGGTTTTCTTCGTGGTATACGACTTTCTGGACACCTCGATGGTTCTTGCATGTTGCAGATGATCTTGGTGAGATATTCAGTGGTGTTACATGTTGAAGGTTTTGATTTAGGTCCATACTATGCCTTTGCTGACATTGTATTGGTCCGCATATTGATTTATGTATCATGTGATGTAACTTTGTAATTAGGTCTTATGAGTTGAGTCGTCCTTAAAATTAATGTTGATGATTTGTATAAATAAGTGTAATAATCATGTAAGATGTGTTTCTACGTTGTGTCTATATTTCTTAAGAGTATTGTATATGTGAACAAGCGAATGAATCTTTCAGTAGAGTGTTGAAGAATAAAGAAGTGTTGCAGAGAAGATAGTGTGCTTAATCGAAACTATTATCAGGCATTTGGAGATGCTATTATTTCAGTTCATGTAATTTGGATTGTTGTCTGATCTTCGTAAGGTAGTGAGCCTTCCTAGGGTTGTATCCCTTTATTGTTTTTGAGAAGTGAGCTCTAGGCAGTGTGCTTGAATGTATGTGCATTCCCCATTGTAATATTTACACATACTACTGCAAAGTATTATCTTATTGTTCGTAGGTTCCCACTATGGTTTTTACCTTAACCGGGTTTTCCACGTTGAATTTTTTTGTGTTATGTGTGTTGTTGATGTGGTTTTTATCTTTGTTATTGTTGTTCTTGATCAAATATGAAGTTGAGGTTAATTTTTTTAAGTTTGGTGAAAAATGATTCACCCCCCCTCTTAGTTTTCCTGCATTTTTTTTGCCAACATCACTATGATCCCAAGGATACATCAAACAATGACAAGATGGAAAGCAAAGCTCCCATGAACAATTCTTCAAAACTTCAAGGGTCTATCGTAAAGGAAAAGTGTCCCACAAATGGCATAAGTAAATTAGACCCACAATCTATCCCAAATATTCCAACATTTAATTTTTCTCTAACATTATCTTAGATTAATGTGTTAGTACCTTAATTAGAGATGATTGAAATAGAGGAGTATAGGACTAGTGATGTGTATTTCCTTTCAAGTGTATCAGGAAAGACAGTTGCACATCAAAAGGTGTCACACACTCAAGAGAAAGAGAGTAAACAAGTCAATGATGTACAATTACAATTAATGAAAAATCCTAAGGTGTATTTATGGACTATTATTATTAAGTACCCTTTCTAGATTGACCCATTTTACTTAACCCTCCTGATACACAATAAGTTTGTCGAGAAATGTATGATTAACTCAAGTGTTGCCATTAGTATAATGCTAATGGTAGTTATTAAGGAGTTAGAGTTGTGGGTTGATACTCCTTATTTTAAGTATTATACTATGGATAATAGGCGAGTCCTAGTTGTAGGGGTTATGAAAAATGTTGAAGTGAAACTTTCCTTTTATCTTGAAGCTACCTATAGGTTAGATATAACAATCGAAGATATAGTCCCCAATCATGGAATTTTATTATCTACACAATGGAAAACAACTGTAGGAGTGATTACGCAATTAGACCTCTCATATGCAATAAGCAACTTTAAATAGAAAAGAGGCAAGGCTGAATAGAGAATCGAAGTAAAAAGATATTGTTAAACAAACTAACACCAACTGGTATTCTTTTGAGATGTGGATGTTGGTAATTTTAGAGTCGACCTAGCTAAGCCACAAATGTAGAACAAAAACCCAATTGTGGATGAGTTACATATGATTAAGAAGGATTATGACAAATGTTCTTTGATAAATATAGAAAAAAAGGTTTACGAACAAACATGGTTTTCATTGCCCCTAGTGGGAAAATATTCAAGTATTCATTCTTATTAACATTTGAATGTATAAATAATACTGATGAGTATGAGGCATTGTTGTTAGGACTCATTATGGCTTTGAAACATGGCTTAAAAATATTGATAGTCTATGGATATTTAGAGTTAATTGTTTCACAACTTAGATCAAAGTATTCCTAAAAAAATAAAAGATTAAAATAGTACAAGTTTTTTGTATGGTATACCTTAGAATTCTTTTATGGCTTCTCTATCGATTGGGTAGGCAAATCCAAATATATTATGTAAAATGTTTTGGCTAACATTTCTTTGAGTAATAATGATGTTAATTTGGTATTAGTATAAAAATATTGACTAGGCTATTGAAGCCATAGATGCATTTTTTGTAATAAAGTGACCTATAAAGGAAGCACTTATGCCAAAATCACCCGATTTCAATAAGCAATTTTAGATATTCTCATTTACTTCTTTTGATACAATAACGACTATTATGCTTCAAAAGAATGAAGAAGGATTCAAATAGAATGTTGCATTCTTTAGCAAGTCCCTTCAAGTAGTTGAGTAGAAATATGTGATGGTAGAGAAGCAGGATTATGCACTAGTGAAAGCTGTGAAGAATTTCAAACCATATTTAGTAGGTGCAAAAGTCATACAATATGTTCCCAACAAAGCTATGAAGGAAATCTTTGTCCAAATAGAGGTAGCAAGTTGAAGGTGTAGATGGATTAGTAAAATTCAAGAGTTTAGTATAGAAATATTGATCACCAAGCTGATTAGAGGACAAGGATTAGACAAGTTAATGACTAAGACAAACTTGGATATTGCAAGAGTAAAAAATGTGGATACAAATGAAGAAAATTTTAATAGCATTGAGAAGACCCCATGGTACACAAATGTTGTATATTTTTTAAAGCATATGAGGTGCCCTCGTAATTTGGTAGACAACCCAAAAAGGACCCTAAATTTGAAAGCATTGTGGTATGTTCTCATTCAACGTGATTTGTATTGGAAGGATAGACATGGCATATTAATTTTTTGCCTCGATGAGCATCGAGAAAAAAAATTATTAAAGGAGTTACATGAAGGAGTATGTGGAGGCCATTTCATAGCCAAAACAACTGCTCACAATATGTTAAGAATAAGATATTATTAGCCCATATTGTTCAGTGAAACTCATAACTTTATTAAGAACTTCAAAGCTTGCTAAATTTTTTTAGTAGTATGTAGGTACATTTCTGCTAAGGCCATTGCAAGTAGTAGCTCCTTTTCACCACTGGACATATAATTTATTAGAGAAATTATAGAGAAATATAGTGGTGGTCATAGATGGATTCTAATTGAGACAAATTACTTCACCAAGTGGATAGAAGTTATCCCAACTAAACAAGAAACTAGTAAAGTGTTTATAGAATTCTTGATGAACAACATCATTCCTAGAGTTGGGGTTCCTATAAGATTGATCATAGATAATTTAATGTGCTTTAGGTCTGAAGAGTTCACTAAGTTTTGCAGCTCCTATGGAATAACCACTTCATACTCATCACCTTATCACCCATAAGAAAATGGATAGATAGAGTCTAGAAACAAAAGCATGTTGAAGATCATCAAAAGGACATTAGAAAAAAATAGAAGAGCTTGTGATTCAAAGCTCAAGCTTTCTTTGTGGGCTGATAGATTCATAACTAAGAAGGCAACACATAAATCACCATTTCAACTTGCGTATGGGACACAAGTAAGGTTGCCAGTCAATAATTTGTTGTCAGTCTACAACTTTATTCAAGAAAATGATTGGGATATACCTAAACCAATGGAGGAAAGGATGAAGTAGTTGGAAGAGATAGATGAAGTTATAAGTGATGTTTAGAAAAGAAATGCAAAGTTATATTGGCAAAGCAATTACTTGTTTCACAAAAGAACTTTCGATAGAAAATTTAACATTGATGGCATGGTTTTAATGTGGAATGCAAGAGGCTAGGAGAAAGGAAAATATGGAAAATTTCAAGCACTATGGCTAGGCCTATTTTTCATCATAGAAAAGAATGGAGAATATTATTAATTTTGAAAAGACATGGAAGGTGAGTCCTGGAACTGCCAATGCACATGGACAATTCCTTAAACCCTTCTTTGCTTGAAATTTTCATTGCATGCATACTAGGTAAGTGTAAATATTGTATATATTTCTATGCATTTTCTTCTTGTTTGGTCTAGTTTGCCCCCCAAATTTTTGGATTATTGCCTTCATTCGAGTGATCAAGCATCCCCAACTAGAGCCGCTATTGGAACCATCAAAATTTGCTTAAAATTTTGCCTTGCAATTGCCCATATTTTCCCCTAAATGTGTTAGGGTTGCAAAAATTGTTGTCTAAGTATTAAACCTTTAGCTACTAATTGGTTCCTATTAATCCCAAAAAAGGCTCATGTTTTTTGAAGGGCAATAGGGAAGTTTCATAGGTGTGGGAACCTAGTGCGCCCTGTGGAACAACCTCCAAGATTTTAGGAGTTAGCTCCTCGATCTTTAGAGAAGGGGTTTGAAAAGGGAAAACAATGACTAAAGTCCAAACTAAAAGACCTCAAATAAATGACAATAAACCTTCAATGAATGTGAAGCTTCTAGAATATTTTAAACATTCTTTGGGAACATGTTATGAAAGCTAATTACTTTGTGGGTTAGGCATAGTATGCTAGACTTTTTATTTTTGGGGGAGGAGAATATAACACATCGAATGTTGTAGACATAAGGTGTAATATTTGAATCCTAGTCTTGGGGGAAACTATAAAGATGAAGAAAAATTGATAACTCAAATATTCTAGAGATAATCCTTTCTACATTTTTTGCTAGGGTAGTATAATCTAGAACCCATCTTTACGAAGTATGAAGAAATAGACATAATACATGATCCATACTTCATTAAAATGGAAACCAAAAAAATACCAAGTAGATAATAACAATGCATTCAATAATTGCACAAAGTATTACCAACAATAACAAAAAAAGTGGCAGACACAATTTTTCATTCATAAAATAATACTATGTCTCAAATGCATATTACAATTCACACACAAAAAAAACTGGACTATTTTCTTCCTTTCCTAAACTACCACTTCGAGAGATCTCTTAAAGTTCTTAAAAGGTTTGAATTTATGGAAGCTTAGAATTAATTGTTCAGGAATTAATAAAAAATGAGATTCGATGCGAGAATCGGGTACCCCCAAAAAGATATACAATATGCCTACGAGCTTTTATAGCCTTTTAGCTTAAAAAAGGCATTATCATTTGGTTCTAACAACCACTACAGAGGTGAGGCCATAATGGTGTTGCTAAGTACCTCTACGCTAGAACGCTTTGAGTCGTAGATCTTCTCTTGATCACCGACATGGAAAACACATTTTCCTTTGGTCAAGCGTAATTTTTTGTTTTAAAATAGTTGTTGTAATTACAAATTTTATGTTGTCCGATTTAAGTTTATTTTATCACTTGTCAAAGATTGTTATTGGTTGTCTTTTAATATATTTAAAATAGTTATTGGTTAGGGATTTTTGCTTTTAATCATTTTCCAATAATATTTAAGTTCATGAGATTTTTAGGTTGTTTATTTTAGGAGGTTTGTGACATTTAATAACCAATTTAATAATTAGAATGTTATATTTCTTATATTTTCAGTTTTACATTATGGAATGAAGATTGTTTTCTTTCAAGATCACATAAACATGTGTCTACAATAAAAAATAATTCATATATGTAAAAGAATTTGATCAATTATTCTAGAAGCATCAACTGCTAAAATAATTATCACTAAATTACAATGTGATGATTTGGTATGGAATGTATGAGGAGTCTTGTAACACGTAAAGGATGTATTCATAGATTTATAAGTAGAATTAAAACAATATAGGTTGACTAAGTCTATTCCTAGATGTCACTATACTATAGTTGAGATTTATCACTTTATTCGTAAAGAATTGATTATAAAGTTTTATATTAGTACCAATTCATATGCAAATGCAATCTTAAATGAATACAACTCACACTAACTGAGTTTTTTGTGACAAATCTCACGTTATCAAATGCATTTTCATCCCTAAATGTGATGTATAATTAATTATCTAAAATTCAACGAAACATCTCATGCATTGTGTTAAAAAAGATCTATAATAATTCTTCATTGTAACTAATCAAATCATAACAAGAATTTTTAATTGCACAATGGCATACAAGAGAAGAGGATTAGCCAATTGTAAGGTTTTGGAGGGTACCAAGGCGGAGTGTGAAGATGTAGATGGTGACCTAGATGATTTTGGATCTATTCTTTGGTTGTTTTTTGGGTTGTTTTTTTCCATGGTTTTCTCCATGGAGTTTATTAAGGTTGGGCCTTCTAGAGATTCCTTTTCTAGCTGGGATTTTTCATGGCTATAATAGAAAAGACCTCATGGCCCCCTAGGATGACTTTCCCTTTTTGGTGTTTCTGGTCTTGGTAGTCTCATTTCTTGTTAGTTCCTCCCTTGTGTGTGACTTTCATCTGATTATGTAATGGTTTAGGCCTATCCCACTTTAATCAATCAGAACTAATCAAATGATAACAAAAACATAATGCATGCGCATATCTATAAATATGACTAATATTTCTTTAAAAAGTGACTAAAAGATGGAGATAGAAATTCATTCGACAAAAGCTAAACCATCTTATATTAAATTTTTTTTAAAATGGTAATCATGTTCATTGAAAAAAATAAAATCAACAATGATTATTTTTCATAGTTTAAATGTTTTAAATATTCTAAACTTTTTAGCACCGGTAAGTTGTACATCAAATTCCTAAAATGTGTTACAATGGTTTTAACTTCTTCTTATGTTTTAATATAAGGCACATATAACTTGGATGAATAACCTTTGTCAATTAGACTTATAGATAATTTTGGACCATAATAATTTCAATCACACAATACACTACTCCAATTTTGTCCATCCATTCAATTAGATATAACATATTTATAGGCCTAGCACACCCTATAATATAGGAGGATTATTATGCCTCTAAGAAAAATATACTACATGGAAAATTTATTTTAACAACTCATAATACAATTGAATATTTATTATAAGTTTAGTAGTAGTCCTAGTTCACCCATAATAAATATGGGAGTTGTGAATAAAACTCTACCTCATTTATCTACATGAATTATTATTCTTGTCTATGTGAACAATAACATCAATTCCTAACAACTCCCACCCACCCAACACTTAGTGTTGACATGCAGATAAAGTACATCACATGAAATGAAAATATAATTCTATGGATATTCATACTTATATTTTTTATACTCCAATATGGGTAACATATGAGAACTTGTCTTTCACACCTAATGAACTTATCACTAGTTAATCACACCTTAAATAAGTTTATCAGTTGGGGGATATTTGTAGCCAACTACTCTCCTATACAGCTATTTACAACAACAATAATATCTACATTCTCTTATTTTCAAACTTAGTAGGTGGATATTTGCATTGCTTTATTTTCCATGAAATAATAGAATTAAATTAATTTACACCAATATAAAAGGAAACATCATCATTACTGACTAGCAAGAGGTACTATTTAAAGGTTCCTTCCTCCAAGGCCTCCGACCTCCATTTTTCTCTATATCAAATTTTATACTTTAGAAATAGGCTTGCTCCTTGAAACTTATTCTCCATTATCAAATCCTAACAAATTTTCATTTTGGGGTGAAATGATTCTTACAATCACTCACCCCATATTTCCAATACAGAGATTGATTGCTAAATTTTATATTCTTCAAATTTAATTTACCAGTCTTAATAACATCTACAGTGGAAAAAATTGAAAAGCTACATTTAATTTTTTCCTTTGAAAGAAGGTTGGCATAGGAACTCTTTGATGTTGGAAACAAAATCTCCTTCATCTTTTTTTACATGAAAAATAACATGTTACATTGACATGTACTAGAATTCCAAATGCTCAAGACATAGTCAACAAAAGGACCAAACTAAGAGAAACTATTATAGAAGTAAAGTGGTGAGAAACCTTGGAGAGGATATTTCTATAATTGTAGCCGAAGCATTATCAATTTATTGTATCCTTGAATCTTTACCATAATATTATTCTTGTTCTTCACAATGTTGGTGTTACATCTCAATTCCCACTCTTGTTTCCCTAATAATTAATTGTTATGGTATGAAAGAGGATTTTTAAATTCTTAATTTTATTAACATAAGGTGTAAATCAAGAAATACTTATACCTAATCAATTAATTGCTCAATTTATTTTTTAATAGGATCAAGATGTGAGCAAAATTGAGTTAGAGATATTTCAGACTATAATTAATTGAAAAATATAATCTAGAATACATTTTCTAATAGATGAAAGAAAAGGAATAATTTATTTTCTATTTTGTTATGATGTGATCTTTGTAACTCTTCATTGGAGATTGAAATGATAGTAAAGGAATATCTTCTTCCAATTATATAAGTATGCATCCATCCATGTCAAGAGGAATAAAAAAATGATTTACAACTATAATAGGCTCATGAACTTCATATCATCCTACCTTATTGTTTAATATAATAAGCCCAACAAATGACCCTAATGCTAAGGCCACCAAAGTGACAACGAGAGAACTCTCAACAAGCTCTAAAAAATTCTGCAAATGCAATCAAGGAAACTGCTACAACATAGATAAGATAGGATAGGAATTTGTTTTCATTTATTAATTTAAACCTCCAAGAAGACAAATCCACATGATGTTACTTGTACTCATATTCTCTACAATAAACTTAGAGTTCTTTCTTAAACTCATATGCCTCGACATTTGCATGTTCTACACATGATTTGTACCTTCCAATCACACACTCATTCTCTCCCACATGATTGATTTTACATAGTAGGGTTATAGTGCTCTAGTACCATATTGATAATTTTGGACCATAAGAATTTTAAGTACGCAATATTCTACTTCAATTTTTTATATCTATTCAATAATACATTATATATTTATTGGACTAGCATATGCTATAACATAATATGATTGATATACCTCCAATAAAAAGTCTTCTTACATAGACTTGTTGTTGTAACAATTCATAATACAACCAAATATTCTTATAACCAAATTACGAGAAGTCTAAATATACCTAACACCTATAATAACTTAAATAAATTCCTAAAGAAATGTCAAGAGCAGAAGTAGGAGCCGGAGCTGGAGTGGGAGTCAGAGCTTGAGATGGCATGGGAGCTGGTTTAGGTTTGAATTTGCTTTCTACTAGATCTGCGAGCCCAGGGAAACCCCCCCTGATCCTTTGAATGGGGCCTTGAATGATACTTGGGATGGTGGTACTAATTACCTGCCAATGGTTATTTTGTCACCTCTGACAAAATAGGTGAGGTTGAGGGCCCCAATAATAAGATTCCCTCTGTGGAATGCAACAAGAGATGGGCCTCTCTTTTTTCAAGAAAGCTTAAAAGTAAGGCCATTTCTCTGATTTCACATAAGGTGGACCGAGACTTTGGTGCTTGCTCCATCTCCATTCCGAACAGTATTGTAGATTAGAATATGGCTCATATGCATTTGGTCTTGGTTGGAAAATTTATCAGCCCATGCCCAAATATTGAGGTTGTTCGATCTAGGGTGGAAAGCAAATGGAAAGGTAAAGGTCAAACTGATGTTGTGGCTATGGCTGGTGGCTTCTTCTCCTTTTCATTCTCTTGTGAAGAATATTTTTGATCTGTCCTATTGGGAGGTCCTTGGATGCTAGGAAAAGCTTTGCTAGCCCTCAAAAAATGAGAACCAGGTTTTAATCACAAAGACTAGGAATGTAATGAAGCCCTTTTCTGGGTCAGACTGCAAGGTTTACCCATGGAGTTCTATGGAGAAGAAATTTTTAGAGGTATTGTTGTCTGATTTGGGGATCTAATCTTTGTTGACCTAATGACTAGAGCAAAAAGATGACAGGTATATGCCAGACTATGTGTTAATGTCAAAAAGTCTGTAAACCTACCTTCTGAGGTAGATCTTTTCTCCAATATTGGCAGATGGGTGCAAAAAGTAGAGTATGAATCCATCCCTTTTGTCTGTTTCCACTGCAAAAAATTTGGTCACTGGGCCAGGCAGTGCCTGTCTAAGCCAAAGAATGAATGCAGAAAAAGGAATGAGTTGTTCTTAGAAAGGAAGGATGCCCTAGCCACAGAGCCTTCCTGGACAATTTTGGGCTCTAATATGGTTGGATCTAGACCTGAGCCAATCAATCATGCTAACCTTGACCCAAGCAGCTCGAACCGTGTGGAGATTGTTGGGGATCCCTCTATTGTGAATGTCCCCCGCATTGACGGGGTTTCCCCAACCTCTACTGGATTTTCCTAGGATATTCCCATTCAGTTGATTATTGATATGGATAAATCTTTTGAGTTGAATCCCCAGACCTATCCCTTGTAGGATCCCCCTCCAGAAGACCTTGCTCCATTTATTGAAGTCAAGCCCAAAAATAGAAGAAGGAACTCCCCTATTGGCCAAATCACCTCGAATCATGGAGGGATCTTAATCAGAAAAAGAAAAAGAGAAGATTGTGGGTCAAATTCAAGGGGGGTGGAGAGACCTTCTAATATAGTTAGCAGATATAGAAAGAGTCAGGTTCCCATTGTAGATTAAGCTCAGAGAACATTACCAGAAATGGGGATAGGATCCCCCCCTCATGCAAAATGAAGGTCATCTCATGGAATATAAGGAGATTAAACCACCCCCATAAGGATGATCTATCATCTAATTTGGTCAAAGATCACAAGCCTAATATCTGTCTTTTCTAAGAAACAAAAATGCCCGGTAGTAAAGTGGAAAAACTCAAACTGGCGAATTTTTGAGATTGTGGTGTTCACTATGTGGATGCTGATGGTGCTTCAGGAGGTATCACCACCCTTTTAAATCCAAAACTACTATGTGGTAAGGTGGTTCTCTCTTCTCCCAATTGCATTGCTACTACATTCTTTAATCTTAAAGATGAATCCTCCAGGATCATTTCCAACATCTATGCAGCTAATGGGAGATCAGCTAGGAAATCTTTATGGTCTTCCATTTGCCTTGCCAGATCTCTCTTCGTAAATGAGAAATGGATCCTTCTGGGTGATTTTAATACCCCTCTTTCTAATCTAGAAAAATCTGGTGGTTTACCTATTTCTATTGATAATAGACAAGACTTGGCTGACATGATCAACTCTTTGAGCCTTTTAGATCTTGATCTTATTGGGGCCAAATTCAGTTGGTCCAATGGACATAGTGGGGAGGATCTTATTCTGGTCAAGCTTGATAGGGTTCTTATCTCTCATGATTGGCTCTAGATGGCCTCCTACAAACTCAATGCCTTAGCCCGTGTTGGATCAAATCATTTGCCCATCTGCCTCTCGGTCTCTCCATTGTTTGGTAGAAAAGTGTACCACTTCAAATTTGAGAAAATGTGGCTGATGGCCCCAGAAATCCAAGATAAAATTTTGGAGGGGTGGAATATTGATATCTAGGGAATGACTCTGTTTTGTATAGCCAAGAAGCTCTCCAATGTTAAGTCTAATATTCAACGTTGGAATAAATCCAATTTTGGAAACATCTTCAAAGATAAAGAGAAGCTCAAACTAGTTCTTGTGGAGGTTCAAGAGCATATCCAATCTCACAGGTTTGATATAGATGTCTCGAATAAATAAATTGATATTTTAACCAAATTACATTATATTATCTCCAAAGAAGAAGAATTTTGGAAGCAAAGATCTAGAGCCTTATGGCTCAAAAGCGGTGACAAACACACTAAGTTCTTCCATATGATGACTCTTAAGCATAGGGCTACTAACATAATAAAACAAATTTAGATTAAGCAGAGATGGGTTGATAAGCATGATGAGATTTGTTAGGAAACCATCAATTTTTTCTCCAAGCTCCTTTCTATGAACGACCCTCTTTATTCTTTAGCTTAGATTGAAATCTTGCTGGAAATTCCCTCTATCATCTTTAGGGACATGAACTTGGAGCTTACCAGAATCCCCTCCCTTGAGGAAGTTCACAATGCTTTATTTCTCTTCTGAAGGTAACAAGGTCCCTGGACCTGATGGTTTCCCTCTTTTTTGCATTCAAAATTTTTGGCAGATTATCTACTCTAATGTGGTCGCTGCTTCTCAAAAAAAATTTGGATCTCGCTCTCTCCTAAAGGAATTGAATGCCACCTTCCAGGTCCTCATTCCTAAGAAATCTGACGCCTACTCTTTTAATGATTTTATACCTATTAGCCTTTGCAACTCTATTTAAAAAATCTTCACCAAGATTTTTGTGCTTAGGCTTAAGATTTTCATCCTCTCCTTAATCTCTAAACATTAAAATGGGTTTGTGTCTGGGAGGCAGATCCAGGATTCTGCTATTGTGGTTCATGAGAACATCCACTCCCTTTCAATTAATAAAAAATCGGGTTTTCTCCTGAAACTTGACCTACTGAAATCTTTTGATAGAGTTAATTGGTGCTTCCTCATAATCCTCAGGCCTTTGGATTCATAGATAAATTCATCTAGATTATTGACCAATGTGTTTCCACCCCAAAATTGTTTGTGTTGATTAATGGATCTACCTTCAGTGTTTTCTCTGGGTCTAGGGGCATAAGATAAGGGGATCCTCAATCTCCTTTTCTTTTCATTCTGATGAGTGAAGCTCTTAGCAGAATAATTCAAAGGGAGGTCAGAAATGGAAATATTCTAGGCCTTTGACCCTCCTCTTAAGCCTCCACTTGCTCTCACTAACAATTTGTTGACAACACTCTCTTGATGGGGGAAGGTTTGGTTAAAGAAGCCAAGAATTTAAAACAACATTGAATATATATGAACATGGCTCGAGACAAAAAAATTAGCCTGGCTAAAACCTCCATATTCTTCTTTAACACCCTTGAGCATAGGAAAATTAAGATTGCCTTGATTATTGGCTGCTAAATTGAAACTTTGCCTGATTTCTATCTGGGCCTTCCACTTTGCTAGGGCCCGACTCCTGACTCTTTTTGGGTGAATCTTATAGACAAATTATAGAACAAATTGGTTGGATGGAAAGGAGCCTTGCTAAGCCAAGATGCTAAGATCTAGTTACTCAAAGCCTCGCTTTAGAGCTTCTCTGTTTATGCTATGAGTCTTTTCAAAATCCTAGTCAAAATCATGGATAAATTGGAAAGAATTCAAAGAACAAATTTATGGACTAGAACTAAATCCAAAAATAGATTACACCTTGTGGCTTGGAATCAAGTTTGCTTACCGGAATCCATGGGAGGTTTGGATATCCAAAATTTGAGAGAATTCAATAAAACCCTGATCCAAGCATCTATGGAGATGTCTTAAGGAGAATAATTAATGGATTGATATATTCAAACTTATGTAACATATTCCTGATATCCAAAACACTTTGGAAACTTATGATCTCCCCAATGCGGTTTTTTGATTTCTGGAGCAATTTCTTTCACTCCTCCAAAGTTATCTTGCATGGTTGTAGATGTATGCTAGGTAATGGTACTAGAATCAGTTATTGGGATGACTAGTGAACTGGTGATGGCCCCCTCTCGGACTCTATTTGAGCTTCCCCCTACAAAGAATTATGCCTCAAAAAAATTGGTGACTGGGTGGCTGATTACATTATAAATGGAGATTAACCGGATCTCTCTTATGTTGATAATGATCTGAGTCCTATGCAACCTTGGCTAAATTTTATCCACATCCCCCGCTCTCAAGGGAAGGATGAAGTGATCTGGAACTTCTCCTCTTCTTGGAAGTTCTAAGTTTCTTATGCCTATAAGTTCATCTCAAGATCCTTCTTCCCCCCCTATTGGGTGGGTATCTGGAACAAACACCTAATTCCTAAAATTAACATCTCTTTCTGTTTGTTTATGCAAGGCAAGATCTTTACCATTGATAATCTTTGCAGAAGAGGTATTCCTCTCTTTAATAGATGTTTTCTTTGTAAAGAGGCAGAGGAAAATGTTGGCCATCTACTTCTACATTGCGCCTATCTGAAGGATATCTGGAATCACTTCCTTAATATTTGAAACATTGCCTGGGTCTTCCCTGATTCTACCCAATGAATGTGGTTTGAATGGAAATTCCCATCTAATAATAGAGGCCTTAGATGTTCTCTGGAATTTATCTCTTCCACATATCACCTAGGGCATCTGGAAAGAAAGAAACAATATAGTCTTCAAGGATTTGGAAACTCCTACTTTTATTGTGGCTCCTAGAATTCACAATTCTATCAAAGAGAACTTTCTCCACTCTTGCCCCAGTACAAAGAATGACTCCCCCATCCCTACTCTCGAGGTGGATCGGGATACTATCAATTGATGGCAAATTGATTGGAATATTTCCAACCCAGTCCACAAAACCAAGCAGTGCAGAAGAAATGTTATATGGTATCCTCCCCCTATGGACTGGATCAAAATCAATGTGGATGGGGTGGCTAAAGGTAATCCTGGGCTGGTGAGGTGTGGGGGAGTGGCTAGGAATCACTCTGGCCTACTGGTTTCCACAGTGGTGCTCCCCCTGGGCACCTAGACTAACCACTACATGTAAGATAGTCTTGCCCACATTGGGTTACACATGGCTAGAAGAGAAGGCTTTACTAAAGTGTGGTTGGAGTCCAACTCCCTAAACATTGTCAACTTCCTGAGTGGATGCACGAATCCTAGCTGGATGATTTCCAACCTGATCAAGGACTGTCAAAATATAATTAATGAGCTAATAGATTTCAAAATATTGCACATATACTGGGAAGGCAATAAGGTGATCGATCTACTGGCCAATCTAGCGGTGGGATATGTGGCAACCAACTGGTGGAGTACCAGGGATGCTTTCCCCAAAAATATGTGTGATCTGGCATGTAATGATTACTGCATTAATCAATGACTCCTCATCATGACATGACTGAGTTGATGGGGAAATGACTCTTTTTGGTTTTCCCTAATCAAAGATCTACAAACATCCTCGGCGAATGGATTTCCTATCTCATTGTGTGGTTTTTATGCTACTGTTTGGATATCCTTTGGGTGTGACCCATTTGCTGTGACACGTTGGTGTTAGTGAGCCCCATCTCCTACTATTTGGCAACTAGGAGCATAATGGGAGGGGATAAGAATAGACAAGAACATTCCACTTGCGAGAATTAGAAGAATAATAAAGATGTCTGGCAGTAATTTGTTGATGGTGGTCTCTCCTCTTTTTATGGAGGCCTTTGTTAGCAGATGGAAAAAAGGGAGTCTGAGGGCTTATGGTGCTGATTATCAAATTGATGAAACTTTGGTGGTGAGAGTCATTGGTCTCGCTATGACTGGAAGAAGATTTTACAGGGATAGGAAAACTAGGGAGGAGGACTTGTCGAGTTTCTTTGACAAAAACAAGGAGCGCTCCAGACTCACCAAGATGGCTGTTGGCGGCTCTAATAGAAAAGACCTCATGCCCCCCTAGGATGACTTTCCTTTTTTGGTGTTTTTGGTATTGGTGGTCTCATTGCTTGTTAGTTCCTCCCTTGTGTGTGACTTTCATCTGATTATGTAATGGTTTAGGCCTATCCCACTTTTAATCAATCAGAACTAATCAAATCATAAAAAAAACATAATTCATGTGCATATCTATAAATATGACTAATATTTCTTTAAAAAGTGATTGAAATATGGAGATAGAAATTCATTCGACAAAAGATAAACTATCTTATATTAATTTTTTTTTTAAATCATATACATGCTCATTGAAAAAAAAATAATAAGGAATGATTCTTTTTCATAGTTTAAACGTTTTAAATATTCTAAACTTTTTAGCACCAGTAAGTTGTACATCAAATTCCTAAAACTTGTTACAATGGTAATAACTTCTACTTATGGTTAAATATAAGGCACATATAACTTGGATGACTAACCTTTGTTAATTAGACTTATAGATAATTTTGGACAATAATAATTTCAATCACACAATACACTACTTCAATTTTGTCTATCCATTCAATTAGATATAGCATATTTATAGGCCTAGAACACCCTATAATATAGGAGGATTATTATACCTCTAAGAAAAATATACTTTACATGGAAAATTTATCGTAACAACTCACAATACAATTGAATATTTATAATAAGTTTAGTAGTACTCCTAGTTCACCCATAATAAATATGGGAGTTGTGAATATAACTCTACCTCATTTATTTACATGAATTATTATTCTTGTCTATGTGAACAATAACATGAATTCCTAACAACTCCGTCCCACCCAACACTTAGTGTTGACATGTAGATAAAGTACATCACATCAAATGAAAATATAATTCTATGCATATTCATACTTATATTTTTTATACTCCAATATGGGTAACATATGAGAACTTGTCTTTCACACCTAATGAACTTATCACTAGTTAATCACACCTCAAATAAGTTTATCAATTGGAGGATATTTGTAGCCAACTACTCTCTTATACAACTATTTACAACAACAATGATATCTACATTCTCTTATTTTCAAACTTAGTAGGTGGATATTTGCATTGCTTTATTTTCCATGAAATAATAGAATTAAATTAATTTACACCAATATAAAAGGTAACATCATCATTAGTGACTAGCAAGAGGTACTATTTAAAGGTTCCTTTCTCCAAGGCCTCCAACCTCCATTTTTCTCTATATCAAATTCTATACTTTAGAAATAGGCATGCTTCTTGAAACTTATTCTCCATTATCAAATCGTAAAAAAATTTCATTTTGGGGTGAAATGATTCTTACAATCACTCACTCCATATTTCCAATAAAGAGATTGATTGCCAAATTTGATATTTTTCAAATTTAATTTACCAATTTTAATAACATCTAGAGTGGAGAAAATTGATAAGCTACATTGAATTTTTTCCTCTAAAAGAAGGTTGGCATAGGAACTCTTTGATGTTGGAAACAAAATTTCCTTCATCTTTTTTTACGTTAAAAATAACATGTTACATTGACATGTACTAGAATTCCAAATGCTCAAGACATAGTCAACAAAAGGACCAAACTAAAAGAAACTATTATAGAAATAAAGTCATGAGAAACCTTGGAGAGGACATTTCTATAATTGCAGCCGAAGCATTGTCAATTTATTGTATCCTTGAATCTTTACCATAAGATTACTCTTGTTCTTCAAAATGTTGGTGTTACATCTCAATTCCCACACTTGTTTCCCTATCAATTAATTGTTATGCTATGAAAGAGGATATTAAAATCCTTAATTTTATTGACACAAGGTGTAAATCAAGAAATACTTATACCTAATCAATTGCTCAATTTATTTTTTAATAGGATCAAGATGTGATCAAAATTGAGTTAGAGATATTTCTGCCTATAATTAATTGGAAAATATAATCTAGAATATATTTTATAATAGATGAAAGAAAAGGAATTATTTATTTTCTATGTTGTTATGATGTGATCTTTGTAACTCGTCATTGGAGATTGAAATTATAGTAAAGGAATATCATCTTCCAATTCTATAAGTATGCATCCATCCATGTCAAGAGGAATAAAAAAGTGATTTAAAACTAGAATAGGCTCATGAACTTCATATCATCCTACCTTATTGTTTAATATAATAAGCCCAACAAATGACCCTAATGCTAAGGCCACCAAAGTGACAAGGAGAGAACTCTCGACAAGCTCTAAAAAATTCTGCAAATGCAATCAAGGAAACTGCTACAACATAGATAAGATAGAATAGGACTTTGTTTTCATTTGTTAATTTTAAGCTCCAAGAATACAAATCCACATGATGTTACTGGTACTCATATTTTCTACAATAAACCTAGAGTTCTTTCTTAAACTCATATGCCTCGACATTTGCATGTTCTACACATGATTCGTACCTTCCAATCACACACTCATTCTCTCCCACATGATTGATTTTACATATTAGGGTTATAGTGCTCTAGTACCATATTGATAATTTTGGACCATAAGAATTTTAAGCACCCATTATTCTACTTCAATTTTTCATATCTATTCAATAATACATTATATATTTATTGGACTAGCATATGCTATAACATAATATGATTAATATACCTCCAATAAAAAGTCCTCTTACATAGACATGTTGTTGTAACAATTCATAATACAACCAAATATTCTTATAACCAAATTAAAAGAAGTCTAAATATTAATAATACAACCAAATATTCATATAACATAATATTAGCAAGAGCTGGAGTGGAAGTTAGAGCTGGAGTCGGCATGGGAACTGGTTCAGGTTTGAATTTGCTTTCTACTAGATCTAGGAGCCCAGGGGAAACCCCCCTAATCATTTGGATGGGGCCTTGAATGATACTTGGGATGGTGGTACTAATACTGCCAATGGTTTTTCTGTCACCTCCGCCAAAACTAGTGAGGTTGAGGGCCCCAAGAATAAGATTCCCTCTGTGGAATGCAACAAGAGATGGGCCTCTCTTTTTTCAACAAAGCTTAAAAGCAAGGCCATTTCTCTAGTTTCGCATAAGGTGGACCGAGACTCTGGTGCTTGCTCCATCACCATTCGGAACAGTATAGTAGATTAGAATATGGCTTATATGCATTTGGTCTTGGTTGGAAAATTTATCAGCCCATGCCCAAATATTGAGGCTGTTTGATCTGGGGTTGCAAACAAGTGGAAAGGTAAAGGTCAAATTGATGTTGTGGCTATGGTTGGTGGCTTCTTCTCCTTTTCATTCTCTTGTGAAGAATATTTTTGATCTGTCGTGGCAGGAGGTCCTTGGATGCCAAGAAAAGCTTTGCTAGCCATAAAAAAAAAAGAACTAGGTTTTAATCCCAAAGACTAGGAATGTAATGAAGCCCCTATCTGGGTCAGACTGCTAGGTTTACCCATGGAGTTCTAGGGAGAAATTTGTTTTACAGGTATTGTAGTCTGATTTGGGGATCTAATCTTTGTTCACCAAATGACTATAGCAAAAAGATGACTGGCCTATGTCAGACTATGTGTTAATGTCAAAAAGTCTTTAAACCTACCTTCTGAGGTAGATCTTTTATCCAATCTCGGTAGATGGGTGCAAAAAGTAGAGTATGAATCCATCCCCTTTGTGTGTTTCCACTGTACAAAATTTGGTCACTGGGCCAGACAGTGCCTATCTAAGCCAAAGAAGGAATGGAGAAAAAGGAATGAGCCACTCTTAGAAATGAAGGATGCCTTGGCCACGGAGCCTTCCTCGACTTTTTTGGGCTCTGATCTGGTTGGCTTTACACTTGAGCCAATCCTTCCCGCTGAGCTTGACCCAAGTAGCTTGAACCTTGTGGAGATTGTTGGGGATCCCTCTATTATGAATGTCCCCTACATTGATGGGGTTTCCCCAACCTCTATTGGATTTGCCCAGGATATTCCCATTCAGTTGATTATTGATATGGATAAATCTTTTGAGTTGAATCCCTAGACCTACCCCTTGTAGGATCCCCCTCCAGAAGACCCCGCTCCATTTATTGAAGTCAACCCCAAAAATAGAAGAATAAACTCCCCTATTGGCCAAATCACCCTGAATCTTGGAGGGGTCTTAACCAGAAATAGAAAAAGAGTGAACTATGGGTTGAATTCAAGCGGGGGGGAGACCTTCTAATATAGTTAGTAGAGATAGAAAGAGTCAGGTTTCCATTGAATATGAAGCTCAGAGAACATTACCTGAAATGGGGATGGGATCCCCCCCTCATGCAAAATGAAGGTCATCTCACAGAATATAAGGGGATTACACCACCCCCATAAGCATGATTTGTTACCTAATTTGGTCAGAGATCACAAGCCTGATATATGTCTTGTCCAAGAAACAAAAAAGCCTGGTAGTAAAGTGGAAAAACTCAAACTGGTGATTTTTGGAGATTGTGGTGTTCAGTGTGTGGATGCTGATGGTGCTTCAGGAGGTATCACCACCCTTTGGAATCCGAGACTGCTATGTGGTAAGGTGGTTCTCTCTTCTCCCAATTGCATTGCTACTAGATTCTTTAATCTTAAAGATGGATCCTCCTGGATCATTTCCAACATCTATGCTGCTAATGGGAGATCAGCTAGGAAATCTTTATGGTCTTCCATTTGCCTTGCTAGATCTCTCTTACGAAATGAGAAATGGATCCTTCTGGGTGATTTTAATACCCCTCTTTCTAATCTAGAAAAATCTAGTGGTTTACCTATTTCTATTGATAATAGACAAGACTTGGCTGACATGATCAACTCTTTGAGCCTTTTAGATCTTGATCTTATTGGGGCCAAATTCACCTAGTCCAACAGACATAGTGGGGAGGATCTTATTGTGGTCAAGCTTGATAGGGTTCTTATCTCTCAGGATTGGCTCCAAATGGCCTCCTACAAACTCAATGCCTTAGCCCGTGTTGGATCAAATCACTTCCCCATCTGCCTCTCGGTCTCTCCATTGTTTGGTAGAAAGGCGTACCCATTCAGATTTGAGAAAATGTGGCTGATGGCCCCGAAAATCCAAGATAAAATTTTGGAGGGGTGGAATATTGATATCCAGGGAATGACTATGTTTCGTATAGCCAAGAAGCTCTCCAATGTTAAGTCTAATATTCAACACTGGAATAAATCCACTTTTGGCAACATCTTCAAAGCTAAAGAGAAGCTCAAACTGGATCTTATGGAGGTTCAAGAGCATATCCAATCTTACGAGTTTTATATAGTTGTCTCGAATAAATAGATTGATATTTTGACCAAATTACATGATATTATCTCCAAAGTAGAAGAATTTTGGAAGCAGAGATCTAGAGCATTATGGCTCAAAAGTGGTGACAAATATACTAAGTTCTTCAATATGATGACTCTTAAGCATAGGGCTATTAACATAATAAAAAAAATTCAGATTTAGCAAAGATGGGTTGATAAGCATGATGAGATTTGTCAGGAAGCCATCAATTTTTTCTCCAAGCTCCTTTCTATGGATGACCCTCTTTATTCTTCAGTTCAGATTGAAATCTTGTAGGAAATTCCCTCTATCATCTCTAGGGACATGAACTTGGAGCTTACTAGTATCCCCTCCCCTAAGGAAGTTTTCAATGCTTTTTTTCTCTTTTGAAGGTAACAAGGTCCCTGGACTTGATGGTTTCCCTCTTTTTTTCTTTCAAATTTTTTGCAGATTATCTACTATGATGTGGTCGCTACTGCTCATAAATTTTTTGGATCTCACTCTCTCCTGAAGGAACTGAACACCACCTTCCTGGTCCTCATCCCCAAGAAATCTAACACCTACTCTTTTAATGATTTTAGACTTATTATCCTTTGCAACTCTATTTATAAAATCTTCACCAATATTTTTGTTCTTAGGCTTAATATTTTCATCCCCTCCTTAATCTCTAAACATTAAAATAGGTTTGTGCCTCAAAGGCAGATCCAAGATTCTACTATTGTGGTTCATGAGAACATCTACTCCCTTTCAATTAATAAAAAACTGGGTTTTCTCCTGAAACTTGACCTATTGAAAGATTTTGAAGGAGTTAATTGGTGCTTCCTCAAAATTCTCAGTGCTTTGGATTCAATGAAAACTTCATCCAGATTATTGAGCAATGTGTTTACACCCCAAAATTCTCTATGTTGATTAATGGATCTGCCTCTGGTGTTTTCTCTAGGTCTAGGGGCATAAGACAAGGGGATCCTCAATCTCCTTTCCTTTTCATTTTGATGAGTGAAGCTCTCAATAGAATAATTCAGAGGGAGGTCAGAAATGGAAATATTATGGGCCTTCAGCCCTCCTCTTAGGGCGCCACTTGCTCTCACCATTAATTCGTTGACAACACTCTCTTGATGGGGGAAGGTTTGGTCAAAGAAGCCAAGAACTTAAAGCAACTCTAAATATATATATGAACATGGCTTGGGACTGTAAAGCAAAAAATCATGATCAAACCCTAAGTGTTCCCCCCACCACTCCGAGGAGAGGGGAAGGAGGTCACTAGGGTTGACGGTTTTCACTTAGGAGGGACTTTACATTCAAAAGAGGGGTTGAAACACACAAGATCCAATCCCACACAATGCAAGATTGGATTCTAAATGAGTTTCAAGGGTTAAGACAGCAAGGCTACCCTCTTTTGTAAAGAATGTAGATAGAAGGATTAAGCTAGGAATGCATAAAAAGTGAGAAAGATTCGCTTATAAATAGAGATAGGAATATAGGATGAAGTTACGGACCTGGAATTAGCAGTAAAATGTCGAGACAGAGCTGTCCTGCAAATTTGAGCGAAAGTTGATGAGACGATGGCGCCCGGCGTGCACACGATCCTCCGAAAAATCCACGAAACGAAGGGGGATCTGTTCGTCTCTGCACAAGGATTCCAGATCTTCAATTACAACCGCGTACCTACAACCTACACACAGAAAAGCGAAGATGATTGGGGGGTTAGGGACTAGGGGTTTGCCCTTAGGTCAAACCCCGGTTTTGGAATTAACCAAGAAATGAGAAATTGTTGTAAATGTAAATGATTGTAATGTAATAAAGTACCAATACCTTGTTGTAAGAATGTTTGTATTCTTACATGCGAAGGTGTAAATGTTGTTTGTATTTTGTATGTGATCTACTCTTCAATGGTTGAATCCTTGTCTTGAATGCAACACTTAGCCTTGAATGGAGACTTAGAATGATCAATTGCTTGAAGGAACGCTTGAATGCTTGAATGTTTGAATATCGCTTCCGCCTTTTTTCCATCTTCTCAAAATGGGAGAGGAAATGTAGTTTATATACTTGCCAATTAGGGTTAAAAGACTGATTTTTCTGACCTTAGGTCGACCAGGAAAGATTATTTTCCAATTTGCAAACATAAAGACCCGAGACCCAAAAGAGACCGGGCCCAAAAATAGGGCCAGGGACTAGGACGCTGGGCACCCTAGTCCTGAAGGACCAGGGCGCTGGGCGCCATGGTCCCACCTCCAGGGATAGCAGGGTGCAAGGAGGTTCAGGCTAGGGTACTGAAAAATGCAGTTTTTGATGTCATGAACAAGTTTCGGGGTCTCCATTCAGGTTCAGTGTTGCGTCGCCATTGTGAAGACCCAAATGCAGTCGAAATTGTAAGTGTCGCAATTTTAGGACGCTACAGGGACAAAAAAATTAGCCTAGCTAAAACCTCCATATTCTTCTTTCACACCCCTGAGCACAGGAAATTTAAGAGTTCTTTGATTATTGGCTGCATAATTGGAAATTTTCCTGATTCCTATCTGGGCCTTCCTCTTTGCCAAGGCCCGACTCCTAACTCTTTTTGGGAAAATCTTATAGACAAATTACAGAACAAATTGGCTAGATAGAAAGGAGCCTTGCTAAGCCAAGCTGGTAAGCTCCAATTACTCAAAGCCTTGCTTCAGAGCATCTCTGTTTATGCTATGAATCTTTTCAAAATCCCAGTCAAAATCACAGATAAATTGGAAAGAAATCAAAGAAAAAATTTATGGACTAGAACTGAACCCAAAAATAGATTACACCTTGTGGCTTGGAATCAAGTTTTCTTACCGAAATCCATGGGAGGTCTGGATATCCAAAATTTGAGAGCCTTCAATAAAACCCTGATATCCAAGCAGCTATGGAGATGTCTTAAGGAGAATAATGAATGGACTAATATATTTAAACTTATGTAACATATTCCTGATATCCAAAACACTCTGGAAACTTATGTTCTCCCCAATGTGGTTTTTGATTTCTGGAGCAATTTCTTTGGCTCCTCCAAAGTTATCTTGCATGGATGTAGATGGATGCTAGGTAATGGTACTAGAATCAACTTTTGGGATGACTAGTGAACTAGTGATGGCCCCCTCTTGTACTCTGTTTGAGCTTCCCCTACAAAGAATTATGCCTCAAAAAAATTGGTGACTGGGTGGCTGATTACATTATAAATGAAGACTTACTGGATCTCTCTTATGTTGATAATGATCTAATTCCTATGCAACCTTGGCTAAATTTTATCCACATCTCCACTCTCAAGGGGAGGATGAAGTGATCTGGAACTTCTCCTCTTCTTGGAATTTCAAAGGTTTTTATGCCTATAAGTTCATCTCAAGATCCTTCTTCCACCCCTATTGGGTGGGTATCTGGAACAAACACCTAATTCCTAAAATTAACATCTCTTTCTGTTTGTTTATGTAGGGCAAGATCTCTACCATTGATAATCTTTGCAGAAGAGGTATTCCTCTCTTTAATAGATGTTTTCTTTGTAAAGAGGCGGAGGAAAATGTTGGCCATCTGCTTCTGCATTGTGCCTATCCCAAGGATATCTGGAATCACTCCCTTAACATGTGGAACATTGCCTAGGTCTTCCCTGATTCTACCCAAAGAATGTGGTTTGAATGGAAATTCCCATCTGATAATAGAGGCCTTAGGTGTTCTCTGGAATTTATCTCTTCCACATATTGCCTAGGGCATCTAGAAAGAAAGAAACAATAGAGTCTTCAGGGATTTGGAAACTCTTTCTTTTGTTATGGCTGCTAGAATTCACAATTCTATCAAAGAGAACTTTCTCCACTCTTTCCCCAGTACAAAGAATGACTCCCCCATCCCTACTCTCTAGGAGGATTGGGATACCATCAATCAGTGGCAAATTGATTGGAATATTTCCAACCCAGTCTAAAAAACCAAGAAATGTAGAAAAAATGTTATATGGCATCCTCCCCCTATGGCCTAGATCAAAATCAAAGTGGGTGGGGAGGCTAAAGGTAATCCTGGGATGGTGGGGTGTGGGGGAGTGGCTAGGAATCACTCTGGCCTACTGGTTTCTATAGTGGTACTCCCCTTGGGCACCAAGACTAACCACTACATGTAAGCTAGTGCTGCCCACATTGGGTTAGACATGGCTAAAAGAGAAGGCTTTACTAAAGTGTGGTTGGAGTCCAACTCGCTAAACATTGTCAACTTCTTGAGTGGACACACAGATCCTAGCTAGATGATTGCCAACCTAATCAAGGACTGTCGTAATATAATTAATGAGCTAATAGATTTCAAAATCTTGCACATATACTTGGAAGGCAATAAGGCGGTGGATCTACTGGCCAATCTGTCAGTGGGATATGTGGCAACCAACTAGTGGAGTAGCAGGGATGCTTTCCCCAAAAATATGTGTGATCTAGCATGTAATAATTACTACATTAATCAATGACTCCTCATCATGACATGACTGAGTTGATGGGGAAATGACTCTTTTTGGTTTTCCCTAATCAATGATCTAGAAACCTCCTTGGCAACTGGATTTCCTATCTCATTGTGTGGGTTTTATGCTACTGTTTGGATATCCTTTGGGTGTGACCCTTTTTCTGCAACTTGTTGGTGTTAGTGAGCCCCATCTCCTCCTATATGGTGACTAGGAGCATAATGTGAGGGGATAAGAATAGACAAGAGCATTCCACTTGTGAGAAGTGGAAGAAGAATAAAGATGTCTGGCAATAATTCATCGATGGTGGTCTCTCCTCTACTTACAGAGGCCTTTGTTAACAGATGGAAAAAAGGTAGTCTTGGGGCTTATGGTGTCGATTATCAGATTGACAAAACTTTGGTGGTGAGAGTCACTGATCTCGCTACGACTGGAAGCATATTTTATAGGGATAGGAAAACTGGGGAGGAGGACTTGTTGAGTTTCTTTGACAAAGGCAAGGAGCTCTCCAGAGTCACCAAGACGGCCGATGGTGGCTATAATAGAAAAGACCTCTTGGCCCCCTAGGATGACATGGTTGAGTTTATAATGAGGTATTTCACCCTTGATGGAAAGTATGCAAGCATCTTCTCCTACCATTTCACTAACTTAAATCATTTTCAGCATGGTTAAATTATCTTTGTTCCTTTCTATCTGGCCTCCTCCCTTGAGAATAGACTGGAAAAACATCTAGAGAACCCTAACAACCTTGTTCACCATGAGGGACTTATTGTCCTTATCATGGAGCATGCTAAATCCCTTGAAATTGTGCCCTCACTTGCTGAGATTGACCTATAGAGGGAGGTCCAAGATGTCTCTGACTTGGAAATGGACCTGGAAGAAAGTGGGGTTCCTGTTGCTGACCTTGAATATGAACCTGTGGCTGAAGGGGAGATGATGGTCACTCCTAGGATGTTCATCAACAAGAATCCCCCTAGATGGGCAGCTAGTAAATACAAAACCAACAACAAACTGAACTCCAAGGCCAAGCCCCTCACCAAAAATAAAAAGATGGCAGCTAAGGATTAGATCCTGAAGATTATAGACCAAGGGATTAAACTGGATATCCCTATCAATGTCTAGAAAGAAAAACAGGGGACCATAGCCAATAAAGAGAGATATAGAAATAAAAAGGTTGGTAGTCTAATGAATCTGGTCATGGAAGCTATCAAAAGCTAGGAGAGCTGCTGGAAGTGGGTCGCGCACGAAATTGACACACTCAAAATGGGGGTCAAAGAAATAATTGATATTTTCACTACTTCCCCTAAGCCCAGCAAACCAGAGAAACTCATGATTATGACACAAAAACTCTCCTAGAATGTTGAGGTGATGAAATGCAATCACGAACAAAGGATTGACAAGGTGGAGCAATCCATGGCTAAGATTAAGAAAAATATCAAGAACCTGGTCGACATTAGTAAAGAAGTCATGAACAACAACATTGAGGAGCTTGAAAAGATTAATTCCATGGTTGTTGATTATAGATCCTATTATAGTGATCTGGTGAAAGATCTTGGAGGAGATGATATGGCTACTGGAGATAGAAAAACCACTGGACCCAGTTCTAGAACTAGGAGCAAAAGCAGCAACAAGGGTACCTCTAGATTCATCATGGAGGAGCTTGAGGAAATCAACAAGATTTCCATCCAAAAGAACAAGGATCTAGTGCTCTCACTTAACTGAGATCTTTTTCTTTTGTTTTGGCTTGTTTGTCTGTGTTTCCTTTGTTTTTGTCTCTACTTGGGGTTGCTCCCCCATTTTGATATTGTTTCTTGTCGGTTTAGCTATTGGCCAGCTGTTGTAAAACTTTAGGTTTCGGGTCCTTGTAAAACCCATTTATCTTTATCAAAAACTTAAATAAATTCCTAGAAAATTCATATTTATGATATGAAAAATAGTTATCACTTTTAAAAGTGCCATCTAGGTTTGGATTCTTAAAATAAATAAAAATTGGGTAAAGGATGTAGATGTGCTATCAAAGATACTTGATACCTTAAGGAAAAAAATTCCCACAAGTAATCTATTAAGATTGTGAATTAGTTAATATCACTAGTGAATGAGGAAAAGTATAAATAAGATGCTTATTTAGAATCACAACATCATAGTCAATATAGAGACTCATGTTAAGAAGGAAGTGTATATAGAAACATGACAAAAGTGGGTGTTAGAGTGCTTTCTTGCTTTCTTGCTTGCTCATTATGTATGATTATTTTTTATAAAAATATATCTTTGTTCAATTTGACCAATTGTGTTATATAATACTTTTTCATATTGCAAGTGATGATAGTTTAGATTTTTTTTTAACTTGGTTACTACATAATAATTTATCCTCTCCATGTCAATAACTAGGTTTTGCAAGACATGTAAACCTATATTATTTTATCCATGATATACCATTCATAAGATCGATTTTTATTGAATCTGACTTGACTGAATAACACAAATGTTCAACTATATGCTTTAATTAAAAATAAAATACATCAACTTTGATTAAATATCTAACCTATAAACTTATGATAATGCCATTGTGTGATTATATAGCCAAATTCCTTGATATCCTTTCCTATTAATAACCTTATTTTTGTATTTTTAGAAGTACATGGTCACTTTGTCTTTACCACACATCATTTTCAATTAACAATATTTTTGAATAATGAGGCTCTTTTTTAATGGATTATATAGGGATCTCATATTTATTTATTATTATTAAGAATCCCAAATAATTAACTTAGCTACTTATTTGAATATGGATTTTCCAACAATAATCACATTTATGTGCATTTCATAATATTAAATAATAAAATAATTAGGTAGAGTAAAATTCAATAGCTTTTACTCTTTGATACAAAAGAATCCTAGGGTGTAAGAACAACCTATCATCATTCAAAAATAGTTTATTTATATTTTTTTTTTGTTTACAATTTTTTATAGTTATTCTAGTTATTTCTAGTTGATCTAGATCCAACTATATTTATTATAGTTTCACATCTAACCTTTTAATTCGAAGTATATACTATATATTAATCTATAAATGTTTCCATAATTACATGTTTAACCTATGATAAGGCATTATAGTTTTAAATATGGTTTTATTTTATTTGTTTTTGGTAACTTTGTGAAGCTTGTACATAAAGGGTAACACATTATGGGGTATATTGGGCTTAAGAGATCTTATGGTATAAACCACAATGAGATGAACATGTCTTCCATCACCATGTTCATTCTAGAGGGTTTATTAGCATATTTGGTTAACAACACATTTATTTTTCCATTGAATTTTGTGCTCCATTAGAATTATTTGAGATCTCTCTTAAGGATAAAAATTGAAAAAAATCCTTTAAAATAATTAGAAGTTAATAAATAAAAATTATGAAATTGTTTGGCATTAAATTAAATTGTATTACTTTTATAGAGTTTAGTTTCTCTATTTGTAAATCAATAATTTAATGTAAAAATAAATATAAGAAATCAATACAAATAATCTTGTTTTAACTTGTGAATCTAGTGTCTACTTGTGCAAATTGGGTAATTTTATTTCACTTTCTGATCTATTTTGTGTAAGGATTTAAATTGATGCTGAAGGGTTTAAACTATATTTGAATATAGATTCACGCCCCCTCTTATTATTCTAGTGTGTTTAACATAACTTGGTAGACCCTTTTATCATGTTTTTGTTTAGGATCATCAAGGATAACATATAGTTCAAATATATTATAGGAACCTATTAGCACATCCTTGGTGATAGACAAAAATATATGTAATATAATAATATAATAAACATAATTCAAAAACAACTACTTAATAAATACAAACATAATAGAAATATAGTAATTAAAGAATAAAATATGGGAGGACAATAGTTGTACAAACTATAAATTCACAAATGATTCATATGAATCATTTTCATAGAATACCTCTTTGTCTCTCTGTGTAGTACACATACACACATTTGTCCTAAACATTACATGAAATTTGTGACCATGAGTTTGGAAGGAATTTAGATGAATTTGGACATATTCTCAAACCAAAAGAATACCTCAACAATTTTTATGAAGACTTTTAGGACACAAACATTGTTCTCTTGGAAAGACTTCACACATGGACCTATACACTATTCTTGAGACCCTACTCAACATCCAAATTAGTAATGCAATAAAAACAACATATACATAGTTAGATGGAACTATTGCATCAGAACACAACATCCCTATACATGTTATAGGGAGTGGTCTTAGGGGCCCTATAGAGTCCCCATCACCCATCCTTAATTAATATAACTTTATCTCTAAATAGAACTTGTTAACAAGTCTTCATTTGGTTCAAGTTTTTAAAATCATTCTAGAGGCTCTTGGTCATTCTTTTCCAATAATTCTAGCAAGACTACTATGAAAGTAAAATCCTAAGTATGGTATTTTCCTTTCTATTAACTATTTTTCATTCTCTATATTTCATGATAGAAGGTTTCTAATAACAAATTATCTATCAACAAGATTTTAGACATCATCTTGAGCTTCCAAAGATTAAAGTACTTTTTACTAAATTTATCAACCTTTATTTTAGATAATATCTTTTTCCCTAAGACATACATATTGTAAACCACCCACTCAAGAAATGATTGATAATAACATCTTACTCCTTTGATAGATCTAACAAACTAGCCATTGTCCAATACTAAATGAAAGGAAGTACAACTAATTCTCACTTCATCAAAAACAAGAGAAAGAAGTAAATAAACCATATTTATAACTATTTAAGCATAATAACAGCACAAGTAAAAAATATATAGAAGATAAATAGAGAAAATCATTTTTGTCCTAGAATAAGCATCAGAAGAAAAAAAATTAGCCACCAAATTGTACCCTAAATGTATTACACTTTCAAATAGATTGAAATACATCCTGTATTTTTTAGAGCCTTAATAGAGACTTGCACTCTCTATATAGATAATTCTACCAATAAAATCCTTTATTAAAATTATAGTACAATATGCATCCTAAGAATTCAATATAAATAATAAGAAGAGATAAGAAGCCATTATCATAAATATTACATAAATGAGCCAAGCTTGGTATTTCTAGTCATAGATAGACATATGTGCCTTTCTCAAAGACTATTCATCTACAAATAGAATGTAACTTCAAATTTACTTGTTTGAATATTATGAAGTTGCTCGATACTTCTCTGCTCTCTTGTCTGATGATGGTCCATTAGACCTAGTGGCACAGGAAAGTATTATTAAAGAGATCCCAACCTGTATTTCCCAAGATATGAATAAAGAGATTTCTAGAATCCCCTCTATTGATGAGGTTAGGGAAGTGGTCTTCTCCTTTCAGGGAAACAAAGTTCTGGGTCTAGATGGGTTTCCTATGTTCTTCTTCTAGTTTTTTTAGAATATTGTGGGAGAGGATGTTGTGAACGCTACTAAGGAATTCTTTTGATCCCAATCCCTCCTAAAAGAGATCAATGCTACTTTCTTTGTGTTAATTCCTAAGAAGCTAAATGCTAGCTGCTTTCAGGAGTCAAGACCTATCACATTATGCAATTATATCTATAAGATCTTTTCCAAAATTTTGGTTTTAAGATTGAAGAAGTTTCTTCCTGTTTTGATTTCGAAGAAACAAAATGGTTTTGTGTTGGGGTGAAAATTTTTGGAATCTATTGTTTCAGTTCATGAGAACATCTACTCTCTTTTAGTTAATAAAAACCTTTTTTTTTTGTTGAAGTTAGATTTGTTGAAGTGTTATGACAAGGTTGACTGGAGATTTCTTATTAGGATGCTTCGTTCCTTTGGTTTTGGGGACCATTTTATACAATTGATTAATCAATGTGTTTCCACCCCTAAATTTTTGGTGTTGACCAAGGGCTCTTTGTCTGATTTTTTATTGGCTTCTAGAAGCCTTAGGAAAGCTGACCCCATTTTTTCCATTTCCATTCATAACTATGGGAGAAGTTCTCAATAAGAGTATTCATAGAGAGCTCTGGAATGGTAGGCTCAAAGGTCTCCAACCCTCTTCAGAATTTCAAATTTTCTTGCATCAATAGTATGTTGATGATACCTTGCTAATGCGGGAAAGCTTAGTGTCCAAGGCTAAAATATTGAAGCAAATTCTTTCTCTATATGAAAAAGGTTCAGGTTAGAGGATCAGTCTCCCCAAGAGTGCCATCTTGTTCTTGAACACACCTAATCACAGGCAGATTAAAATTGCTAGAACTTTGGGATGTAAGTTTGCATCCCTCTCAGACACTTATTTGGGGCTTCCCCTCTGTTCGGGTCCTTCTCCAAAGTTTATGCTATGAGCCTTTTTAAAATTCTTGAAAAAATTTTCGATCAGATGGAGAAAAAATAGAAGAATTTTTGTGGACAGGTACGAAAACCAAAATCACCTTCATCTTATTCCCCGGGATCAATTTTCTCTTCCAAAGAAGATTGGAGGTCTCGCCATTAGACACATTTGAGAATTCAATATTGCCCTGCAGGACAAATAGTTGTGGAGAACTCTAATGGAGTCTAATGAATGGGTTTCTATCATCCACAACAAATACCTTAGTCTAGTTTGCTACACTTAAGATATTCTGGAAGGACACTGTCTACCCTAGAATGCTTCTAGCTTTTGGATAAATATTATCAACACAAGATCTTTAGTTATTAAAGAATCTAAATGGTGCCTTGGTAATGGTCAAAAAATTGGATTCTCAGAAGATTGATGGGCGAGCAATTGTCCTTTGAGGGATTGTCAGTGGGATTCTCACTTCATAGATGTGTGTAAGGAATAGGTTGGTCATTGGGTTCATGTTTATGTTCAAGATGGCAGATAGATTGACCTTTCTAATTTTGATCTATTGCTTCTCCCTCTCCAAAAGTGACTCGGGTATTCATATTTCTTCCTTCCCTGATGAGGATTCTCTAGTTTGGGAGGGATCTTCTTTTGGAGGATTTTTGTTTCTTAGGATTTTTCTTTTCTCTCTAGATATTTTGCTCCGGCTCCTTTCTAGTCCTACCTCTAGAATAAATTATTGATCAATCCCTAAAATCAATATTTTCTTCTCGATCTTCATGCAAAACAAGGTTAGCTCAATTGATAATCTATGCAAAAGAGGGATGTCTATGCCTAACCATTATTTTCTTTGTAAGGGGTCTGTTGAAGATGTTTCTCTTTTGTTATTGCATTGTCCATTTGTCCAGGATATTTGGGTACACTTCTTTAATCTTTGGTGTATTAGTTGGTGTTTCCCTCTTAGCTTGTTGGAGTGCTAGTCCCAATGGTGTTGCCCTTCTGATAATACTTCTCTGATGGTGTTATGTAATTTTATCCTCCTTCATGTCGCTTGGAGAATTTGGAAGGAAAGGAATAATCATATTTTTAGAGACAAGAAGTCATCTACCATTCTGGTGGCCCATCGTATTTAGACCAATATTAAGGAAATTTTCATTTCTTCATGTCCTTCCCGTAAGCTTGACCTTGACATTTTGACTTCTGATCTAGAGTGGAACATAATTTACAAATGGAACATTGATTGGGATATATCTAGACCAACTGTTAAGTTAAAGCATACTAGACATAATATTTCTTCGTTTGCACCTCCCAGATGATGGATCAAAATCAATGTTGATGGGGCAGCCAAAGGAAATCCCAAGTAGACAGGCTATGGGGGAGTTGCTCATGATTATAATGGTAGGCCTATCTCAACAGTGGAACTCCCATTGGGTACTCAGACAAACCACTTTGCAGAGGAAAACAAAGCCTACATTTGGCTTCAAATGGCTATACGTGGAGGATACAAGAAGGTTTGGTTGGAAAGTGACTCTCTAAACATTATTAATTGCTTGATTAAAAAGACTTCCCCTAGCTGGACTATTAAACATCTAATTCAAGAATGCTTTCTTATGATTGCCAAGTTGGATGAAATTCAAATCTCCCATATTTTAAGGCAAGGTAATATGTTAGCGAATCACGTGGAAAATCTTGGCATGGTTAGTGATGATATCAAATGGTGGGGGGAGGGGGATTATTTCCCTTTTCTTTTGTGTGAGTTATCTCAGAAGGACACTAATAATCTCTCAATAACAGAGTATTAATTATGCCATCATTTCACTAGTAAAGGTATTCCTTGAAAGAAGTGGAGTCGACACTCCAAATTGTTCCTTTGGGTCTGGTTTTTTATCTTCTGGTTTAAGCTTGGTTTTAGTGTGAATTGCAAAATTTATAGAGGTAATAGTTATATGGGGGGAGAGAAGAACAAAATGAAACCGTCATCATGTGAGCTATGGGAGAAAAACAAGGAACTATGGACAGAAGTTGTTGATGATAGTTTGGAGCCATATGTTTGAAAACGTCATGGCTAGGACCAAAAGCTAATAGAAAATTTCATGAAAGGTTGGAATAAAGGGGTGCTAGTGTGGATGGTGATGAGTTTAGGATTGACAATCCCTTCATTTTTGAGATTATGAGCCTGAGCATGGAAGGAAAAAATTTCTATAGAGAAAGAAAAAACTTAGAAGAAGCCCTGTCTATTTTCTATGATAAATAGAGTGAGAGAAGAAGAGTCAGAAAAATATCAGATGGAGGCTACAATTGAAAGGATTTCCTACAGCTTTGGGCGGACATGGCAGAATTTATTATGAGGTACATAACTCTAGATGATCACTATGAAAGTATTTTTTATTATCACTTCACTATCCTAAATCACTTTAGGCATGATAAAAAAATTCACTGTCATTTTATTTAGTGTCTTCTCTTGAGCATAGCATTCATAATCATGTACAAAATAATAAAAATCCATTATTGTATGAGGAATTAATCCTTCTCATTATGGAGTATGCTAAAGCACATGAGGTTAAACCCTCCCTTATTTTCAGAAGCCCTAAACCCTTGGCTGGCCAAGATGTGCATGTGGTTTCAGACACTTAAATTGATGAGAATGAGGAGGAGGAAATGGTTATGGATTGGAATGACATCCATGTGTCAGATTATCTAGAATATAAGCCCTCAAAGGATGAGGGTCCCCCTCAGAAACCCACTCCTAGCACTACTAACAACAAGAAAAGAAAAAATCCACCTAGATGGGCAGCGAAAAAGTTGAAAACCCCCAGTCCCCAACCCCTTCAGCCCTCAAAGTTTGAAAAAGAGGAAAACTGGGAAAAAGGTGGAGACTCAAAGTAAAGGGGATGACAAAATCAATCTACATATCCCCCTTAATATGGATCCAGAGGAATTTAAAAAGGACAAGATGGACATTGATATGCTCTTGGTGAATTCGACTTCCAACCAAGAGAAATGCTTCCACTGGGTGAAAATTGAAATAGACTGTTGAACACAGAATACCACTAAGAGGGGGATGAATCAGTGGTTCCTAAATCTTTCTTCTTACTGATCTAACTTCAGACAATCAACTATTTACTTAACCACTAAACAGTCATATCGGTAATGCAAGAGAGAAAACCAATGAGATCATTCACACACAAGAAACTCACAACACCAAATTTATAGGGAAAACCTAATATGGGAAAAACCTCAGTGATAAGAGTTGCTAGAGACTACTACTCCAATACAGCCTAACAAGTAAAACATAAACTTATAAATATTTTGGGCACCAACCCAAGGAGCACCAACCCAAGGAGCACCAACCCCCGCACTTTTAGGGCACCAACCCCTGCACCAAGCTGCAACTTGGCCATGTATAATGAAATACTATTTGAATACAGTTAAGGCTTCTTGTTGCAAATGAATTCTACAACTCTTGAATCAAATAACTCTCTGTTGGTTTACAATCTTTTCTCCTCCACTAGAACTCACACTACCGGTTGTGAGTTCGGTGTCTCTATTTCTCAACCTCTTTTATCTTTCTCTCCCTTTCACACACAATATTTCAACACACTATTTCACACTAAGATTCTACCTGCTCTACCACACCTTACCGGTTAGGCTCAACTGGCAGACTATGATACTGCTGGTAGAATCCTCTCACATGTTTGCTTTCTCACTCACACTACAACTTGCTTAGATCACCTTCTGAAGTTTTCTCCTTGCTCCCTCTCACTTCTCTTCACTCCACAATCTTCACAACATCAACAACCTTTTCTATCTGGAGCTCTCATCACGTATACAGTTATTTCCCGCCAAAATGAATTCAAAGACCTAAGCGATAAGGGTTTCCTTTTTCTGACACAATCTTCATGAGATCCCACTAATACATTTGGCCTAAAATTCTGATGGAGGTTTCCGACGGAGAAGGTATATTGTGATCAAATTTGATTTTTTTTTGAAAAAATGCCTGATTTCATCCGAATTCCGACAATAATGCAACATTTGGTTTCGACAGAGAAGGAATTGGCAATGGCATTTCAGTTTTTTTAGAAAAAGTGCCCATGTTCGTCAAAATTCTGACGACCGCGTACATTATTTCAAAAAAAAAAAGGAAAGACCAAGTCATTTCATAAATCTTGACTCTACCATTACAAAATTCTGCCTCTGCATGGAACTAGTTGTGGAATGAAGTGGTGCTGCAGGAGCATCTACACCAGGATATCAAGTGACGGGAAACTTTCTAGCTTCATGGTAGGAATTTTGTTATGTTTTTTTTTTTGTGTTTTGTTAGGAATTTTCAAGTCTGGGCTGCATTACTTAATGTAATAAGGGCATATTTTGGGCCCATTTGTAAGTCATTTGGCATTTTGTTAGGGAAAGAGCTAATCAATTGAATTATGGGTGGGCGGTATACTGCATCCTGGCGAAACCAGCATGCATGACCCTTCCCTCCCAGAACTTTACTCCCTATTATCCGTCCCACTATCATATTATTCCCCTCACCCCGTAATTAATCTAACCGAGCCTGGGTGAGATACTCATCTGCGATCATTAGTTAGAGATCACATACAGTGGTTGATATTAGTTCATTTGAGAATGAGTTGGAAAATAAAAATATATCTTGAAAACTCATGCTCAGTAGCAACGCTAGTTTCGGATCCTCCCTCTGCAAATCTTGGAACAAAACTTATTGGAATGCATGGAGATGCCAGAAAAGTGGGCAATGGTTCTTGAAATGGAATGGATGTTTAGCTTGAGTGGTGGTGGTTAAATGATAAATGTTGTTGGTTAATCCTCCAGTTTTAGAACCAGGAGCAAATCTCGCTCAATATGTATATACTACTAGCTTTTCCAAACATTTTGACCATCTCATGAAAGCATCTGAACTAGGCGCAGCTCCTACACATGGAAAAATGAGCGTATCCCTCGGCTTACCAAGAAAACTCGGTCAAGAAAGAGGGAAGTTTCTGATTCAACACACGGTGGATTCCTACTATGAAACCTCTCTCTACACACAAGATCACCCTGCTACAAGGCAACTCGCCCACGCTTAGCCCCTGTACATGGGTTTATGATTTAAACTAATAATGAGGGAGAACAATCCAGTGGGGTAACAAAATAGAATTAAGTGGGGCTCCCTAAGAGCCTCCCTCCCTTCAATTGAACTATCGAGAACCTAACTTCATCAACTAGGGTGAACTACCTCCATCCGTTGGACCAACTTCAATCTCTCTTCCCTGGGATGGAGCATAACAACTGTGGATCGATCCTCTACCCAGAAAAAAATCATATGGAATAGATCTTCTTCCACCATAGAATAGTAGGGGCATACAATAGTAGGGGCCCCGACATAACCCCTCTCTCCATTTATCATTGTTCTCACAGACATGACTGTAGAAGCAACCAATGTCTATTTAGCTAATAAACCATCGATCAATTGCTCATTTTTCTCGTAGACATGACTGGTGAATTGACCGAATGTGTAGGAGAAAAAGTGACACTAAGCAAATGGGCCCTAATCTCACTTCCAACCACACACTAGTGGAATATGAAAGAGCCTAGAGATATCACACAATTGGCTACTTCTTTTTGTGGAAGAGAGAGCCATGGGATACCTATTAGGATTTCTATTCCTTTGTTGCAATTTGAAACATAAGATGATGCAAGTTCAATTCCCAACCTCAAAGTGCAAATATGAACTAATAACAAGATTGCAGAATTGAACTTAAACTATGGAAAGCTGTAAACACAAGGACAAAACAAGAATGTAAATGCATACCCAGTGTTAAAATATGAATGAAAATGTTTGGGACGGGGGTGCGAGTGCCACTGTCCTGATTCTGCCCCTGAAACTGCTCTGGAAACTATTGTTTTGCAACCTGGAAAGCTGTCAAAAATGCTGAAAACTACTATCTATCAGGAGGACCAGGGCACCCAGCGCCCTTGTCCCTGGGACCAGGGCGCCCAGCGCCCCTATCTTGGCAGGACCAGGGCGCCCCACGCCCCTGTCCTGATCTTCCGCTCTGAAACTTGGTGTGTTGTTTGGTCTCCGTCTGCTTCTTCCAGATCTGTAACTTGCGACGTCGTCTGAATCCCAAAATCTGCACTTATATCTAAAAAGGTGTTTTGGGCAGCTATATAGGGTTTTTCCTTAGTCAAACCCCCGCTTTGGTGATTTCCACCTCCACGAATAGCCAAGTTGTATTGTAAAAGTAGTGTGTGTAGACCTTGTGTGTGTGCAAGATCCTAAAATGAAAGTAAGCAAACTAGAGCAACCTAGAAAGTAAACCCTAATTGCTTGTAAATGATAATGTAAATGCTCCAAATCAAGATGCAAAGTGATCTAAAGCATGAATACAAATGATATAGTGAGGCTTATGCAAAGACATGAAAACAACATGAAATCATACCCAACCCCAAGGGAGGGGTACAAGCCAATCTTCAATCGGTAATCCCCTATTGCTCTTCAATGTCTTCAAAGCCCTAAATGTATGAATGAAATTGATGAATTCTTGATGGATGGATGTTGAATGTTATTGAAGTCTTCAAAGATCTGCTCTTTCGCTGCATAGAAGGTCCTTGAAACCAAAAATTTTGATCCTTTCAAATGAAGAAAGAGAGCTCTTATATATGAAACCCTAGGTCTTAATTTCAACTTTTGGCCGACCTAGAGATTGAATCTCCCACCAATTTCTTGGGGTTAAGCTTTATTTTATGATTGGATCGCGGTCCTAAAATTTTGAGAAAAATGTCTGGGACCATGTGCACTCCGGGCGCCATGGTCCCGACAACTTTTCACCAATTTTTTAGGGCCGTCAGATATGATGATTTTAGATAGAATCCCGAAGTTACAAGTGATTTAGAGATGTTTTGACCCCCGAAATCAAGCCCCCAAGTTCAAAAAAAGGACCTCATTAGGGTTTTTGATTAAATGATGTATTGGAGGAATAAATTGAAAAGGGCACACTTTTAATGAAAGGGCCCAACTTTATGATATGGAAGATGACGAAATAGAAACTTAGACCTAATTAATTTAATTAATTAAGTGCTAATGGAGAAATGTAATGCAAAATGCAAAATGCGCCAAGGCGGGTGCTAAACTAGGTGTGAAATTGTACCACCCTAGCAAGTGCATACAATTTACGATGCTACATTTAGCCCCCACTTTAGTGGTCATATGAACACTACGTGCATATGCAAGCTAAAGTACAGAAAAGTAAACATTATTTGAAAAAGGATATATCCATAAGTTGTCAGATGAAGCCCCCAGTGGTATCTGCAGTACTCAGTTAAGAACCACAATCTACAAAACCACATGTTAGATCACAAAATCACCTAATGCTTACTAAGGAAGGTGATGAAAATTCAAGGGTAGCTATATGCCCCCCTTGTTTCGGCTTGCTAATTTTAGTGAGTTGAAATAGGGTATCATGTTTACCACTTCGAATTGTTAAAGAATATTGATGACAAATGCTCACAAGAAGATTTGATATGAGGTCAAAAACTAATGGAGAATCATTTGGTAAGAAAGAGGACTAAATCTCAATTCCAACACAACAAAGAGTGTGAGGATTTGGGAGTTCTCTAACACAAGATGAAGGATGTAAATGGAAACAAAATGCACAGAGAAGAAAAGAAAGGAAAAAGGCATGAATACACACATTGGTGATCCATGAGAAGAATAGTGAGAGAGAAAACATGGACTTCTTGCCCCTAGATCTTGTCTAGGTGATCCATGGGAAAAAGGACATGGAAAACTAGCCCCTAGAGTCTGTCTAGGTGATCCATGTAAGGGAGGAGAGTGAGAAAGTCTAGCCTTATGCCGCTAGTTCCACTCAACCTCGTGCATGTGTGTGTAAGGGAGGTTAGAAGCACCTCATAGGAGTCTATGCCCGAGTATGCTACAACCTATATATGTATAGTACAAAAGCATGACATCTCGTTCTAAGAGTCTGTGCTCTGGTTTCGAGAATAATCGCCTTGCATAAAAGAACAATGGAGACATCTCGCTCTAAGAGTCTGTGCTCTGGTTCTGAGAATGACTCATTGCTCAAAAAGTGTAATGTTTATGTCATAAGAAAAGTAGAACAAGGATACCTACCTTCAGCACAAAAGAAGATACCCCAAAAATGCAACAATGTCGTAGATCCAAGCAAGAGAGTTTTACACTCTTTAAGCAAGGATAAGATAGTTGAAAAGGGATATCTTGTAGTATGTGTAAAGGAGATCTTTAGAGGAGAAGAGATCTTTGTACAAAAGACACCTATCCCCGAGAGGAATTGTTTTAGAAAAATATAACATCTTCTAGAATAAGACAAAGAAGACAATAAGAATCCAATATTTCCTTCTTTTGCGAGGTGAAAGTGATTCTTAATGAAGGATGACACTCTTTTTAACCCAATTGGGAGAGTGAATTCATTATGGATGTATTTTACCAAGTGCAAAAGAGGTTGTAGTTAAGGACTTACACCTCTTGTAAGAAAGAATCCTTGAACAAACAACAACAAATGCATACAAGGAATAATGTCAAGTAATAAAGTTCACACCATCCACGAAATAGGAAAAAGTGGATCCTTAGATAAAAATAAGGAAAGCTCATGGCCTCCCAAGGATAAGAACAATGAGAAGGACTTACACAATCTTCTAGGGAGAGATTTAGACATAAGCAAAATGTACTACATACTCACATGAGTTCATGCAAGCAAGACATTAGTGTATGTAAAATGCTCCTCACAAGAAGTGGGTAGGATAAGAAAGAGAATACACATCTTCTCCCATATCTAGGAAAAAAGGATTCAAAAGAAAAGATGATCAATATTTCCACACTAATACCCTAAAGGGAAATTTTAACCATAAAAAGAAGAGATGTATGAAATCACTCTTGTCTCCATAGGAACAAGAGATAACATAGAAAATTAGGCTATTATGTTGCTTCAAAAATATGATTGCACCTGAAATTGTACCATCATGAATGACAATGAGCCCCCAGTAAATGAGCTACCAATGTCAAATAATGATGAGAAACATAATAGCCATTAATGTTATTTAAAGACATGATAGATTGAATGAGGTATTTGAATATGACATGCTAAATGCTCAACTATAAGTGAGATCAAAAACATGTATAAAATGATAAAATTTGAAGAAGAAAAGTCACAAGAAATCTTAGAAGAGGGATGAGTGTAATTTATTAGAGCCTTATCCCTAGAGGAAAGGACTTTATGATGAATAGGAGATAAAGATTCATAAGTGGATTTAGAAATTTGAAGGGATTCATAAAGAGATTTGTTCATCGCCAAGATTTCCTTATGAGGGGAATGAGAGTTGATAGAAGTAGAAGATGATTTAGTTGAAGTGAGATCATCATCACTACTAAATATAGCATTCACATTGAGAGATGGTCTTTTAGATGCTTTGGTGGGCTTAGAAAGATTATATCCAAGTCCAAATGAATACTCATGCATGTTATGTTCTAAAGGAACTTTAATTCCTTGTTCATTTGCGCCACAACCATTTCCACTATAGCCACTCTTAGCCAAAATATGAAAACCACGACCATAACGATTAGCCATTTCAGAAAGAAAAGGTGGTTTTTCATAAGACAAAGAATTAAATTCCTCAAAACTAGAGGTGTGAGGAGAAGAAGTTTGAGAAGCGGCCACAAAATTATTGCTCATAGGTTCAAGTAAGACTGATTGATCTCTAGTTTCTTCCTTCTCTTTAACTTTAAGCTCCCTAGGAGGAACCCTATACTCACCTACAAAGGTGGGATTAAAATCAAGAGATCCCCAATCGTCTTCTGCAAGAACCTTCTCAGGATCAAAAGCCTTTTCATGTGTAGATTCAAGTTGAGAAGAATCTTCTTCAGGAACTTCAGGCTCATCCAAAGAATTTTGACTATCAGAGGATGATGATTTGTTCATAGGTATCTTGTTTAAAGAGTCATCATTAGAAGAGGAAGATTTAGAAGAACTCCCTTTGGAAGTAGATGTTTGCAAACAAGCCTGAAGATTAGTATCACCTATCAAGGTATATGTCTTATTGTTATAAATAAATTTAACTTGTCTATGCAATGTAGAGGGGACAGCTTGCATACTGTGAATCCAAGGTCTCCCTAATAACAAGTTGTATGTTAGATTTCCCGACATAACATGGATAGGAGTAGGCAAAGTAACAGGTCCCACTGTGATGGGTAAGGTGATAATACCTAATGAAGACTTAGCCACATTATCAAAGCCTCGAATGGGACAAGAGTTAGGCTCAATAAGGGATGTATCCACATTCATCTTATGCAATAGATTAATGCTACACACATTAGGGCCAGAGCCATTATCTACCAGTGTTCATCTTATAGCAGTGTCATTTATGATAACCACAATCATCAAGGGATCATATTGATGTTGAATTTCACTAGTAGGCAACTCATCTTGAGTAAACACAATTTGAGCTTTAGGATTCATCACAGAGTTAACCAAAGATACTATATTACTAGATGTATTAGGTGGAGGAACATTCAAATCTTTCAAGGCATCTTGTAACATTCCATGATGAGCGGAAGAAGTTTGAACTAAATCCCAAATAGAAATCTTAGCCGGAGTAGTTTTAAGTTGTTCAATAAGATCATATTCCTTACTAAGCATTTGTGAAATACGTGGAGCTTGCGAAAGAATTGGTTGAGAAGGAGGAAGTGAAGTTGGGCTAACTGGAGGAGGATTAGGTTGCCTATTGTTTCTTGTGTTATAGGTATGAGCAACCGCATGATAACTCTCTCTAGTCAGTTGCTTAGCATACTCATAAGGGCTCTTAGAAGAGTAACCTCCTTGCACAGTAATAATAGGTTTCTTAGGAGCGCAAAAAGAGTCATTAGCATAACCACCTTGAACCACTAAGATAGGCTTATTTAAAGGTTGAGAATTTTGAGAAGGACAAGCACCTTGGACAGTGAAGAGAGGTTTGTTAGGTGTCTCATTCACATGTATCAAATTGATTAAGGATGATTTAGAGGAATGAACAAAAGTGTTGGAAGAATTATTGATAGTCTTCTCTTGCACTAAAATCTTATCACGGATTAAATCAATTTTAGGAGAGAGACAAGGGGTAGGCACTAATGTTCTAGTAGGAAAAGTAATACTAGGAAAGATCATATTATCCTCTATCATCAAAGGATCTACAGGATCAACATTACTCTCTAAAGTCTCACTTTTGAGAGGGAGATCTTTGAAAGAGATGTTAACCATCTTGCTTTGAACTAGGGTATCCTTCTGAGTAGAACCAAGTTGAGGAGAGGGAGATGCTTTATTTTTAGAGGGAGAATAATTGAGATTCAAGGAAGGTGAGAAACTATCAAGGGAGTTTTCAATCTTGATTTCATCCTCTTTGGCTAGGGTTCTCTCATGGGATAGAGAATAATCTACACCTTCTTCTAATGGTTCATCCCAAATAGTGAAGTGGTTGAAAGGAATGTTTGAAAAATTATATTATCAATTTTAGGAGAGGAGATAACATTGTATATTAATTCCTCATCCTTAGGAGGGAGAGCATCAATAGATGTGTTAAACTCATCCTCTTTCCTCAAAATATGTTCAATTTGATCTTTAGGGGAGAGAGAATTAAGGAAATTGCTTATTATTTCATCTTCTTTCTCTAAGGGATTCTTATGGGTAAGACCAACTTTAGGAGAAGGGTAAGCATTTATCAATAATTCATCATCTCTAGTGGGAATTTTGTTGGAAAAGGAAATGCCATCAATAGGAAATGTAGGGATAATGTCATCTTCTTGCACAAAAGGATCCTCATGAAGGGAGTGTTTTTTAGGAGAAACATGAACATATTTCTCCAAAGATTCATGCTTAGGAAGGAGATCTTTGAAAGAAGTGTTCATAACCTCTTGTTGCACTAACATGCCCCCATTGGAAGGACAAACTTTAGGAGAAAATAAGTCAATGTCCATCAATACCTTTTCACTTAGAGAGGCATCATGTAGGGAAGGTAAAGTAACATTACGAAAGGTGTTTATGATATCATTCTCTTCCTCTAGGATAGCTAAATAGGAAGGGCACATTTTAGGAGAATTGTCAAGATCACTCTTAAAGTCTTCATCCTTAGAGCATGGGAGAGTCTCAAAGGGATTGGTAGCAACTCTTTTAGGCACTAAGATGTTGTTATAGATGGGGGGAGGTTCTTTAGGAGAAAAAATTGAAACAAGGGAAGCTAACCCATTATCACATCTATGAGATGAATGCATCATGACAACAATTTTCCTCTTTCAAATGATAACACATGCAAAATAGAAGGAAATGTTTAATTTTAACCAATGCAAGCACTTAGAATGTAGATTTAGAAAATGAAATTTATGATTCAAATGAGTTCCTAAATCAGATTTGAAATTATTGATCCCAATTAAACTATCCACAAATTCAACTTTGAATTGAAAAATTAGGGTTTTAGCAAAAATTTCCTCTAAATTTTTGAATCTTGCAAGAAATTAAAACTTGTAAATACAAATTTGAATTTGAAAACACTCAAATTATAAATCAGAATTGGATTTCACATCGGGTTCACCAAAATGTGTAGGAGAAAAAGTGACACTAAGCAAACGGGCCCTAATCTCACTTTCAACCACACACTTGTGGAATACGAAAGAGCCTAGAGATATCACACAATTGGCTACTTCTTTTTGTGGAAGAGAGAGCCACATGATACCTATTAGGATTTCTATTCCTTTGTTGCAATTTGAAAGATAAGATGATGCAAGTTCAATTCCCAACCCCAAAGTGCAAATATGAACTAATAACAAGATTGCAGAATTGAACTTAAACTATGGAAAGCTATAAACACAAGGACAAAACAAGAATGTAAATGCATACCTGGTGTTAAAATATGAATGAAACTGCTCCGGAAACTGCTGTTTTGCAACCTGGAAAGCTGTCAAAAATGCTGAAAACTGTTGTCTATCAGGAGGACCAGGGCACCCAGCGCCCCTGTCCTGGCAAGACCAGGGCACCCTACGCCCCTGTCCTGATCTTCCACTCGGAAACTTGGTGTGTTGTTTGGTCTCCGTCTGCTTCTTCCGGATCTGTAACTTGCGACGTCGTCCGAATCCCGAAATCTGCACTTATATCTGAAAAGGTGTTTTGGGCAGCTATATAGGGTTTTGCCTTAGTCAAACCCCCGCTTTGGTGATTTCCACCTCCATGAATAGCCAAGTTGTATTGTAAAAGTAGTGTGTGCAGTCCTTGTGTGTGTGCAAGATCCTAAAATGAAAGTAAGCAAACTAGAGCAACCTAGAAAGTAAACCCTAATTGCTTGTAAATGATAATGTAAATGCTCCAAATCAAGATGCAAAGTGATCTAAAGCACGAATACAAATGATATAGTGAGGCTTATGCAAAGACATGAAAACAACATGAAATCATACCCAACCCCAAGGGAGGGGTACAAGCCAATCTTCAGTCGGTAATCCCCTATTGCTCTTCAATGTCCTCAAAGCCCTAAATGTATGAATGAAATTGATGAATGCTTGATGGATGGATGTTGAATGTTATTGAAGTCTTCAAAGATCTGCTCTTTCGCTACATAGAAGGTCCTTGAAACCAAAAATTTTGATCCTTTCAAATGAAGAAAGAGAGCTCTTATATATGAAACCCTAGGTCTTAATTTCAACTTTTGGCCGACCTAGAGATTGAATCTCCCACCAATTTCTTGGGGTTAAGCTTTATTTTATGATTGGATCGCGCTCCTAAAATTTCAGGAAAAATGTCCAGGACCATGTGCACTCCGGACGCCATGGTCCCGACAACTTTTCACCAATTTTTCAGGGCCGTCAGATATGATGATTTTAGAGAGAATCTCAAAGTTACAAGTGATTTCGAGATGTTTTGACCCCCGAAATCAAGCCCCCAAGTTCAAAAAAAGGACCTAATTAGGGTTTTTGATTAAATGATGTATTGGAGGAATAAATTGAAAAGGGCACACTTTTAATGAAAGGGCCCAACTTTATGATATGGAAGATGATGAAATAGAACCTTAGACCTAATTAATTTAATTAATTAAGTGCTAAAGGGGAAATGTAATGCAAAATGCAAAATGCGCCAAGGCGGGTGCTAAACTAGGTGTGAAATTGTACCACCCTAGCAAGTGCGTACAATTTACGACGCTACATCGAAATCAATGAACCTAACCTACACTGCACATCTGGAGAGGTGTTAGTTGTTCCTCACTGCTTCCCTTCGTTTGGCTAAGGCAACAAAGAAAGCAGCCTCAGTGATAGATCCATCTTGTGATCCTGTGGGCAACTACTACTATAGTTGTCCTTCACTGCTCTATGCCCCAATATCTGCTACTACTCAAATTGAGGTGAATATGTACAAATTGAGATGATAACCCTGTTGAAGAACCATAAGAGCACTGTGTAGTGATCAAGTGCTATTTTTTGTCGGTGTTTTGGAAGGGAGCATAAGTGTACCGTTAGGAAGGTGGTATAAAATGGTGAAAGATGATAAGGTAGGGAGGTAAGATAGGGAGGTAAGTGATGAAGGATGTAATGGTGAAAGAGTGAGTTAGGATATGCTAGGGGTTTGGAAGGTAGGAAAGTGAATGGGGGGAGATAAATTAAGGATGTGAAGGATGGAATAGGGTTAGGTAGGTGAAGTAAAAGTAAGTGTGTATAAGGTTAAGGTTTAGGATAGGATGTAGGAAAGTGGAGGAGGTTAAGATAGGGGATATAAAAGGTAGATGGAAGGTAATAATGATAGGAAGTTAGGTAAAGGTTATGAGGTGTGGGCTAGAAAATAGGGTGTAGGAAATGGAAGGAAGGGTCATATTACTTTGAGCATTTTCACCAAGACGAGTAGCTCGAGTATGGACATCAAATCTTACAAGCCATGAGGATCCACTTGTAGTAGAGGAGCATATACTTGCATCTTGGGAGATTATTAGGTGTTCACCTTGAATTTGGGAAATACACATAGATGAGATAGAATATTGATCAATACACATTACCTAGCCTCATCATGCATAAATACAAGAGGTATAGACTATAGCAAGCACATATCATGAGCCAAAGGATAATATTCAAGAGTTGCTTCATCTCCAATCCTCTACATTTTTAAGATCCACAAATGGGGTTGAGGTTAAGTCTTGGTTACTTAGCTTGGACTTATGCTTTGGGTTGCATCTATATGTGAGCAACCTAAAGGCATCATTTTCAACGCAGTTTTTGAGAGGACTTGATTCCACCTTGTGGTACTAGGAGGATCAAATGCACCAACTCACATTGGAAACCCTCTCTAGATACCATTTTGAGATAAATGATCCTACCTTCATGAATTGATCCTAGTTTATCCCTTTAACCCTGATTAATTTATTTAGAGTGTTTAGTTCCCTTTTAATCCTTTCTTTTACAATTAAATATTATTAAAAATTTGTATTATTGTTCCAAATTTTGTGGATATTTAGGAGACACAAATAAAATATAAATGTAATCATTCCATATTTTTGTATGAGATATTAGAATGAGACTAATAGGAAGAGTAGTAAACATGAGTCACAATGAGCACTTTAGAGTAAATCTAAACATTATAAGGAAGAGTAGCTTGGAAAAATAGAAGTGTAAATTATTTTCCAATATGCAAGATTATTACTTGGGAGAGAATCTTGAAAGAGGATTGAAAAAATTCCTTGAGCTAACATTGTCTCACTTGTCTAAAATTATGAGGAAGGATTCATTAATGAAATGTTCATTAACAAGATGGAGAGAATAATAATTAGGAAGAGATAGATTTCACATGCTACTAGGTGACTAGATTGGAGAGAAACTAGAGTCAAATCATTTAGCTTGGCCATGACATAGAGTCTTAGAATAGATGCCAACCTTGGTGAATGGAATGAAAATCCCAAACAATTAATGAATGGTGAGACAAGTAGAGTCATCTATAAATTTTGTTTTGAATAAAATAAAGAAAAAATGGGACTGAAACCAAGGGAAATGCACATGGAAAGGATAAATGGTTATTTCTATGAATAATCATCCCACTCCATGCCTTCTTAGATATGAATAATATTTTTAATGGAATAATGGATTTTAATGAATCCTATCTTCTTTGGTTTAATAATAAATTGAAATAAATGATAGATATGCAATGCACAAACCTTGGTTATGATTTTGAGTGATTTAGGACTACAAAAATTTTACTAGACCACACATCTTGGTACTTCTTACTTGTAGAAGCTCACTCCTCTAATGTTTGATAAGATAGATATGAATGATTGGCCTTAAACTACATGTTTTTAAAGATGAAGGTGCATTCGGGGTTTAGATGATCTTCCATGACCAAGTCAAAGGAAAGTGATATAAACCTATTTTAAAAATTATATTATCATTATACTCAAGCCATTTGGAAAATATAAAAAAATATATCCAATCTCTCAACTATTTTTCTCAAACCTAGCATTTTGTTTGCCCATGTGAGTGCTCCATTCCTAGAACTAATAAATAAAGAGTGTATTCATGTAGATAAATTAATTAAAATCAATTTGTGATAGTAAACATTCACATAGCATGTATAATTAATTTATTTATGATGGAATTTTAAATGTAATAAATTATCTCGTATAGTTATCTCGTAAAGGTGGGGCAATTAGGTCCATATATGATGAAAATCAAAATAAATAGTTTGAAGATAATATTAGTTACCTAAAGGATATTCCACTAGATTATTTGGTATATCATAACTATTTTGACAAATTTTGAAACCATTAGAGGTACCTTTTGCTTCTGTAGATGAGGCATTCATTAATGTCTATACTTCCACATTTTCCAAACATGTCAAATAGAGCATTTCCAACCGTAAGCATATGATATTAATTGCCCTTACCTTCTGCTTTGATGGAAGTCCATACTCTATTCTAAAGCTCCCATTTTGGCACAGGTAGAGAGTACGTTGGCAAATAAAACTGATCGAAATGGAAATCTATTTGTTGCATTGACTGTATTGTGAGGATGCTTATGTATTTCATCGACAACATAAAGAAAGAAAGCACATGAGAATATCTCCTCGGGGAGGTATTCTATGATAGCTATGAGGTAGATGAGAGTGTCTTATGCCATTTGCTTTGTTCTATGCAGTCAAATGCAGGAACACTGTTTGAATTCAAATGCCAATGGTGATTGTCTTTTTAATGGAAATGGACGGGAAGGGACGTCAAGGGAAGGAATGGGCTCACAGCACACCTAAGCAGTCAAATCTTAGTGTGTGTTGTTTAAGGCTTCCCCCTTAAGACATCATAATTGATTGGTTCTTCACTCCTAAGACCTTCAAAAGTCTTTAATGGCTTAATTGAGTCCTGTGGTCTTCCAAATGCACCTGTACCAACTTGAATTCTCCTTCAATGCTTGATTGCCTATTCACTTGGAATTGAATTGATTTTATAATTAAGAGATCATATGAATTGTAAGTAGACCCCTTCAAATGACATGGTAGGCTTCCTTTTATACCTAATATATGTCTTCAAAGCATTTTATCCTAATGGCTTTAAATTAAAGTAATTTCTCTTTTATCTGGTATTGGTGGAGTAGAGGTTGCATTGCATCATCCTAGGATACATATTTCCGCAAATACAACACAAGTTAAATGTATCCCAGGTCGATGCAAAGCAACCTTTTCTCTAGAGATCACCAAGAAATAGAGAAAGAACTTTAATTTAATGCCATCAGGATAAAAATCTTTAATCAAGACAAATAAATGGTATGCAACTGGATCTATTTGGAATGCATTACCCAAACACCACAATCGATCAGTCACCTTTGAAAAGAAACTGGTATGATGAAATATTTAGGCATAAAATAGATGAAATGCACTCCATACTACTGCTACATAATATTTTGGTCGATGATATTTTTAAAATAATAAAGGAAGGTGTGTGGAACAACCAAATTCTTATCATTATAAACAATGAATATTTTAAGATCCTTTTATGATGTGTAAGTTGAGAATATTTTATAAAAAATCCCTAAATGAATACACTTTAAACTAATTTTAATATACCTTGAAGTGTGCAATATGGAAGGTTTGTATTCTTAATCTCGTGCCCATTTCTTAATTTAAAAGATGATATCTTTATTAAATATCACCTCTATTGAATATCTTTATTAACTTGATTTCTCCTTCAATTCTTGATGAATGCTTGATTGCCTATTCACTTGGAATTGAATTGATTTTATAATTAAAAGATCACTTGAATTGTAGGTAAACCCCTTCAAATGATAGGGTAGGCTTCCTTTTATACCTAATATATGTCTTGAAAGCATTTTATCCTGATGGCTTTAAATTAAAGTACTTTCTCTTCTATCTGGTATTGGTGGAGCAGAGGTTGCATTGCATTGTCCTAGGATACATATTTCCATAGATGCAACACAAGTTAAATCTATCCTAAGTCGATGCAAAGCAACCTCTGCTCCTGAGATCACCAAGAAATAGAGAAAGAACTTTAATTTAATTCCATCAGGATAAAAGTCTTTAATCAAGACAGATAAAATTTGAGTTTGATTGTCATCATTTACTTTGCCAAATTCTTCACACGTAACTCCTGAATCAATTTCCTACTCACAAGAATTTTATTATGTCTCAAATATAGGGAAACGGAAGGCTTCAAATAGAAAACTTGTACATGCAACTAAATCCATTGACTAATCAGAAGAACAAAATTAAGAAATGGTTTGATCATTTGAGAGATGTTGTAGACTTGCAACTCACCAGCTACTTAGTTTTTGTGGGTAAGAATTTTTTTTGTTTTGATTATGGTTGTGGTGTTTATAGGGACACATTTACAAATTTATATCTATTTTAACTATTTAATGGTTTATGGGTTTGTAATGGTAATTTAATGTTCTTTCATATTTTTGTATATATTCTTTATAATAGCCTATTATATTGATTTGTTCTATTATGTATAATGGTCTGGGTCAAACAGCTTTGTCATTAGTCCATGAAAGCATTGAACGAGTTCTACTTTTAAAAATTACATGAAACATTTTTAATTTATTTTATTCAATGTTATTTGCAAAAAATGATTATCAATGATGTTTCCTTTCTCCAAGAATTGTCTAGGATCTTTCTGTCAGATAATATGTAACATCGAATGACTAAGTCTTTTCATTACAAATGCTTATTTTATTTAATTATTATTTGAGCGTGAATTAAAATTTATATCTGTACGAAAGCAGAACATACAAGCTGAAGAGTCATGTGCAAGCAAATTTCCTAAAAGAAAGCAAGCAGGCATTATCTTGAATGACATGGAAACAAGCTCATCAGCTGCCTAGAAGAGCGCAATTGGAGAATGGAAAAGGAAAGTGTTTAAGGGTGATAAATAGATAGAGAGTATGCAATACAAACAAACAATGTCTGGAGTGTCTAATGTGACGTCTCTAATTTATGTCTAAAGGGACTAACTAGTTTTGGAGTTCCTACGAAACCTATTGGGCCACACTTGGAGGAAATCAATGTTTTCATGCAAGGAGCACATTTTTTCTATTATGAGAATGATGCTTTTGCACTGAGGGATATTTGGAAGTCAATATCCAAAAATTTCTATAGTGTGGAACCAGAGTTGGCAGACTCGAAGTAATTTTCAGCTTTCAGAAGACCAAGAGGTTATGTACACAATCTCCTAATAGAAGGGCGATTTCAAGCATTACCTCTCCCCCCCATGACTATTCAGGAAGAACTTCCTCAGACAAAGGACTATTGGTATCAATGGGATCAATGAAAAAAATTGAAGCATAGATTCTAGATGATGTGGTGGTGTCCTTCATGAAGAACTCTACACTATAATTAAAAATTCATGAGGGAAACTACAAGATAGTGAAGATAAATACAATCTTGAAAAGTTGGAAGAATGGATCTTGGTTTGGGTGGGGCCAAGTCAGGTGGCTCCTCTAGAGGTTGACGAGATAGAAATCATATTAGGATTTGAAAAAGATCACACTTGTTGAACTTCGTGTGTGAGTGATCAATTGTGGTGTTTGGGTAATGCATTCCAAATAGATAAAGTTGCATTCCAAATGGGTAATGTCCTGATTAAAGACTTTTATCCTGATGGCATACAACTATATCTATTTGGAATACATTACCCAAATATCGCAATCGATCACTCACACACGAAGTTCCATGAGTGTGATCTTTTTCAAATCCTAATATGATTTCTATCTCGTCAACCTCTAGAGGAGCCACCTAACTTCGCCCCACCCAAACCAAGATCCATTCTTCCCACTTTTCAAGATTTTATTTCTCTTCACTATCTTGTAGTTTACTTCATGAATTTTCAATTATAGTGCAGAGTTCTTCACAAAGGACACCACCACATCGTCTAGGGTCTATGCTTCAATTTTTTTCTTTGATCCCATGGAGGCCAATAGTCCTTTGTTTGAGGAAGTTCTTCCTGAATAGTCATCGGGGGGAGAGTTAATGCTTGAACTTGCCCTTCTATTGGGAGATTGTGTACTTAACCTCTTGGTCTTCTAAAAGCTGACAATTACTTCGAGCCCGCCAACTTTGGTTCCACACTATAGAAAGTTTTGGATATTGAGTTCCAAATATCCTTCAGTGCAAAAGCATCATTCTCATAATAGAAAAAAGGTGCTCCTTGCATGAACACACTGATTTCCTCCAAAGCGTGGCCCAATAGGTTTCGCAAGAACTCCAAAACCAGTTAGTCCCTCTGGACATAAATTAGAGATGTCACATCAGACACTCCAGACATTGTTTGTTTGTATTGCATACTCTCTATCTATTTATCACCCTTTAACAGTTTCCTCTGCTTTTCTCCAATTGCTCTCTTCTAGGCAGCTGATGAGCTTGTTTCCATGTCATTCAAGATAATGCCTACTTGCTTTCTTTTAGGAAATTTTCTTGCACATGACTCTAAAGCTTGTAATTTTTGCTTCAGGATAGATATAAATTTTAATTCACACTCAGATAATAATTAAATAAAATAAGCATTTGTAAAGAAAAGATTTAGTCATTCGATGTTACATATTATCTGATGGAAAGATCCTAGATAATTCTTGTAGAAAGGAAACATCATTGATAATCATTTTTCACAAATAACACTAAATCAAATAAATTAAAAATGTTTAATGCAATTTTTAAAAATAGAACTTGTTCAATGGTTTCATTCATCGACGGCAAAGCTTTTTGACACACATCATCTCTTGCCGTCAGAATTCTGACAAAAACTAATGAACGTCCAACAAGGATGTTGTATATCCGATGTCACTTCCATGTCGGACAGTCATCGAGGAGCAATCATAACATCCGTCAGAAATCCAATGGAAATCCGCCGATATTTGTGGTGAGGGGTGCAAATATAGCCATCATCATCGGAGTTCATAACAACATCGGACGACCGACGCAAATGGAATCATCGGGAAGCCTAATGATGATTTTTCGACTATAAAGTTTGTCGAAAGTCCAACATTTGGTCGTTGCAAATCCGACAATTAGCCATTGGAAATTAGGCCCAAATGTACTAGTGTCCAATCCCGCCTATCTCGGATCAATCACCTATCCTTGAAGACTACTCGTGTACATGGTTTCTATTATCCAATGCATGTTTTCCTCCAAGTGGCAATCACAAATTAGATCTTTTGTCATGAAGTCAAATGACACATAAAGTATTCTAGAAGTTTCCTTTATGATAACGTCCTGAATCGAATTTCCTTTGCATTGATTCAAGCACCAACTACTCCCTGATCTTCCTCTATCATTCTGCCTTTCTCAAGACACAATCAGTGTGATGCAATCCCATGATTTGTAGCTCCTTCACTAATGGCGATTATCTATTTCATCAACCCTGTCGATGAGGCTTCATCGACCACAACACACTTGCCACCTCAACTCCATATGGAATCACATAGATCAAGACACGGCCTACCAACATGCAGTCGGTCCGAAAAACACATACCGGTAAAACCTTTTGCCAGTAGAGTATTCTTCTTCTGTTAACTGGTAGAGCATCCTGTACCGGTTGCACATCTTCACCTCCAGTGGTGTGAGACAACTTTTAACATTTTTCCTCTTCATCATAAACAAGCAACCATCCTTCAGAGCAGTTTGTACTTTACCAATAAACCTTCATTCTTTATGCTCACCCTTATGTGGAGATCCATCATGCCAATTGACATCAATGACAACTTAGTGCCAAAATGCCAACAATCTCCTCCTTTGGCATTGATGTCAACTTTTCACAATTCACTTCATACATACCGGTAAATTTCTCCCCCTTTGACACAATGACAAAGGGTACTTGTGCACTCCCCCTTTGATCCATACCATGCTCCCCCTGAGCCACATAAAACCTTCCTTGGCATATGATACAACACCCAACTTGTGTCAAAGGAACTCAAAAGTATTGATCGGTAATGGTTTGGTGAAAATGTCTGCTGCTTGTTCATCAATAGGAACATAATCCATTCTTAGCTCTTGTCCTTCAACCTTCTCTCTGAGGAAGTGATATTTGATTGCAATGTGTTTTGTTCTAGAATGCATGACCGAATTCTTTTCTATGTTGATTGTACTTGAATTGTCACACCGAATGGGAATAGGATCAGTGATGTCCACTTGTATATCTTTGAGAGTCTACTTCATCCAAAGCACCTGAGAGTGGCATGTAGAAACAACAATATACTCAACTTCAGTAGTAGAGAGGGAGACTGAGTCCTGCTTCTGGCTATGCCAATAGACCAACTAGTCACCTAGAAAGAATGCACCACTGCTTGTGCTCTTTCTATCATTAATGCATCCTTCCCAATCGGTGTCAGTGTATGCTTCCAAGATAAAATCTCCCTATTTAGGATACCACAAACCATAGCTAAGCATTCCTTGTAGGTACCTAAAAATTCTGCTAACAACATTCATGTGCAACTTCTTTAGTGCATCTTGAAATCTGGCCACCATGCATACTTCCTGAACTATATTCAGTCTTGAAGCAGTTAGATACAATAGACTGCCTATCATGGATCTGTACAGAGTCTTATCCACCACTAGTGATTCATCATTTTTACTCAATTTGCTGCCGATTACCATGGGATTACTTACCGGTTTGCAATCTTCCAGTTGGAATTTCTTCAACATCTCCTTTGCATACTTGACCGGTGAGATAAAGATTCCTTTATCTTTCTATAATATCTGCAAGACAAGGAAGTAATTCAATTCACCAAGCATTGACATCTCAAATTCTGACTGCATCTGATCGACAAACTCTTTGCAGAGAGTATCCTTGTTGCCGCCAAAGATGATGTCATCTACATACACAACCACAATAATCATGTGATTCCCATCTTTCCTTATGTACATTGTTGTCAGCACTTCCCTTTTTGAATCCCTTCTCCTTCAAATACATATCTAATCTTGAGTACCATGCTCTAGGAGCTTGCTTTAAACCATACAGATCCTTCTTTAACCAACTCACAAATGTCTCATCATCATGCAGCAGAAATCCTTCCAGTTGCTCCATGTATACTTCTTTTTCTAAATTTCCATTTAGAAAAACAGATTTTACATCCATTTGCTATAATTTATAACCCTTGTAGGCAGAGTAAGCTAAAAAAATCCTAATTGCTTCTCATCTAGCCACCAAAGTAAATGTTTCTTCAAAGTAAATCCCCTCTACCTGAGAGTATCCTTTGCACACTACTCTAGCTTTGTGCCTCACAATATTACCTTCTTCATTCATCGTGTTCTGGTAGACCCACTTTGTGCCAATGATGTTCTTGTCTTCTAGTCTAGGGACTAATTCCCAAGTCTTGTTCTTCTCAATTTGGTGCAGTTCTTCTTCTATGGCATCCATCCATTCTTATCTCTTGCTAGCTTCAAAGAAAGTTTTGGGTACAACTTCAGTCATGAGACATAGGTTGACTTGTTCATCATTTCAGGCAAGTCTTCTTCTAGTCTGCACACCATCACTCTTATTTCACAGAATTTGCTCTTTCAGGTGATTCAACTATACATACTGGTTGGGAATCTTAAGATGCTACCTCTAGTTCAGTGTCAGACTCAGCTTCATCATGTTCATCACCAAAGTCATCATACTGGTTAATGTGTGGTTGACATCCTTTGTGCATATCCTCATCGACTCTTACATGCACACTTTCAACAACTCTTCTTAGTCTTTTATTGTACCATTTGTAGGCTTTGATGTTAGATGAGTAACAAAGGAAGATCCCTTCATCACTCCAAGAGTTAAAACTTCCCAAACCATCCATATCTTTCTTAATGAAGCACTTGCTTCCAAATACTTTGAAATATTTGATGGATGGCTTCCAGTCATACCATAACTCATAAGGTGCCATCTTTTTGTTTGTTCTTAATTGAACTCAGTTCAAAGTGTATGCAGAAATATGCACAACTTCTTTCCAATAAGTATTCGACAGACTGGCCTCATTCAACATGGTTTTGTCCATCTCCTTGACTATCTTGTTCTTTCTTTCTACCACACCATTTTGCTGTGGTGTTCTAGGAGTGGAGTATTGCCTTCTAATTCCATGCTTTTCACAATAATCTTCAAATTAATTTGATGTGAACTTTCCACCCATGTCTGATCTGAGGCATTTTAATTTGTACCCACTTTCCTTTTCCACCATCTTCCGAAAGATCTTGAATCTTTCAAGTGCTTGTGATTTATCTTGCAAAAAGGTGACCCATTTCATCCTTGAGTAGTCATCAATGAAGAGCATAAAGTATCTTTCACTACCAAGTGCTCTTGTTCTAGTTGGACCACACAGATCTGTATGCATAATTTCAAGTGGCTTTGAGGTGTTGTGCTCCTTTGTCCTGAAACTCACTTTTATTTGCTTACCTTTTACACATTCATCACAAAATGTGTTTACCAGTTTGATGATGAGTGGAATATTCCTCACATACCCCCTTTTGCTTACTACAACTAGGTTATTAAAATTTATGTGGCCTAATATTTTGTACCACAACCAACTTTCATCTACTTGTCCTAACATACATTGGGACCCATAGAATTCCTTCACATTATAAACATTTCCATCAGTTCTCTTTCTTTCTGCCACAACTTTATTGGTACTGTCTTTCTTTATCTGGCAATTGGTCGAGTCAAAGGGGAATTTGTAACCTTTGTCACGCATCTGACTCACATTTAGTAGATTATGTTTGAGGCCTTCCACATAATATACATCATGTGCCTTCATTTTTCCATCAATGCCTAGTGTTCCTTTTCCCTTTATTTTGATGGAGGAATTGTCTCCAAACCTTACTGATCCACCATTCCAATCTTCAAGTTTAATGAATTTCCTTTTGTCACTAGTCATATGGTTTGAGAAGCCACTATCTACCACCCATAGATTTTTCCTTTCAACATGCAAGGTAGTCTGAACTATGAGACTTGATTCTGCCTTTTCCTTTTCTTTCTCAACCCAAACTGGTTTGATTTCCTTCTTCTTGTCAGCTGCTATATTCAGCTCAGGTTCAGTTACTGGTTGATGATCTATATTTTTCTTCATTTGCTTGATCTTCTTGTTTTTGCATAACTTTGCTATGTGTCCAAATCCTTGAAAGTTATAGCATTTTATATTTTCATTAAAGGGAACATCCTTAAAACTATTGTAGGGTACCAGTTTGTTCTTCCTACAATCAAAACTCTTATGTCCATATCCATTGCACTGATAGACGATAAAATTCATATCTCAAAGTGCATTAAATGAATTTCTACTTTCATAATTCATAGAATGCTTATTGTTTAACCTACAGTCAGTTATTGTGTGCCCAAATTTATTACACTGGTAACAATAACCATGAAACTCTGATACATACCGGATGGGCTATCTTGGTCCTAAATGGAACTACCTCATTGGGGGTCTTCCAGTCATGTTGTTGAATCTGGTGAATCCTTCTTGGTCAATTATGGCATTCCTCCTTGGGTCTACATATTTATTCATGAAATGTGGCCTCCATTTCATTTCTGCATATCGGTTTGGATGTCGATTTCTAACAACATCTGCATATGTCTTTTTTTCGTTATCCTTGCCTATAGTGAATGTCTTCTTTTCTTCAACTTCAATTGAAGAAGTGAACATTATCTTTTTTTTGGATTTATCTTTGTGGGTTGAACCTTGACCAACATCAAAGCCTAAGCCATTGGTGTCTTTGGATTGCTTTTTTTTGCTCAACATCTTATCCAAAGCCTTAGTGTTGCCTTCATACTTACTCCTTATTTTTATTTCTTCCTTGCTTTCTTCAAGCTCCTTTCTGAGCTTTATTATTTCTGCTTCCAGCTCTTGATACTCCTTTTCTTTCTTTGTGAGATCAAGGGTTGTAGCTTCACTGATCCTCTTAGTTTCTTCCAGTTGCAGCTTTAAGTCAGATATGATTTGACCAGACTCTTCCAAAGACTGCTTCAAGAGATCTTGTTCATCTACTGCAACAAGCTTAACCCTCTTGAGTTCTCTTATTTTTGTACTCAATTCTTCAAGTGCACTGATAAGTTCACTCTCCAAATCCACTTCAGCCTCAATATCCTCTTCTTCCTCATCTTCATCAGTAGGTCTATCTAGTGCCATGAAAATATTTACTTTTATGTCATTTTCATGGTCATCATCTTCTGATGCATCTTTATCATCTGTTGTATCATCCTCAATGGTATATAGGTTGTTTAGGTTCTGGTAGCCTCTTCTTCCCTGTCGGTAATCATTCCTTTCTCTATCTTTGCCGACAGATCTTGTGAACTCTCTTGACTCATCTCCACTGGTTTCTTTATGAGGACTACTTGTAGCTAAATGTCCTACCTTCCCACAGTTGAAGCATTTAAGTGGTAGCTTTCCTTTGTACCAGTCAAATCCTCTTTTGAGATTCCTGACAAATTTTTCTACTTCAGTATCAATGTCTTCACTGGATTATTTATGAGTAACAACTTCTTTGCCCTTTTTGGTAATGTTGAAAGCTACTTCTTTCCTTGAGTAAGTCTCACTAGTTGTTCTCATCTTATAGGCTGTCAGGGAGCCAAATAGTTCATCCATTGTAAAAGCCTTCAGATCCTTGGCTTCTTCTATGGTTGACACCTTAGTATCATATTTGAGAGTGAGAGATCTAAGTATCTTTTTGACAAGAATCTCATCTGCAATCTCTTCTCCAAGTCCTCTAATAGTATTCATAGTTTCATCAAATCTGTGAAGATAGTCTACAATCTTTTCATCATCTTTCATTTTGATACTTTCAAGTTGGCTGCTTTGTGTTTGTAGCTTGGCTTCCTTGACCTTTGCATCTCCCTCAAACAACCTCTACAATTTGTCCCATGTCTCCTTTGCTAAAACGCATTGCATGACTTTGACAAATTCATTATCAGACAATCCACTCAAGATGGCATGTTTTGCCTTTGCATTATTCTCATACTCCTTTTTTGCATCTAGATCAGAGGGAGGATTATTAGGGATAACATACTCATTCTTGACTAACATCCACACATCAAAGCCAAGAGATGAAATATATGTCTCCATTCTTCTGCTCCAGAAAGCATAGTTGGATCCATAAAACAAGGGGGCTTTTGAGGAAGCAGGCTCACTTCTTGTCATTGTGCTCAATGTCCAGAATCTACCCAAGGTTTAGAAATAACTGGGAACCTTCACTCTGATACCAATTTTTGAACATAGAATACCACTGAGAGGGGGGTGAATCAGTGGTTCCTAAATCTTTCTTCTTACCGATCTAACTTCAAACAATCAACTATTTACTTAACCACTAAATAGACATACCAGTAATGCAAGAGAGAAAACCAATGAGATCATTCACACACAAGAAACTCACAACAATAGATTTATGAGGAAAACCCAATATAGGAAAAACCTCGGTGAGAAGAGCTGCTCGAGTCTGTTGCTCCAATACAGCCTCATAGGTAAAACATAGATTTACAAAGATTTTGGGCACCAAACCAAGGAGCACCAACCCCTGCACCAAGATTCAACTTGGCGATGTATAATGAAATACTATTTGAATATAGTTAAGGCTTCTTGTTGCAAATAAATTTTGCAACTCTTGAATCAAATAACTCTCTACCGATTTATAGTCTTTCCTCCTCTACTAGAACTCACACTACTGGTTGTGAGTTTGCTATCTCTATTTCTCAACCTCTATTATCTTTCTCTCCCTCTCACACACAGTCTTTCAACACACTGTTTCACACTAGGGTGTTGCCTCCTCTACCACACCTTACCGGTTAGGCTCAACTTCCAGACTATGATACTGCCGGTAGAATCCTCTCACCAGTTTGCTTTCTCACTCACACTGCAAATTGCTCAAATCACCTTTTGAAATTTTCTCCTTGCTCCCTCTCACTTCTCTTCACTCCACAGTCTTCACAACATCAACAACCTTTTCTATCCAGAGCTCTCATCACTTATACAATGATTTCCCACCAAAATACAATTCAAAAACCTGAGCAATAAGGGTTTCCTTTTTCTGACACAATCTTCATGAGATCCAATCTCGCCTATCCTTGATCAATCACCTGTCCTTGAAGATTGCTCCTATACACGATTTCCATTATCCAGTGCACGTTTTCCTCAAAGTGGCAAGCACGAATCAGATCTTTTGTCATGAAGTCAGACAACACATAAAGTATTCCAGAAGTTTCTTTTATGAGAACGTCCTGAATCAGATTTCCTTTGCATCAATTCAGGTGCCAACTGCTCCCTAATCTTCCTCTAGCCGCAATCAGTCTGATGCAATCCCATGATTTTTGGCTCCTTCATTAATGGTGATTATTTGTTTCATCAACCCTGTCGATGAGGCTTTATCAACCACAGCACACTTTCCACCTCCGCTCCATATGGCATCACACTAATCATGACATAGCCTACCAATAGGTAGTTGGTCCGGCAAACGCATACTGGTAAAACCCTTTGCCAGTAGAGTGTTCTTCTTCTGTTAACCAGTAGAGCATCCAGTACTGGATGCACATCTTCACCTCTGGTGGTGTGAGAAAACTTTTAACATTTTGCCTCTTCATCATAAACAAACAATCATCCTTCAGACTAGTTTGTACTTTACTGGTAGACCTTCATTCTTTATGCTCATACTTATGTGGATCTCCATCATGTCGATTGACATCAATGACAACTTAGTGCCAAAATGCCAACATAGACATCCTTAAACAAGGTGTCAAGGGTATCATCAATACTTTCACTGAGAATCCAACACCTGATAAAACTAAAAATCTCTTAAAGTTGACTCAGAAAGTTACGGAGGACATCAAGGTTATGAAAACTGAGCATGAGTCAAGGATTGGCCATCTAGAAAAAGGTATGAGGAATTAAAGGGAAACCTCAAGGGACTAGTGGAGATTAGAAAAGAGGTGATGTACAATAGTGCAGAAGGCCTGAAAAGGGTAAATGAAAAAATTACCATACAAAAAGCCCTTCTTGTCAGTTCTAATATGTCTTCGGCTCCTAATTTGGATAAGAAGAACCAGGAAATGTAGACTTCCATAGGGCCCTCTACCATGACCAGAAGTAAAAAATAGGAAAGAGGCAACTTGATATTTATTATGAAAAGATTGAAGAGACTAACAATAATATGATTCAGAAGAATACTGAGCTCATGAAAGCTCTTAGTTAGATTTTTTCTGGCTTTAGTTTTTTCTCGAATTTCATTTCCTTTTGCTAGGTGTTGTGGGGTGTATCCCCTATTTCTATGGCTATTTGGAAGTTGGTTAGACTCTGGTTTGCTACTGGTTATCTTTTTGTTGGATTTGGGTTTGGGGTCCTTGGAAAACTGGTTTATCTTAATTGAAAAATATAAAACTATCACATATGAATCCATAGTTACACCCATGTACCTATCATAGAATGATATATTTATCTTTTCAATGGTGCCTATTAGTAGTTAACCTAGCATCCCCATTATTCAATAAGTTCTTCCAATTTTAACATGAATAGAACACAATAGATATTTCTAAAAAGGAATAATAGGATTCGTTCCAAATGTAGAACCTTTTTCCATCTTAGAAAATGATTTTATAAAATTATATTAAAGATTAAATAATTTCCACAACCTTATGTTTCTAGGACTTGTAAGGTGTAAATCAAATAGTCATAACAATTTCTAGATTTATGGTGTATTGATATAAAATAAAATTGTGATCCTCAAAAAAGGCTTAATTTATAAAAGCAAATGACATCGGATCATTGGGATTATCACAATTTTAATCTATTTTCACAAGGCCATCGCTATTAAAAAATGATAATCCTAATGATCCAATATCATTTGCCTTTTTTTAGGATCACAATTTTATTTTATATAGGATTACAATTTTATGCTATTAACTAATATTACAATGAGGATTACAATTTTATTTTATTAACTAAGATTTAAAAATTACTAATATTGTCATGAGGATTACAATTTTATATTATTAACTAAGATTTGAAATTACTAATATTATCATCAAGATAAGTTTTTTTAAACATCACAATATAAAAGCAAATGATATTGGATCATTAGGATTATCATTATTAGGCATAGTCAAATAAAAATTAGTATCTAATGGTTAAGCATAATAAATTTACAAGGAGATCAAAATATCTCTCTTGATTCCATTTAGAAAAAAATTATTAGATTTATTATTAAATAACACAAGTCAAAGATTGGGGTAGAAGAAAGTTGTATGAGTATGAAAAGAAGTGGAGGCGAGAGCGAGAGAAGGGCTTCAAACTCATAGGGAAAGAGTTGAGTGTTAGAGAAAATAAATGATGAAGGAGACAAAGACCCTTTGCCTCTTCTTATCTACTCTACTTTGTTTCCTTATGCATGGATTTCGACATGCATTTATTTCAATTTTTTGGGTGGTGGAAGGTTTGGTGTTGCAAGATTGGAAGGTGTGATTAGTGCTTTGTGTATGAAATCAATAGTTTTGTCTAGTATTCTTGGATCCATTGGTGCTCCTAGCCATCTTGTTTGACGTGCATTGGTTGTATCTACTACTTTGGCTTCTTTAGATGGTTTTTCACTTGTCTTATCTATTCATGGCGATGGGTTTTTGTTGTGACTATTGTGTGGTTTGGCTAGTTTTAGGGAGTTGTGGTCTCTCTTAGGTTTGGGTTTTTTTCTCTTATCATGGTTGTAGTGGACAAATGGAGTTGCAGTGTAGTGATGTTCGTTGTGGAAGAGTTCAAGCTTTTTGGTGATGGAAGGAGGAGCTTTGTTTTCTTTCCCTTCTTCTTTCATGTCATGAGTTCTTTTGTCCTCATTGTGGGCCTCCTTGACAAGGTTGTGTTTGGTGTTGCTTCTTTTTCTTTGATAGCTATTGGCTTTTCTTCTTAGATCTGTGTGAGATGGTTTACTTTTTTTATCATTGGTGGTGAGTTATTTTTTGTAGGTTCTTTCATTTCTTATTCTTGGATAGCTAGTTCTATTTAAATGGATGGATCTATATGGTTTTGATTGTGGTTAGTGAAAATGATTCTACAATCCTTCATTTGACTAGTTTTATTTATTGTTCTCTCTTTTAGTTTTGGTCATGGTGTTTTTGTCTTCTCCTTTACTGGTTAGGGGTTTTCTATTTTGGCTTTTGGCTCTTGGATAATTTTTGTTGTTAGTTTTTGGCTAGAGGTGGAGATGGGTGCAATTTTTATGATTCTTTCCCTAGCTTCTCTTATTGAGGTGGAGTGCTCCAAGCAAAATAAATCTTTTATGTCCCATGTGCCCAGGTTGTCAAAAATGTTGGATTTTATATCTTCCACGATTGGAATCTGTAGCAAGGGGGTTTTCACTTCCCCTCTCTTAGATTCTATCATTTTTTCTTCTATTGAAGTGGAGAGAGTGTTGGCGGGATATTTTGATTTCAAGTTCCTGCTTGCTGGTTCTTCTTCTAACCTTCCTATAGAGGTGGAGTTCTTTCCTACTAAGGTGGAGACATAGGTTTTGTAGGAGAAGATGACAAGTGTTATAAGGAGGTTTTTGTTTCCCTTTTTTACATCTCACTCTTTTCATCCTATTAAGGTGGAGTTTGAGAGTGGCTCTTAGATTTTCTTTGGTTATTCAAATTATGGTGGATCTTTAGGATGATGAGTTTTTCATGTACCTACATCAGAGGAAGGTTGATGTTAAAGGTTTCAATCTTCATTTTGATTTTATTGTTATTTTTAAGGCTTAGGATTGTTGTCTACTTGATCTACATAGCTTTATGGCTATGCCATTGATAATGTTACCATTGTGTTTCTCTTGTCTATTCTATTATTGTTTGGTAGCTAATTATCTATTGTTTGGTTGTTATTAGTCTATGCTCTTTCTTATATAATTATTGTATAAATGGGTTTCAGATCTTTACAAAATCTATTTGGAAGGGTTTTAGGATCCCCTTGAAAGCTATTTTACCAATAACAAAAAATAAAAGGGACGATAAATATTATAAATTAATTTTAAATTATATTGGAGTGATGAAATCACAACAATGATAGCATGTATCCATGGATGATAGAACATAATATTATATATCAAATATCATATCTCAAATAGAATATAATATTAATTGTAGGAGGGCCAAGAGTAATTTGAAAAGTAATCTAACTAGTTAATTCATTACCATGTATCAAATGAGTCCTTAATAGTAACCTCAAACTTAGATATATTAGATAAATCCTCTTTGATTATATCTATTACTTTTTTATAAATTTTCAATCTAGATTCAATATCCATTAAAGCTAATTTTACTCTACAATAGCAATATTTAATCATAATATGTAAATGGTGATTGTCTTGAGTGACATTTGTTGGAAATAAATAAGGTCGAAGTGAAATATTAGGTGTGATATCTATGGGTTGAATATGCAAGAAATACTTGTGATGATCAATTGCAAGAGAATTTAATGTAGGAGTAGAGGAATGAATAGATAGTGGTTCTTGAAATAAGGTAAGTCATATTGATAGACAATCCATATGTACATAGTATATGTATATATTTATATATAATGATATTTAGAGAGAATACCATCACAAGGAACCAAAATGTAATTAGGGACTAATGAATATTTAATATTATTTTATAAATTATCATCATCCCTAATAGTATCATCTAACACGACCATAGGGTGTAGAACGGTTGGTCGAGCCATTGAAAGACGCATGTGATCGATGCAGGTTGAAGCCTCATCCAGTACCCAACCCAATTAACTTAGCCATGCCCAAGGTGGGTCCCTTGCAGAGCTCCGCGTGGTCTTGGAGGATTATTCTTACCTCATCTTGTCTCGTCTTGCCCCCAACATGGCAAAATAAGTAAGCCCAAGGTAAGGCACATTGGTCACTGGGTTGGGTCATGGGGATACCTCTTGTGGGTAACAAAAAAAAATAGTATCATCTAACATGTGTGGCCTACTATGATAGGGAAAATATTTTAAAAGCTAAAACACCACTAGACTCGAGCACATAAATTGTAATATTTCTAACAAAATTAAACAAAAAATGAGACTCATGGTTAATTGAGCTAATTTTTCCTAGAATAGAATAAAAAGTAATAACATGATTTATGAATGATGACACATCACTCACATAATCAAACAACACATCTATAGACAAGAAACACCATTCCTATTATAGAAATCCAAGAAAACACCAAACATAGAAGAATCAAATGTGAAAATGAATGAAAATATTTAAAACAATAGAATTTCAATTATAGAGACTAGACATAATAGACCATAAGAATCCATGTAAAAAGAAATCAATTTTGTACAAACTCTAAGGGTGTGTGGGCAATAAATTAAGAAAATATCCAAAGGATTAAAGTAATGATATCTGAATGATCTAACGGTTGATATAATAATAATAATAATAATAATAAATATTTATGTAAAACAATTAATACATGTAAACCTAGATACCAACAAACGATGGTTACGGTGGAATAAGTTCAAGAAATGGTAAGTAATACCCTATATTAAGTAGACTAACAAAGCAAGATTCAAAATCATAATAAAACCCTTGGTAAATGTAATATGAAATATAGGAAATTAAAAAGGAAAACAGATTTGACATTCTAATGAAAGAGAAGAAACATTAATTGAACCCCCTAGATCATGTTACAAAATGCAGGTTTCAGTAAAAATAAAAGGGCTTCTAAGTGTACTTACATATAAACATATAAGTTAATTAAATAAATAAGATAAATACAATCTACCTAGATATAAGTTGTGAGAACAAAAAGAAAAATGGATGTGAAAAATTAAATGATCAAACAAGTGTACTTATCTCTATGACTAATGATAAATATTTTGGTGTTGACTTTGCACTTGACCAATTCATTTGTATTAAAAAAATAATTGCATATACTTGATATGTGCCTCAAAATATATCCCTACAAGGTTGATATTAATTATCATGATCCTAGTTCAATGTGTAAACTAATCTAAAGTGGAATTGATTTAAAAAAAAATGAACCTAAGGATCTGTTTGGCCTTTCTTTATCAATAGTAGAATCTATCAAGGTAGAGTTTAGAGAAATTGTTGAGGATTTTATCGATTGATCAGGTAAGAAAGTTTTACTATGTCTATCCCCATGGTGAATCAAATTAATAACAATGATAAAATATTGATTTAAATATTCACAGATATTCAAATGGCATATGTAATGATGGTAATTTTAATAATACCAAGTGAGGCTTGAACCTTACTTAACCACAATAAACACAACAAAACCTGAGACTCACGAGGAGTGAGAACTCATAATAAAAAACCTACTACTAACAAAAACCAGTTAAAGACAATGCATAAACAAACCCATAAACTAAATAGAGAACTAGATGCAACTAGAAACAAAAGAAAAGAAGCACACTCCCATCAAAAGCACAAAAAAATAGCTTACTAGGTGGGAGAGAACTCCAACTTCCTATCCACATAGAAGTCTTTACCCTAACCCAACACAAAGAGTTTTTTAGAAGAATCTTTCTTGGAGGAAACATGTCACGAGAAATATAGCAAAGATTTCAGCTTAGAAACAGATGCTTCCATCCCTATAGCAGATGGTGACTCAAGATTTCTCCTTTTCTTTTCCCCTCTCCTATCTATCTCATCCTGAATGTCATGGAGAGCAGCAAAGTTCTTCTTTGTGATTTCTTTGTGTTGATCAAACATATTCTCCATAGTTCACCTCATTTCTTCTTGATTAGCTTGGAGAACAATTACCATTTTGACCATCATTCACATTCTTTGTTTGACCAATTTTCTCTATGAGCTCTTTAACCAAATTCTCCATTTCTTCCCTCTTCTCAATTATCACAGCCAATTTTCCCACCTCAATCCAAGCCCTCTGCTTGTGCTCATAAGTTGCCCAACTAGAGGCTCTAGCCTCTACTTCAATAATATCTTTAAGCTTGTTAATATTCTTCTCCACCACCTCAAATTGAACTAGCAACCAATAGAGAATTGGTTCATGTCTATTGAACCCCTCACATAGTTCGTTAACCTTTGCCACAAAGAGGGTAAATTCCTCCTTTAACAAAGCACTATGAGGGGGGGATTTAGGTGAATCATAGGGGAAATTGGGGAATGGTGGATTAGTCTCTTTACTCTCTAAATTATCCAAAGCCCAATTAGACCTGGTAGAACAAGAGGAGTCCATATATTTAGAATCCTCTTCAATAATTACCATTTTTTAAGTGAGTTTTTACCAATAGGGGAACCCAAAGGGGTCCCAATTAGACCTGGTAGAACAAGAGGAGTCCATATATTTAGAATCCTCTTCAATAATTACCATTTTTTAAGTGAGTTTTTACCAATAGGGGAACCTAAAGGGGTCTTGTATTTAGAATTTCTTGAGGGATTAACCCTAGTAGGAACCTTTAGAGGTTTATTAGAAGCAAGACCAATAGATTGGTTGAGTGGAAGCTCAACATAAGGGCCTAAACCAAAACCAGATTTAGGGGGATTAACATTAGGGCCAATTTAAGGGGTTAAACTCTTATAGAACTTATAGAGATGCAAAATAAGCCCTTGATGCAGGGGAAGGGAGACCTTAGACTTAGAAACCTCGACAGACTGGGAAATAGAAGTAAAAATCTAAAAGGGAAAATTCATCCTTACTCCATGCCAAAGGTGATTGAGCATCGAGAACAACTAAGAGTGAAACCTTTTGAAGCGTCTTGTCAATAGCGAAGAATTTCATCAAGAGAATGACCCCATCCTTCCAAACACCCAAAAAGTTGTCCATTTCAAAACCACTTTGGTGGAAGGCCACCTTCTCACCTAAGCCCACAAACCTTTTGAAATCTTCCTTATAGTTCCCTTTTGGATTCTTTTAGAAAGTCTTGCCCTCTAAGGGAAGCCGTATTACCATGACAATAGTGTCCATCATCACAATAAATTTCACCTTCCCCACTTGAACAACACCATTTTTCCATGAGCAGATCAATCATTATTGTGTAGGGTGGTTAATTAATATAGGCTTTAGTTGCTTTTTTTGCTTTGGCTATATATTGATTATTGGTGCAGAACTCATTTACTATCTGCGTCGAAGGAAGCTCGGTGAGTATTTCTCTTTGTGGGAAAAGTAATTATTTCTCACGTCTATTACACTTATAGTGTATCTTGTTTCATTAGATTCTCCAGAGGTAGAAATTGTTGATAATTATGGGTATGATTCTGAGAAGCTTGGGAGAGTTTTTGTTTTGTATAATTTGGAGTTGGAGTCTGAAATTCACAGGGTGGTGGGTAATCGTAGGTTTCTCTCTCCTTCTTTTATCTCTTCTTCAAAAATTTTGTCTCATTTTTTTATTATATGTTATGATCTACTGTGGGATAAAACTCTGGTCCAACTTATTGCATCTAAATTCGTGGCCCCTCCATTGGTTGATATGCATTATCTTGGGTCAGCTTTGGATAGTTATATTTTTGATATGGGTACTCTTCCTTATGGGGGTTTCCTTTCTATTCAAGATCTCTTGGAAAATGGATACTATGGAGAATTGCTTTTTGAAATTCGAATGGGCTTAATTTGCGACACTATTGATGAAGCATTAAAAGCCGTGGAGAGGTTGTTTGATTTCATCTCTCCCCAGGTTTTTAATAGGGCACAGGATGTGTTAATCGACCTTCATGCTTTGATTAATTTCTCTTTTGTTTTGTCTGCTACTCCTCTCCCTGCGATTCCTATATAGGCTCTTGTTCCTTATGAAGCTCGACCTACTCCACCAGTTGACAGCTCGAGTAATTGGTTTATGGCTACTTCATTACATGTTTTTGCAAGTATCTCTTACTCTTTTTTGGAAAACTGTCTATGGGAAGGTGGAATTGGAAGCCACATTGCACTCTGGTGCGGGTTTTTGGGTGGCTCTTTTTGGCTCAATTTTCTAGAGTTGGATAAAATTGGTCTATTTCAGTCTTGGCTCCCCTTTGGTACAAATTTTTGGGCTCCTTGGTGTCTCTACATGATCTTCTTGAGGAGATATTTTTTTGATATCCCCATTTTGTAACCAGCTGATGCTCCCCAATTGGTAACAGCTTATGGGCTCCTAGATCTTCTCAAGGAAACTTTTTTGATATTCAGCTCTTGATTTTGTAACCAAGAAATAATCAGTTGAGGATCTTTGTATCTGGATATGTCCTATGGGACCTCTGTATTTAGGTCAATTGTATGGGTTTGGGTGGGATTTCAGATCATCTAGATTTAGCTATTTTGTAAGGGTTGTTAAGATTTTTTGTTTATATTTAAGGCGATAACTAGAGGTTTTCTTGTGGGTTCTTTCCTACCAGTATGCCTTTTGAACCCGTTGTAAAAATATTAAATTTAATAAAAAAGTTTAGTGGCTTGCCCACTTCTATGAAAAAAAAAACACCATTTTTCCATGACTGAGAAAATCCATGAGAGATTCTAGTGTTAAAGCCCTTCATACCCTCCACATAATTTGCTAAATCACCTTCAATAACTTTCTCCCAGAGGGTAGCATTAGCTTTATACTTATCACAAGAATCTGGCTCTGTTTGGATTAAGTCTCCTCCCATATGAGATGGAGAAAAAAAAATCTAGGAGCCAAGGTAGTTTCACACAAACCATAATGGAAATAATCCTTTTTTAGAGGTGGCAAAGGAAAAATTACTTTCCTTACCATTAATAGCAGTTGTCCACCTCAAAAAAAGATAGAAGTACACTATGGAGAGGAAACTGAATGAAAAGGCAATTTTCAAATCTTTTAGATGCATGGATTTAGTTGTCCTCATCAAATATGGCACATATTTCATTAGGGAAATCATGCGGTCTATTAAAACTTTAATGCATTGGGTAAAGGGGCCCAGGTTGGCAATCCTATTTGCAACCTTATTAGCTTCCCTAAAAACATGTTGAAACACTGTGTACTCAAATGTAGATGTGATGCATAGGTAATTAGAAATGATGTTCTCCCATTACCACCCAGATGTTAGGAAAAGAGCATTAGTCCACCAAGAGTAATATTACTTGCAAAAGCCACAAGAATAGCTAGAGGTTAGATGTCTCATAGAAAAGAAGTGTATGCACCAAAAATGAATACCCTTATAATCAATAAGCTCAGTTCAAGAATACTAAATCACCTATCAAATAATCTCATAAAGAATATTTTTTGATAAATAAATATCAACCAAAATCCTAGCAAATGAAATATGTAAAAAATGGGAAGTAGAGTGATCCACCTTCATAAGTTTGCATAAAGTATTTCCAATTGCCTCAAAGGAAGACTTACACCAGAACCATAAGGGTAGGTAAGCTAATCTCACCAAAAAAAGAGAACCATCAATAGACTCCTTAAAATGATTAAGGAAAGGAGACTAAGGATGGAGAGAGATGGGGTGCATATCCCACATCCATCTCTAATAGTTAGAACAATATCTCTATCTTCAATAGAAGCAAAGACAACAAAAAAAGACACTTTAGCACAAGGGTAGATCAACCCAATGCTCAGATATCCACTTGTGAAGGTCAAGAAGCGACATCCATAGGTTGTTGAACCTACAAAGTAGACTTTTGCATGAAAAAATGATTTCATTGTCAAGCAAATCTTTACCCTGAACTGCTATAGGAGCCTTAGAAGAACAAGGAAGCCAAAATTGAGTAGAAGCAGGCATATGAAGTCAACTCTAAAGAAGACTCACAAAGTAGGGGTGAGAAACAGGGGGCACAAAATATGAACCAATGACAACACTGACCTAGGAACCCCAACCCCATCAGAAGTATTAGCACTAAGGATAAATAGTGTACTTGGAGTGACCTAGAGGGATCATGATGACATGCAGAGGAAGCAACATAAATTGAGGTAGAAACTTGACTACCATAGATTGCATCTTGGACCATCAATGGCACAATACAAGATTCAATAGATGAAGAGGAAACAGTCTTTCCTACTAACACTAGGGAATCCACCCAGTTGAAGGCAGGTGGAGGCCTAGCAAGCATGAGAGAAGGATTTGAAATATTTTTCAATGCGAAAGAAGGGGGAACCATTCCAGCAAGACAAAAAAGATTATCTTATGTTTCAATCTAGAAGATTGTATGAATACGTCGCTTGTGAATATAATGAATTTGAACTAAATAAAATATAATATCAATAAGTTTATTTGACCATTATTATGATTTTAATATTCCTTTGTTTACCCCAACTAAACCATGAAATAAAAAATTTAACTATTTAATGTTCTTTTGTTTTTCTATCCTTTTGAACTATATCCCACCTAAACTTTGAAGTTATGCTTCATGCCCTTTTTTTTGTGTCAATAAGCTATTTACATTGGAAAGTGCCACCGGAAACATCATGTCTCACGCTGGTTTTTATTTTCGTGGTCTTGTCAGCATCGGTTTTTCCCACCTAACGAAAATGCACGCTAGGGTTTTTGAAAGATTAAAAAGGAAAAAAAAAATGTGCACAAAGATGATTGTGCCTCTGTAGTTTTCCTATTAGAAACCCTCTTTTGCTTGCATTGCATCTGATTTAGCAAAAGTTGTCCCAAAAAATATGTACAATTGGATGATTTAATCGTATCGGTTGTTGTGGATCAACAATAATGGTGTGGAATGACCACCACATTGACGAAGAGAAATAAGTCTCTGCTAGATTCAAGAGAGGGTTTCACTGTCTTTGACTCCAATGAAAATATTCTCTTCAAAATGGATACCTACACCCTCACTAACAATAACCTTATTTGCATGAACACTCAAGGAAAGCTGCTTCTCACATTGCACCATAAGGTACAAATGCCATTCCTGAACTTTTTTCTGAATGATTTCTTTTATATTATTGACGGTGCCTGCAGCTTCCCAGTCTTCACCAGAGATAGGAAGGCTTTCTTGTAGATAAGTTTGATGGTTAGAAACCCCTCTTTATTGTGAGAATGTCTTTGATTTTACTGATGAAAGAGTGCATGCAAGTATTCATGAAATGTGGTTGCGACTTCTTTTGGAAACCCTGTGCTGATTATTAAATCGAGGGCTCCTATTCCCAGCGATCTTGTATCATTTTCACAAATGCCCCTCGCGTGGCTACTACAGTGGTTGTTAGGGTTTTTTATGGTTTTTCCCTCGGTTGTTTCTCGTACTTTATTTTACAAGGACAGGTTTGTTCTTCTGGTCAATGTATTTTTTGATAGGTGAAATGCAAGTGCGATAGTAGGGGGACGACTCCTCCATTAATTTTTATTTTCGTTATATAATCATTGGCTTGATAGTTCTCTGGTCTATACTGTATCATATCTGCTGCTTTTGTTGGGATTTAATGCATTTATTATAAAAAATGGATTCTTAGAGCTCATTCCTGTATTCTATGACTATTTGCTTGTTGCAGTGCTACATGTTTGCTGCTTTTTGTTATTTTTGTAGCCTACTTATGGTCTTAGTGAATGGCCTGTAAAGAAACTGTCAAATAAAATGCAGAGATCTCTAGCTTGGAATCTTGGCAGTGATGTAGATTATCTTCATTCCATTGTGTATAGAATTTTAACCAGGTTTCTCTCAACTCTGATGTTGGGTTTTTAAGGAAATATATATTATGTTAAACACTTAATTCTAATCTGATGTTTTTTACTATAGCATATGCTCCATGAATTAATTTTTGCAAGGAAAAGCTAACCATTCCTATAAAAGCCTTGCATAATTATAAATGGGCATAATGCCAACAAAGAATGCAAGAGCATCTAGAGGCACATATTACTATGAAATAATGACAGTAGTGGCTATCGATTTTGTAGTCAGATTTATCACAGCACAGGTATAATAGATTTTTCATTTAAATGAATAAAAATTGTTGAAATATTTTATAATGAAAATTGTGTAGTAAAAGGAACTTAGATCTCCTCAAGCCACCACTTCATTGTGGGTCTTATAATTCTTCTACCACCAATTTAAGCTGCTAGGAATTAAAGAAAAAATTGATCTCAATGTACTAAAATTGTTGGGATGTGAAGCCTAACGGTCACGACCATTCGTCTTCTAGAGACTCTTCGCTTGAAGGCTCTATATGATTATAAATACAGTCCATGCTTGAGAATATTTTAGTGTTGTATTTGTATTATTGAGTAATAGAAGAACTCCATGTGTTTCTGGTGGATGTAGCCACTTAGTGGTGAACCACATTAAACTTGTGTTTTGCGTTTATGTTATTGGCTTTCTGTTGTTTTGTATTAATTATGTATCTTTCTTTGCTCGTTTATAACTTACAATTGGTATCAAAGCTATGGTGAAACGTTGAGGAAAGATGGGGTCTGATTGGGTAGTTGATCCTAGATATGGGTGCCCTTACTTTGTGTTTGATCCCAGAGTTAGGTGCTTTTATGTTATTGACAAATAGGCTGAAGTTTCAGATAATGAGGCCGAATCAAACATTGAAAAATTTCTTGGTAGTCTAGACTCGGTAGAGAGTGATGTCCAAGTGGAGATGGAAACCAAACATCATGTTCATTAGTGGGATGGCTGGAAAAAGGAGGAGACTTCAGCTGAAGAAGAAGAAGAGACTAGTTTGTTTATCTTCCAAGATGAGGAAGATGCCTCCCCAGGTGAGGAGGATGCAGTCTCAGAACTGGCAAATGAAGATGACCCTGAAGAAAGTGAGGCCTACAGCTCAAAAGATTACCTATACGAACAAATTGAGAAACTGTGGGAAGAAAATTTTATTCTCGAAGAGCGAATATGCTATATGGAAAATGAAATGGTAGAATTGAGAGATCAATTTACGAAAGAGTGGGATTTTTCTATAGAAAAAATAAATGAGGAGCTCAAAAAGGAATTGGCTGCCCTCAATACAATTTTTACCACATTAGACAAAGTTTCGGGTTCTATGGATGTGCCAATAGAAATGAATGTAAAGGACAAAGACACCATAGAAGAAAAAGAAGTTAAGGTGGTTCCTATATGCAAGCAGTGCAAGAGTTGCCATCGTGAAGAAGTGATGCTTTTGTGTGATAGGCATGACCAAGGATGCCATGTCTAGTGCCTATCGTCGCTATTGAAGGATGTGCCACAGGACAATTGTGAAGTTTAGTATTATGAGAGAAAAATTGGAGATAAAATTCAAATCCCTCCCCTTCCACATGCACATAGAACAAAAGCTTAAGGCAGAGGATCGACGGGCCTTTTTCACAGGCATTTCCAAGTGAGTGCATGTTTGGACAAGTTGAGGAGAGCTGCATGGAGGAGAACGTGGAGGTTACCAATTCTGTGTTGGATGGGAAATTGCAAGGGGCACAGTTGGAGCCCTTATCTTTGATTGTTGTTGATATCATTGCCAGACTTGGCTGGAAAAGCGAAGACTTAGCTTTGCATGGGTTTGAGCATATTTTCAATGAATTGTCCTATTTCGATGGTAGAACATCTCTACAAGTGTTGTCCTCCAGTCAAAACCAAATTGTTTCAAACACAGGACAATCCTCAAGAAAATTGGTAGGGGAAGATATTACTCTCAATGTGAAGTGTTCAAGCAAAGTCTCCCTAATTCCAACAACTAAAGTGGAATTAGCTATCGAAGAAAGGACATAAGTGCCAAAGGCAAGAAATAGAGGAATTCATGAAAAAATTAAATAAAGTGATTCTGGCCTATATTGGTGGACTAACCACGTCTATGATTGTTCCTTGGCTAAGGAAAAACTATGGTTGTGATGTCATCTATTTTACTGCAGATATTGGCCAGGGGCTTGGTGAGAATGAAGGCTTAGAAGAAAAGGCTAAAGCCAGTGGTGCAAGCCAACTTATCATTCAGGATCTAAAAGAAGAGTTTGTAAGAGACATGAACTGTCAAAAGCCCTAACAGGAAATTGATTTACCAGAATGCCAATAAGAGGGACAGCAGACCCAAATGCCTAGTTTTTGGCAAGAGGATATAAGGGTTTTTTTTTAAGAGCAAATATTTATTTTTTTGAATAGGGAGTTTTTGTTTGGGTATTACAATCTAATAATAGTGATCTTTTAGATATTTTGTTAAGGTGGAGCACAATGAAAGGTGAATGTATTGTGCATGCATATAAGGGTTTTGTGGATGAAGGAGGAGTGTTTTTTGAATCTATAGAAAGTGATGTTTCTCACTGTGGAATAATGTACAATTTTGTGTCTGAAAGAGTTTTTAACTCTAATTTTGTTTGGAAAAGACTAATTCATACTGTCTATGAGCAAAATTTGACAAAAATTGAAGTCTTTGATGCTCTTGATTGCGATATGAAGGATTGGAAATGCAGGGAATGTTGAGGCATGTTGTGCTAGTTGAGCTTCAAGTGGGAGATTGTTGGTATGTGAAGCCCAATGCTCACGACCATTCATTTTCTAGAGACTTTTCACTTGAAGACCCTATATGATTATAAATATAGTCCATGCTTGAGATGATTATAGTGTTGTATTTGTGTTATTGATTAATAGAAGAACTCCCTGCATTTATGATGGATGTAGCCACTTAGTGGGGAACCACACTAAACTTGTGTTTTGAGTTTATGTTATTGGCTTTCTGTTGTTTTGTATTAATTATATATCTTTCTTTGCTCATTTATAACTTACAAAAATATCCACCTACACAATGCATATGATCCTGGTGATCAAGCCATTGCAATTAGAAGTTTTGGTGATAGGTCTACATTTTATGGCTATAGATTTCAAGGCTTTTAAGATCAAGTAGAAGATATTATTTTTAAAATGGTTTCATTGAAGGTGCTACAAATTTTATGTGGTGATGGGCAATCCATATATGAGGTAGACTAAATTGAACCAAACAAAATAGCCATCGATAAAAATTCTACTCCAATTAATTTTTTGTTTTGATGATTGATTTCGTTGCAATTTGTTTGGGGGTAGAAATGTCATTGGCATACAGTTCCTCTACTAAATGGAGGTACATTTTGTAGTACATAAAAAATTATGATGCATTGTTATTAAGCCCTTTTATTTTTTGAGACAATTTCTTGAGTAGTGGTTGACATAAATCCATCTTTCTTTCATGAGCATGAATGATCCACTTAAAATTTATTACATCTAGGTGAATTTTTTTTGGATATTTTATTGCTTGTGACTATAAATTTGGTTTGTTCAAAAATTGTGATAAGAAAAATTGTACTTAGTTTCTATTTTAAAATTTCCTTCAACTTTAAGTGATGTGCAATTGAAACTCTTTTGGTTGTGCTTACTCTAAAACTCATGTTGTAGCGGCTAGGTTATATTGGTGTTGGTGTACTAGCCAAAATTAGTTATGGGTTTGTATTCTCACCTTTAAGTATCTTGCAGATATTAATGTGTTTGATGTTCCTCGATATCCCTTGGTGGGAAGAGGCTCTGTGATCTGGAATACTTTGAAATTCGGGGCTCAGTTGGTTAAGGATGGCCTCTTTTGGATCTATCATACAGGATCTCAAGCTCTTTTTTGGCTAGATTCTTGGGATGGTCATCCCCATATCCTGTCTACTCATCCTCACCTTTAGCCTCTTTGTGATACTTTCATCGCTACTAGCTAGGATATTGTTTCCCATTATAATATTGCCCATAATTGTGGGTGAGTAGTTCATTTTTGCTGGAAACTTACTTCTAGATGACCTCCAGGAGGTTCTGAGGAAGATAGGAAAGAGATGGCATAGATTCTGGAGTCTTGTGAGTGCACTACCTTGGTTGGGAATGATTTTTTGGCTTGGGCAAGTAGTGATTTGTCTGGTAAGTTTTTTTTTCTTCTCCAAGTTATGTTGAGTTTGTGTGGACGAATTTTGTGGACATTCAGGTTCCTTGGTGGAAGCAAATTTTGTACAAGTTCTTATGGCCCAAGTGCAATTTTTTCATGTGGTTGGTGATCCACAACCGGTGTCTTACTTGGGATAATTTATGAAAGTGTGGTTTTCAGGGCCCCTCAATGTGTGTTTTGTGTTGTAATAGTGAAGAGAGTGTCTCTCGTCTCTTTTTACAATATTCATTCACTAGACATATTTGGCACCTTTAGTGGGATGTGTGGAATCAAGATTGTTAGCATGTCTCTTCATTGGTAGAGTTTTTTGTTTGTTGGGGTAAGACCCCTATAAAAACCTCTTTTCTTCAAGTTGCTTGGACTCTTGGCCCTCCATTTAATTTTTGGCATATCTGGTTGGAGATGAACTAAAATATCTTTCAGGATGTGTTGCTTAGGGACAACCACTTGTGGTTGAGAATTCTCCACTCCTTGGGAGAAACTGTTTCGAAAAAATGTGACTTGATGGAGGCTGTGGATCCTGGCGACGTTATTTGCTACAATTGTCTCCACCTTCCACCTCCATAAGGCCAACTCCTGAGAAATAGATGTAGACACTCTCTTCAAAATATAAATAGGGTGGGGAGGTGGTATCCTCCTCCATAGGGTACTTTGAAAATCAACACGGATGGGTCTTCTCAGGGAAACCCAGGTCTGACTAGAATTGGTAGAGCTTGCAGAGTTAGCTTGGGGATTGTTCAGTTTATTTTCTCTATTTATAAAGGTCATCATATGAATAATTTGATGGAGGCTCTTTCTATTTTATATGTTGTGGAGCGAGCTTGTTCTCTTGGATGGACCAAGCTTATCTATGAATCCAATTTTTAGGTGGTGATGCATTTGTTGACTTGATCGCATTCTGAGGTTGTTAGCTGGCCAATAGTTTTCATTGTGAGTCGGATTATTAATTTGCATGCTTCATTGGATTCTATTACTTTCACTCATATCCCTAGGAAGTGGAATGGAGTACCAGATTGTCTGGCCAAATGGGCTTCTGATCAAATGCAAAACTGGAATAATGTTGATAAGGGTCAATTACCTTTAGGTTTGTCTCAATAGTTAGATCTCTTGGTTGAACTTGATAGGTTTGTTTGATGCCCTTGTTTTGTATTTCTTCTTCTTTGAATAAATTTTAACTCTCTTTTATTCAAAAAGATACTTGTTCTTTAATCATTTTTAAAATAATTTCTATTTCATATTATCAATGTGAATGAATGAAATGATTCAATGGTCTGGATTAGAATATGCAGATTGTAAAATAGGAACTAAAGTTTAGAAAAAATGGCGAAAGAATGTGATTCAATATTTTTTTTGATAGAATTATTTTTCTAGAAAACATTCTTGATTTATTAGTCACTACCTTTGTAGTTGTCACTGCAAGTGAGGGTTGTGGCAATCGAAGCTAATAAAATAAAACCTCTTTCCACTAGTTGTATTTCTGAAGGAGTGAAGGGTAATTTCTTTAGCTCTAATGTATTGTTTCTTTTGGGATTTTGTGCTAGTGAAGGGTTGCAAGTGAATTTGATAGCTGAATTACAAGCTTTAGTATATTCCATAATATTTAGATATTATTAGACTAGATATATGAAAAATGCAATCATTTTGTGTTACTTAACAATCTATTTTTATTTTAAAAATAAAGTGGTTGGATTTACTATATTTGATATTTTCAGTTCGATATGTTAAGAGTTAAATTCTTCATGGTTTATTCTGATGATAAGAGTTTTCAAGGATAATTGTATGATTTCTTTTTCTTTAATTTGAGTTCTTTCCTTTTGATATTTGCACAAATAATTTTTTTGTTTTTCTTTGTAACTTGTAAGTATAATTGGACTCTATTGTGATTGTCACAGAATTTAAATGGAGTATCTTTGTTATCACTCGCTTAGCTTAATGTGATTCCCATTTTTTGTATTTTGTGAAAGTAAAAATTGATTTTAGTGAATTTTGTGGAAAACTTTGTTTGAAGTGCGCAATATTCCTTGGAATGGAGTATCTCTACTACTTGTTTCTTTGATAGCTTTTTTCTTTCATAAAAGAGAGAGTTGTTTGCATCTAAACTGATTTTAATTGACCACTTTTCATCAATCATTATTTTGAAATCATGTTGCACAGAGAGCGCACCAATGGTAGAATTAAATAGGTTAAAAAGTTTCAAGTATGGAACTGAAGTGGGATGGTGAGTAAAAGGATAAGTCATTCCTTCTAAGAAATATTGGCCACAAATGCCAAGCACTATAAAAAATGCACATTGTAATTAAAGATTCAAGAATAATGCCTCTAATGCAGTAACAACCAAACTACAAAAACTAATATTATTCATTTCTTATATTTATTAGTTTAAGGATATATTGATTTCTACCTGGAATTAGTAGTACAATTGCTTGCTTACAACACGAAAGAAGGTAAACTGGCAACTCGTTAAGAAATTCAATGGCATTTGGTAAATTTTAAAGTTTTGAATATTTATGTTTCCAAAAAGGCAAATATGACAAAAAAACTTCAAGAATGTAAAATTTACACCCAAATAAATACACATATAGTGAAAAATGTTTTACATAATGGGTAGCTAGTTTTTAGAAAGGAAATGACCACTTCAATTTTGGCCTGCTCACTATATCCTTGTGGAAAGTAACAAAATTAGCCACTAGAGGTAGTGAAATAAGCTCTCGAGCATAGGCATGCCAGAGTTCAAAATTTATTCTCTCTATATAGGACATAAATGCAAGGACACCTCAGACAATGTGTATTATCACTAGTTATCAATACAGGCGATATGTTTCCCTATGATTATGCCATCACTACTAAAAACTTCATCACATGTGGATTTTCATAAGTTATAAATACAATAATCATTGGTAAAGTTCATTTTTAATTACAAAAGTTTGGACTTTTGAGTGCACTATCATTTCAAGATATGTTAGTTGAAGTAATCATGGAGTGCTTTTTTCAATGCAATACTGTTGGAATTTATTATGTTGGCCACGAGTCAACCACCAACAGATATCTCCCTACCTACCTATCAGGAGAGATGCACCAAAATAGCCTAGAGGACATTGACTTTGGGATCTTTATCCTAAAAGCTACTGATGTGAAGCAGAGCAATTAATTTTGCAGGTAATTTTGAATTTGAAATTCTAAGAGGAAATTTTTAATGGACAACATGTGAACAAAAGGACATAATGTTCTCAAGATTTTGAAAGACTCTACGTGTCCAGTTTAGATTAGCAAATCAGAGAGAAATGCAGCCCCAAAGTGATTGCACGAAATATTGTGAACAACAACTACTTGTGTTTGTGTGTTCTTTGTCCATTGAGAAAGATAGCTCCTGACTATATGGTGTGTTAGTTGAGCAGTGATTTCTCTTGACTGTGTGGAGATCCAAGTGAGCATTGTAGTGACCTTAGAGAAGCTCCATTTTGTGTAGAATGGAGAAGTTCTTGATCGCTACCTATATATTTGTAACCTATAGTTAATTTATAATTTGTAATTTATATTTTGTCATTTCCAATTCATTTAATAGAAAGAAAGAAAGATTGCATGTCTCATTGCATGTTATTGAATTTATTCTTTTTGGTGTGTTCCCAGCTATTAGGGAATTGAGACAACAGACTCTATGTGTGTTTTTGGGTCCACCCAGCTTGAGAGATTTTGATCTCTCCACATGGTATCAGAGCTATAGATCTATAGAGCCCTAAATCTGGGCATTTATATTTTTTGGGTGTTTGAATTTTGTGTGTAGGGGACGTGGTTGGAGATAAGGAAAGAGTTGGCAGTAGTCTCCATCCTTTAATGAATAAAATTATGATTTTTGGGCCAATAAGATGAAGACCATCATGGTTGCAAATGATTTATGGGAACTTTGTGCAATAGGGTTTGTGGATGCGACTGACCCAGCTCAATATGTTGCTCTCACAAACAATCACAAAAACTAGTTGAGGGAGACAAGGAGTAAAAAAGCTAAGGCATTGAGTTTGATTGAAGCAACCTTAATAGAGATGATATTTCCCATAATAGGAGCAGCTAACTATGCTAAGGAAGAATGGGAAATCCTTCAAACTAGCTACAAGGGGACTGATAAAGTCAGATTGGTGAAGCTCCAAATGCTTACGAGATATTTTAAGACTCTTCAAATGAAGGACAGTGAGTCCATTTCATAATTTCATACAAGTGTCTCTAGTTTATTGAACCAACTAAGGTCAAATGGATAAACCATGGAGAAGAAGAGGATTGTTGAGAAAATCCTTCAAAGATTTCCACCAAAGTTTGATGCAATAGTTATTTCCATTGAAGAGGCAAAGAATCTACCAGTATTGACAATTGATGAGTTGATCGGTTATCTTCAAACCCATGAGCAATGCCCAAATAGGTCTACTACATCTTTCCAAGAGAAATATTTCAAATCTCAAGCCAATGCAAGAGGTAGGGGGAGGGGAAGAAGCGGTAGGATTTCAAGAGGCAGAGGTCATGGAAATGAAGAAAGCACAGGATGAGCAAACAACCATGAGGGAGTGAGCAACTCTCAAAATAACTCCAAACAAGGAAAGATGAACAACAACTCAAATAAGAGGTATGAAAAAAGTAATGTAGAATGATTTAAGTGTTATAAATTTGGGCATTATGCAAGAGATTGCTTGAAAAATCAAGGTAATCGGTCAAAGGAAAGTGCTAATGTGGTTGATGTGAATGTGGGTGAAAATAATCAGTCCACAGCCTTCATCATGTGCAACATTGTTGAAGAAGGAAGCCCTGAAGTATGGTATTTGGACAACGGTTGCAGTAACCACATGAGTGTTAATGAGAGTTTGTTCTCATTTATTGATAAGAATGTCAAGTCTGAGATCAAAATGGGCAACAATGGAATAGTTCCAGTTGTGGGCAAAGGATGTATTACGATCTGCCCCAAGGAAGGTGAGAAGAAGGAGATTGAGAATATTTATTTTGCCTCGGGCATTAAACATAATCTCATGATTGTGGGACAGTTGATCCAAAATGGACACAACTTGCTGATGGAGAAGCATAAGTGTGTCATCTTTGACAAAGATAGGAGTAAGAAAGTAGATGTAGCAGTTCAAATGACAAAGAACTAACTATTTCCTTTGAGAATAGAGATGTTTTTCTCTTCTTAGTTGATCACTGGACCTCCCCAGCAAGCATGTACAACAGTGTAGTAGTTAAAGGCCCTCAAGAGAAGCATTGAAGACCCTTCCAAGCTATGGAATCTTAGGTATGGACACTTGAGATATATCGGTCTGAGTTTATTGACCAAGAAAAGAATGGTAAATGGTTTGCAAAGCTTAGAAGAGCCAAGTAGAAAGTGTGAGGCTTGCATTTTTGGTAAGCAACATAGGCTTCCCTTTCAAAAATGCAACTCAAGAAGAGCAAGAGAACCATTGGAGCTAGTGCATACTGATTTGGTGGGCCCTATGTAGACCATATCTATTCATAGATACCAATATTTTATTACATTTATTGATGAGTTCAGCTATAGAACGTGGGTTTATTTTTTGAAGCATAAATATGAAGCTTTTGATAAGTTTTAATTGTTCAAACCCAAGCTAAAAAGGAGAGTGGACATTGCGTAAAATTTGTAAGGTCAAATATATGAGGAGAGTATACCTGCAATGCTTTTGTGAATTTTTGCAATTAAAATGGCATCAAGAAGGAGCTAACAACCGCTTATACTTTGTAAAAAAATGTAGTGGCTAAGAGAAAGAATAGGACCATTATTGAGATGGCAAGGCACATGCTTAAAGAAAAGGGATTGCCAAATGAATATTGGGGAGAGTCTTTAGCAATAAAAATTTATTTGATATATAGAAGTCCAACCAAGGTGGTTTGAGAAAAGATTATGTAAGAGGCGTGGTCTAGGTACAAGTGGACAGTTGAGCACCTTAGAGTGTTTGAGTGTGTGGCATATTCTTGTGCTCAAAAGGAGAAGAGACAAAAGTTGGATGACAAGGGTGAGAAATGCATTTTCACGAGCTATAGTGTTGAATCTAAGGTATATAGATTGTACAACCCCATCACTAAGAAGATCATCATTAGTATAGATGTTGATTTCTTGGAGAATGAGTCATGGGATGGCTCGGTGGACATGTCTTCATCCACCTCAAAAAATGTGCCCATCAATGATGATGATGAGTATGAAGATCAAGAAGATGTTGTGATAGCTCCTGATAGATCATGACAACTCCTAATGGAGACACGCAATCAAGCATACTGTCACAAAATTCTCATAATTCAGTGAAAACTCAATAGTTCTGAATAGTTATTGATAGCTCTAGACAGCTCTGGACAACTCTTGATAGAAACAAGCAACCAGAGGTAGCCAGAGAATTAGCTCTTGAATGCTCGCGATGGTACAAATTAGAGTCTACACAGTAGAGTAGTAGCAGTAGTGAAATTTTAGACCCCACTCTTGCCTCCCTAATGCCAAAGAAGACCAAGAGTCTATGAGAGATCTACCAAGGTGAAAGGTATGAAGAAGATTTTGATGAAAATGTGAACTTTGCATTTTTTTTTTACATTGATCCAATTTATTTTGTGGATGCTATTAAAGAGGAGAAATGGTGTGAGGCCATGGATGAGGAAATAGATGCGATAGAGAAAATGACACTTGGGAGTTAACTGATTTACCTCCCAACAAGAAAGTCATTGGTTTCGAATGGGTCTATAAGATGAAGAGAAATGTTGAAGGAAGAATAGAGCATCATAAGGAAATATTAGTAGTTAAGGGGTACAAACAATAGTTTGGGAGAGAATATGATAAGACGTATGCCCCCGTTGCAAGAATGGAGACAATGCGGGCAGTCATAGCTATTGCAACCCAACACAAATGGAAGATATTTCAAATGGATGTGAAGTTCTCCTTCCTTAATGGAGTGCTAAAAGAAGAGGTTTATGTGGAGCAGACACTTGGTTATGAAGTTCTGAATAATGAAGGAAAGGTATATAGGTTGAATAAGGCTTTTTATGGGCTAAAGCAAGCTCCACGGGCATGTTACAACAATATTGACTCGTATTTGATGAGAAATGGCTTTGGAAAAAGCGATGGTGAGCCCACTCTTTACATCAAGACAACTAATGGTAAGATTCTCATTGTCATCTTGTATGTTGATGATTTAGTTTTCAGTCGAGATGATGATTTCCTCATTGCTGATTTTAAAGAGGCCATGGAAAGAGAATTTGAAATGACAGATTTGGGTCTCTTGAGGTATTTTCTAGGCATAGAAGTAAAACAAATGCATGATGGTATTTTTATCTCTCAAGAAATATATGTTAATGAATGTATGGTAGTAAGCCTACACCAACACCAATAGTCATAGGTCTTCAGTTAAGCAAGGAATATTGCAGCAGCAGTGTTGATCCAACCAGGTATAAGAGTTTGGTTAGAGTTTAATGTATTTGACAACAACTAGACCTAATATAATGCATGCAACTTGAGTTTGATTTCTAGATTTATGGAGAATCCAAAGGACACTCATTGGAAAGAAGGTAAGAGAATCTTGAGGTATGTGAATGGAAACAAGGGATATGGCATTTGGTATAATGGTGTAAGTGATTTTGGGCTAGTGGGTTAAACAAATAGTGTAAATGATAGGAAGAGCACATCCGGGTATGTGTTTCATTTGGGTTCGGGTGTAATCTCATGGGCTTCTAATAAGAAACCCATTATTTCTCTATCAATAGCTGAGGCTGAGTATATAGTAGTGAATGTAGTAGCATGTCAAGCTATTTGGCTAAGAAGAGTACTGGTAGATTTAAAGGAAGAACAAGACGATGGAACAAGATTCTTTTTATGACAATCTTTCATCAGTTTTATTGAGAAAAAATCATGTGTTTCATGGAAGAAGCAAGCACGTTGTAATAAGGTATCACTTCATTATAAGTTGAGTTCATAATGGTGAAATAAAATTGGAGTTTTGTAGGTCTGAGCAGCAACTAGCAAAAATTTTCACCAAGCCATTGGGCAGAGACAGCTTCGTGCACCTAAGGAGAAATCTAGGTGTAGCTGATTTGAATCTTGATTGAGTTTGTTGGCTAAGGACAAAGGGGGAGTGTTGGAATTTATTTTCCTAGGCACCAATCAGCCCCCAATGAATATCTCCCCACCTACTTGTTAGGAGAGCTGTAGTAGAACAACCTAGAGGAGATTGACTTTGGGATCTCCATCGCGATAGCTACTGATGTGAAGTAGAGAAATTAATTTGGTAGGTAATTTTGAATTTAAAATTATAGGAGGGAATTTTGAATGGAAAACATGTGGACAAAAGGAGAGAATGTTCTCAAAATTTTGAGAGACTGTATATGTCCAGTTCAGATCAATAGATCAGAGAGAAGTGCAGAGAATATTGTGAACAATAGCACCCTGCGTGTTTGTGTCTTGTTTGTTAGTTGAGCAAGATAACTCCTAAGTGTATGGTGTGTTAGTTGAGCAGTGATTGTTCCTGACTATGTGGATCTCCAAGTGAGCATTGTAGTGAGCTCAGAGAAGCTCCATTTTATGTAGAACAGAGGAGCTCCTAATCGCTTCTTGTAGATTTGTAATATGTAGTTAATTTACAGTTTGTAATTTGTATTTTGTCATTTCCACTTAATTTAATAGAAAGCTAAAAAGCTTGCATGTCTCCTTGGGTGTTATTGACTTTACTCTTGTGGGTTTGTTCTCAGCTCTTTCGGAATTGAGACAATAGTCTTTGTGTGTGTTTTTGGGTCCACCCAGCTTGAGAGATTTTGATATCTCTACACATACCACGTATCCTTTGCTGTAGTATTTCTTATGATAGAGCATGGTCATTACAACTATCTTATAAATCTGTGATGGTATACACATAGATTTTAAGATTGGTAGTATACAAATAGAGGTTAAGTTCGTTATAGAGTCTTTGTGAAGTATTGTTTGGGTTATTGCTTCTTAGTTTGTTATATCATATTTCTTTAATTTTTATGCACTAACTGTTGTTTTCTATTTTCTTTGTATAGGAGTATGTTGTTCTTGCCTATTATGGTAAGCATCAGGATCAGGCAAAGAAAGACCTCAACGCATTTGTTGATTTTACACAACAATGAATTTTTTTCATGAAAAGTGAAGGTTTTGAACTTTAAATTAAAATATTCTAAACAATTATCACTTCCAAATTTCAAAAAAATGAAATGAAATGTTTCTGTCCACTAGGATGAGCTTCCTCTATGTTTGTGGACTAGTGTATTAGCAGAAATGGATAAAATGAAACTACCCAAACTTTTGAAATTTTTATAGCAACATAATTTCCACTCTCATATAATAGTTATGATTATAACTAAGATGTTTTATTATGGTATACTATATCCTTTTCATCTGGATTTAAAGAATTATTGTGGTCTAGTATTTCCTATTCCTTTATGTTGTGAATTTCTATGAAATCTATCTTCTCCAATGCATCCTACAATATATAGTAGTTTGCTTTTTTTTTTTTAATTATTTGGTTGGTTTTTTAAAGTAATTTAATTTGGTCAAAGATAAAATTTGGTTCTATGATCATATGAGAATGATTATCTATTTAAGTACAATAGTAAAACCTAAATATTTATTTTTAAATTTTTTTATATTTTGATTCATTTTGATTAGGGCATGTTAAATATATTAATTTATTTATAAATAATATATTTTTACTATGAATATCGATTATCATTCTTTATTCCTTAATATATAAGATAGTATTTTTTAAATTTTAAAATTCAAATTTATTTAGTTAAACATTGTAGTACTTGATTTAAGTCAATTTATCATGCATTTTGTTAACTTGCAGATTGTTGTTCCATTTACATGCATTTAACTTTCTCTAATTTTATTTGTTTATATAGATGTGTTTGTCAATTTGTAAATTGTTTGTTTTATTTAGATGTATTTAACTTTATGTTTTTAATATGTTTATTTATTTTTTTAATAGTTAATTTTATTCTATTTATAAAGATGCATTTTTATTGTAGAAACATCATCAATAATTTTAAATTAAATTTTTAAAAAAATAGTTATTTATGAATATTTCAATCATAATTTAATAAATATATCATTTTTATAGTTTGTGTTTATTTTTAATAATTTTATAGTGGATTATGTATCATTGGTAAAAATGAATTTTTGGTGTAAAAGTATATTTTATGATTTTAAATTGTATCAAATTTTTTCATAGTTTATTTATAAACATTAATTTTGTACTTTTTATATTTTTATTTATATTTAATTATTTTTTAATATTTGATTTTTAAAGTTTTTAATTTAGAGAATAAACTAGTAGAATTTTGAAATAGAAGTTCATTGAAGTATGTTGAAAGATATCATATTTGTTTATTATTCCACTTAAAAAATAATTATATTATTATATAATAATTAATACTAATTTATTATTATATTATGATATTGTAATCAATATTATATTATTATTAAGATATTACTATATTTTTAATATTTTTATTATTATATTATCATATCGTTATATTATTATTATAATATTATTTTGACAAAGTTAACTATTAGTATGATGGAGATAAATAGAATTGAATAATAGTTAAACTCAGATTGAGTAGTAGTTGAGAGCAAAAATAAATAAATATTTTTTTCTAGTTTTTCATGCATTTATTTTTGATGGGTGTCATGCAATATGATGGGTGTCAATTTTAATCACAGAGAGTTTTTAACTTTACTCCAATATATTGCATTTTTTCTAGGGGAAGTAGATTTTGCAGCCTAAACGTTGCACCTTGTTTGAATGCCAGTACTAGTAACTATGTAATATTAACCTCAGGTACATACCATAGCACAATTTTACAAATGTCACACAAATCTTTAACACCCATTTCCGAAAATTAACTTCCCTATATCTATCTTGGAAATGTTAAGACCCATGAAACACTGCGCAGTATGATCATAATTAGACGTAACGAAGAAATTCAATGCTATAATATAAATAAAATACTAGAGCTGCTAAAATGTAGCTCATTGGTGTGCAAGCAAATCGTTCGATCACTTTGACTTGTTCTTTATCTTCTTTATAATTTCTCAAATTTTTTCCGCAATTCAGACTGCAATTCACAGAAAATAAAAGGTTTATATCGCCGTGCATTATTTTCATTCACAAGCTCCTCTGGAGCCGAAATTCGGGCATCGTCTGCAAAGCTTAAAAAAAGGGGAACCGCTAAACGATTCTGCCACCCTTTACATATCACGCGGGGAACTGCACACCTGAATCTACCATTGCTCCATGCCTGCGATCAAACAATCTTAAGAACTACGCAACAAAAATTCTATTTAAAGTATAATAACGGGGAACAAAGGAAGGATTAATTTACACCTTAAGGGAGATCCCTAAGTTGACAATAAGGGAGTTTGGTGAAGGCTTAACGTTGATCCACCTTCCTTCTTTGGATCGTACCTCGAACCCTTCCTCTTCATCAGTGTGAAGGATTGTCAGGCAACCCCGATCTGCGTGAGCACTCAAAGCCTCATCTCCAGTTGATTTTCCATGAGATGAAAACCGTTTTTTCGCAACCAGACTTTACATTTTTCAAAATCAGAGTGATAGAAAGCCTCCGAGTCCAAACCGAGGCTTACAAGAATGAGTTTAAGTATTCTCTTTGCAAGATCTGACAGAAATAAACTGAATGTACCCATCGCTTCACTGCAATATAATAGCACCAGAATTCCAGTAGTGAGAATAGTATCAGAATTTTAAAGAGTAGTTATTTTATTTTTTTTGATGGAGGTTCAGATTTGGGAGCAAGACAACCCAGCAAGGGCATGAAGTCTGCTAGCTGTCAGCCCAGCCAGGGTCTTCATAAAGTATTTTTTGTCACCCAATACAAACACCAGTCAATAGGCTGAACTTCTTCTACTAAGAGCCAAAGACTGAGGGATATCCATTTGACCAAATTCTAGGTCGCCACAATTAAAAAAAATAACGATATACAGACTATTTATTCTATTTACTTTCAATTATGAGACATTTATATCTTCTGAAATGAAAAAACAAAAACAAGACGTGGATAGCATACCAGAAGTTAGAGTTTCCTTATATTTCAAGGATTGAATTTGGATTGGGTAATGTCAAGGAAGCAAAATGTCTCAGAAGGAATCGGAATACCGGCGTTACGACCATAACTCTTGGAGGGATTACAAGTTGTGATTCTGTTCTTAACCTGCATGGGCATCGACACCAAATCCTGGCTTACACATATAACCTTTTGCAGAAGATCTTGTGAAGCTCCATGGTTCACCAGCCTGAAAAATCCCCATTCTTCACAAGCTTCTCTAAGTTTGACAACCTCCGGAAGATATTGAAGATGATCTCCCTCAATTTCCTTGGGAAATTGTGAAATGTCAATTACAGGGAGACCATCTTCAAGAGGAGATTGTAACGAGGATGTCATGATGCCCTTACAGGAGACAAGGACAGAACTACTCCTAATTATTAATCAATATTGTGGTGGATTTTTAAAGCTTCATTCAATATAAATAGGCATCCTAATAGTCAATACTGAATTCATATCTCATGCGGTGAAACAGTTTCAATCACAATGTTGGCTCTGAAGCAAACTGCACATAAGCGTGATGTACACACAATAATATTGTCAATATCTTCATTTTTCATCTTGGGGAATTAGGTACACATCCTACTCAGTTACGTAGGAATTGTTGTTTTATTATCCATTAGTATTTAATGTCTCATTTTTCATCTTGGGAATTAGGTACACATCCTACTCAGTTACGTACGAATTGTTGTTTTATTATCCATTAGTATTTAATGTCTCATTTTTCATCTTGGGAATTAGGTACACATCCTACTCAGTTAGGTACTAATTGTTGTTTAATCATCCATTAGTCATTTAATGTCTCATTTTATCATCTAATCCTCCCTTTCATTCAATCATCACCAAATCATTACTAACATCACCTAATCTTCACTCACATACCTCCTAGGATCTTGTCATCAAGTAATCACTTAATTAAATAATTCTTAATTATTTAATCAAATTTGGCTACCATTATTCATCATTATTTACTTATTTACTCAATTTATCTAGTTGTTTATTTATTTATTTATTTATTATCTATTAATAAATAAATTTCATTTTGATTTCAATCTCATGCATATTAATAATTTAATTAATTAAATCTACTTGACCTACTTAACAAATAAGTCTAATCAGTTCATCCAAATTTATTTGTAGTTTCACTCATAATCAAATCCACTTCACTCATTCATGCAATCAATTAGCTACTTCATACAAATAGTCACTCTCCTTAACTCTTTTATACATTTAATTAAATCCTTTATACTTGTATTTTACCATCAATCAAATTTGTTAACTCCACAATCAATATGAATTGATAAATAATAATTATTTTCATTAAAAAATGATATAGTATTCACTCTTGTATGGTTACCACATCTCCTCATCAATTTCCCTAATCATGAATTAGATATGAAATTCTAGATTAAATCCTAATCACATCTAGTTCCTTTAAAAATTATTAAATAAAACCCATATCAAACACAACTCTTAGCATATAAGAAGGAAGATGCCAAGGCAAGGAGGATGATTCTTGATCGTGTCAAGGATCATATTGTTCTGGATATTGCAGAGTTAGACACAACAAAGAAAATTAGGGATGGCCTTTTGAATCTATACTCGAATGCTACCACTAACAGGAAGTTGATTCTCAGAGAAAAGTTAAGGAATACTCAGATGAACAAGGTAGAAGATGTTACAAGTTACCTCACTAGGCTTAAAGTTACCTCACTAGGCTTAGAGTTATCAAGTATGAGTTGGTAACTGTTGGAGATAAACCTTAATGATGACGAACTAGTACGAATAGCCCTAAATGGGTCTAATAAGCAGTGGGATGTCTTTGTTCAAGTTATTAATGGACAAGATACCTTACCAAGTTCAAATCTACTATGGAGCGACTTCACTCGGGAGGAGCTTAGACTAAGTCTTGTCAGTGGGACCAGTAGCCAAAGTTAGAAAAGTGAGGTAGAACAGCAAAACGTTGCCCTAGTAGGAAAAGGGAAAGCTAAGAAGGGGTCTAGCAAAGGATCAAATCCACAAAGTGAGAAGAAGAAGAAGGATCTATCTAAGATCAAGTTTTATGGTTGTCATGATTTTGGCTACTATGTCAGTCATTGCCCGCAAAGGAAGAAGAATGAAAAGAAAGGCAAGAAATATGGCATCTCCAGCAAGTACAGATGAGTTTTCCAGTAGAATGGAGAATGAGTTTTCACTCATAGCTTATATGGTTAGCTCAACCTCACAAAGTGTTTGGTATATAGATAGTGGGGTATAATTTCATATGATAAGATTTATAGAGTACTTCTCCAAATATAAGGAAAAGGACATCAGAATCTAGATTTCTATGGGGAACATGTCCAAACTCAATCCAGTTGGGAAAGGGACTGTTCAATTTCAGAGGGCGAATGGCAAGCTAATTCCTAATCATGATGTGTTGCATGTGTCAGGCTTAGGTATGAACCTGATTTCTATATTCGTTCTTCAGGATAAAGGCTACAATGTACACTTTAGAGGGATGCATGTTTTGATCATAAGGATTGGAAATCACCTATAGCTATTGGAGTTAGGAGTGGCCGATTTTATAGGTTGCAGTTTGATACTCCTAAGGCATTCATGAGAAGTAGTCCTAGAGATCGAGGATAGATATGGCATAGAAGGATGGGCCATATACATCATGGACCACTTAAATTGCTTCTTGAGACAGTGACAGGTATTCCAGAGGTGAACATGGAGCATGATGATGTATGTAAGGGATGTGTATTGGGGAAGTTTGCAGAAGAAACTTTTCCAAGGAGTGACACCAGATCCAAGGGTGTTCTCAATCAAGTACATTCAAATATATGTGGACCAATATCGATGAAGCCTCTCAGAGGATACGAGTACTTTGTTACTTTTATTGATGATTTCTCTAGGAAGACCTGGATATACTTCCTGAAGACCAAGAATTATGTTTTCAGTCGCTTCCAAGAGTTCAAAGCTCTAGTAGAGAATTCAAAAGGTAGGAAGATAAAGGTTCTTTAGTTAGACAACAGAGGAGAGTACAAAGGGAAACTGCTCCAGGAGTTTTGTACCACATAAGGAATCAAGTAAGAGTGGACCGTTCCTTAAAACCTGCAATAGAATGGGGTTGCTGAGAGGAAGAACAGTTCTATATCGGGGGCAACAAGGGCTATGCTACATGACTAGAACATGCCATGTTACTTATAGGATGAGGCATGCAGTATGACAATATACATACAGAACAGGATTCTGGATAAAGTATTGGGGAAGATGACACCAGAGGAAGCTTTTATAGGTTATAAGATGGATGTCAGTCACTTTAGGATATTTGGAATTTTGGTGTATTGTCATATTTCAAGGGCTACACGTTCCAAGTTAGATCACAATGCGGAGAGGGGGTACTTTGTGGGGTATAGTGAAACCTCAAAGGCATACCAAATATTTAATCTAGGGAACAAGAGGATTATAGTTAGATGTAATGTCAAATTCATGGAGGATAAGGCATTTAGGAGGTCTAGAGATTGCCATGAGATTATCAGAGTGAACAGCCAATAAAATCTCCAAGGATCATTCAACCTAATCAGGGAAAACAAAGTGCAAGTACAGTTACTAGCACAAGCACATGCTCAAGTGTTGAGAGCTAATAGAATATGGAGAAATAGATGCAGCAAGTCCAAGAGATGCATCAAGTAGACATGGAGGTTGATGTTTCATCCTCTGTAGTTGGCAACAGGAACCATGAGGTTCAACAAACACATAGGGATACTCAAGAGTTTGTGGGAGCACCTAGGATGAGTAATAGACAGTGGAGACAACCAGCCAAGTTTAATGACTATGTGGCATTAGTTAGTCAGTTCGTAGATAGTGAAACTTCAAACTATCAGGAAGCCACACAACAATAGGTGTGGCGAGATGTGATGGTTGAAAAATATGCCTCAATAGTGTAGAACAATTTGTGGGAAGTTATCCCTAGACCAACAAATAGGGCAGTGGTTGGATCATGTCAGATCTATAAGATCAAACATGGTATTGATGGTAGCATTGATAAATACAAGGCAAGGTTTGTGGCCAAATGGTTCTCTTAGAAGGAGGGAATAGCTTATGAGGAGACATTCACTCCAGTGGCTGGGTATACTTCTATATGAGTCATGATATCACTTGTAGCATAGATGGGATGGTAGATCCATCCAATGGATGTCAAGATGGTGTTTCTTAATGGTGAATTGAAAGAGGAGGCATACATAGAACAACCAAAGGGCTTTGTAGCACACAACAATGAAACCTACATTTTTAGATTGAAGAGATCCTTGTATACACTCAAGCAGGATCCTAGAGCATCATATGAGCGAATTGATAGATACTTGTAGGGAATGGTCTTTGTGAAGAGTGATGCAGATGCTAACCTCTACGACTTAGTGTTGGGGGCGAGGTTCTCATTCTTGTTCTATATGTGGAGGACGTGTTTCTAATAGGTTCCCTGGGCTCATAAAGGAGTGCAAAAGGGACCTTTCAACAAAGTTCAAGATGAAGGATTTGGGGCTTATGCACTACTTCCTAGGCATGGAGGTATGGTAGACAGATGGAGAGATTTTCCTAGGACAAGGGAAATAGTGCATTGAAATCTTAAGGAGGTTTGAGATGGAGAGTTACAAAGCCATGTCTACACCTATAATCACAGATTGGAAGACGGTAGACAAATCTAGGGAGAAGGATGTAGATTGCACCTTATATAGGCAGTTGATTGGTTCTCTCATGCGTATTTGGTCAACACTAGGCTAGATATATCTTTTGTAGTAAACTCTCTTAGTCAATTCATGGTCAAACCAAAGAGAGTGCATTGAATAATGTCAAATCACGTGTTGTGGTATTTGTGTGGTACAATGGAGTGTGGGATTAGATATGCTAGAGGTGATGGTATCAGGTTGATAGGCTATATTGACGCAGATTGGGCAGGAAGTACAACGGATAGGAAACACACTTCAGGGTGCTGCTTTAGCTTAGGATTAGGAGTTGTCTCTTGGTACAGCAGGAAGAAAAAGTTTGTGGCTCTGAGTTCTATAGAAGCAGAATACATAGCAGCTAGCATGGTGACGTGTGAGGTGATATGGCTTTGGAAGTTGCTAGTACCCTTGTTTGGTCAGAGGATTGAGACTACTGTGATACAGTGCGACAATCAGAGTTGTATTCAATTATCTGAGAATCTAGTATTTTAGGATTAGTCTAAGCATATAGACATCAGGGATTGTGTACAATTGGGATTGTTTAGCTACAATATATACCTACAGATCAACATGTAGAAGACATTTTGACAATAGCATTAGGAAAGAGAAAAATCATTTTCTTCATAGAAAAGTTGTCTGTCATGCAGAACACATTCCTTGCTAAGAGGGAGTGTTAGTTTGAGTAGCTCGGACATCTGTCATCTCCATTCCCAAGAATTAGTAAATAATTGTTTTCTTGGAATTTGTTTAGAGCCTAGAAAATTATTTAATTAATTAATTATTTCTTGTAGAGACATCTAGCAACCAATTAGTTATGGCTTGTTAGACTCTAATTAATCTTAGTCGTTGATTGAGATTAAATCATGGCCATTGGTTTTTCAATGAAATTAGTATAAAAGGGGTGAATGGGCATTTGGAGAACACACACTTCAAGAGAAGAATTTCAAGTCATAGAAAATTAATTTGTAGTCTTAGTAAATAGTTTTACAGTCATAGAAAGGGTGCAGTGATAGCATTGGAGACAACATGAGTAGAATTAAAGCAGGATAAGTTGAGAGGAAAATTTCTGGAGGAGAATAGTGCTTGAGATCTTCCAGTAAGAGGCAAGCAATTTGTGTATCTCTTGATTTGCTAAAGTTTAATAAAATTCCTCATCTATAGAACTGGTTCTCCCTTTGGGGCTTTTCCAGGGACAATTTGTGCAAAAATATCATTTTCATTGTGTTGCATATTTTCTTTCTGTGGTTTTATTTGTGAAGTTGCAGTTGTTTTCTTTTTTAATATTTGTTGTGAATTAATTTTTGGCAGTCAAATAATCCATACAAGATAGGAGATTAATAATCAGTAGTTGCAATAGAATTTTCACAAAAACTAGGGTTTCCTTGAATCATGGAATCTCAGATGCATCTTAGGCTAATAAGTAGGCTTTTAGGTCACATTCAATTTGTGATAATATTGGGAAGGACTGTTCTATTTGTTGGTTTGTTTTCTCAAATGTATCTGAATTTGGTGGTGTTTCTACCTTTGGTAGTGTGTCGTCCTTGAAATAGGGTAAGATGTATAATTGTAAAGCTAGGGGTTCCCTAAAACAGGGAGAATCGAGTATATCACAAATTGAGAAGAGTGAAGTTGATATGCCTTCTATGTGTGGAGGCCTAAAGGGGATGGACAAAACTATTGGTTAAGAGAAGTGTGGTGTGAAAGCCCTCAGAGGTGAACAAAATGGTGGTAGTGAATGGGGATCTTCTTGGTCAAGTGGGGTGATGTGGTCTAGTCTATTTGGGGCAGATGAAGTGAAGGAGCGTATTCTTGTTAAAATCCGTAAAACAAATTATAACCCAGAATCAATTGAAAGAGTTAGAAACATATACTGTAAATGCAAAAACAATTGAAACAGCATAACAACGATACCAAGAGATTGATGTGAAATGCTCGAATGGCAAAATAGCATCAGATAACTATCTCCAATATCGAATATGAAAATACAAGCTAGGTAGCATGCTTATATAGATTAGAGAGAGGGAAGAGGTGGCAACACCGACCAATGAGGAGCAACCATCTATCGTACTAAAGATAGTAAAGTATCTTCCCAAGATAGCTAATGGATGCTCACATGTAGGAAGGTGACACCTCATAATCCTCACCTAATTAAACATGCTTTATTAACCTAAGCAAGCTTAAATAAATGTGTAGGAAAAACCTTATAATAAGGAATAAAAAACCTACACTAACACCCCCCCTTAAGCATAGCTTAGGTGGGTACAGAGATGGGTCCCGACAAATCAAGCCTGATGAGGTACCCATGTACAATGAAATTCCCCCCCAAGAGAGAAGAAGCCCCCCCCCGACAAAAGAGAGTATGCCCCCCCCCAAAATAGAGAGAGAAAGAAAGGAGCTAAGAAGCCCCCTAAAAGGAGGACGCCCGCCGCACCCCAAGCAAAGCTCGCAAATGAATGAACTTGCTCTCAGTGAAGGGTTTGGTGAAGATGTCCGCTGTCTGATTTGATGTTGAACAATACTGGAGATCAAGAACCTGCTCATGAATCAACTCTCGAATGTAGTGCATGTGAATCTCAATGTGTTTGGTCCGCTGGTGATGGACCGGATTGCGAGAGATCTGAATAGCACTCGGGTTGTCACAAAAGATGATTGTAGGCTTCCGAAAGGAAATGCCAAACTCAGTGAGAATGTGTTGAAGCCAAATGGCCTCAGTAGCAGCATTGACTGCTCCTCGATACTCAGCCTCTGTAGATGAAAGAGCAATAGCAGACTGCTTCTTGCTTGACCAAGAAATCGGACCAGAACCAAGAGAGAAGCAATACCCGGAAGTAGACTTGCGATCCTGAGAATCACCTGCCCAATCTGAATCTGTGTATCCCACCAAGTCAATATCCACGCCTGCTGCAAAATGAATCCCATAACTGTGAGTGCCCTGTACATAGTGAAGAATCCGCTTAGCTTCTTTCCAATGCAACTCATGTGGCTCTTGCATGAACCTGGAGACTAGGCCCACTGTATAAGAAATATCAGGCCGTGTGTGAGTCAAGTATATGAGACTCCCAACCAATTGGCGATACAAGGTAGCATCTACCAAAGGTGAAGAACAAGAAGCCTCAAGTTTGACCCCTGATAGAAATGGAGTTGGTGCAGGCTTACAATCAGCCATGTGAAATCGAGAGAGCATATCAAGAGCATACTTGGGCTGAGAAAGAAAGATACCAGCCGAAGACTGTGTAATCTCAATGCCCAAGAAATAGTGAAGAAGACCCAAGTCAGACATCAGAAAACGATCATGAAGGGTAGTTTTCACTGCCTTGATAGTGGATGAGGAACTCCCTGTAATCAGCAAGTCATCAACATAGAGAACAAGGAAAGTGAGAGTATCATCCTACTGCAAAATATAGACGTTCGGATCAGAATGGCACCGAGTGAACCTAACTGATAGAAGAAAGGAGTCCATCTTGGCATACCAGGCTCGTGGGGCTTGTTTAAGACCATAGAGAGACTTCCAAAGTCGACAAACAAGTGAAGGATCCTGGATGAACCCCTGTGGCTGCTCCATATATATCTCCTCCTGAAGGTCACCGTGAAGAAAGGCACTCTTCACATCCATTTGATGAACATCCCAGCGATGGGCTGCAGCAATGGCAAGGACAAGTCGGATTGAAGTCATCTTGGCAACCGGCGCAAAAGTCTCAGAGTAGTCAATCCCAGGAACTTGGGAGAATCCTTTTGTGACCAAGCGAGCCTTATGTTTGTCAACTGACCCATCTGCAGCAAATTTTGTTCGATAGACCCACTTGCATCGAACAAGTTTTCTTCCCTTAGGAAGTGGGACTAAATCCCAAGTATGGTTCCTTTCCAAGGAACTGAACTCTTTCTGCATAGCAGCATCCCACTCGGGGACACCAGACGCTTCCCTAAAGAATTGTGGATCAGAAGCTGAAGCAAAGAAGAGATGAGGAGCCTGCTCGAACTGTGACCTTGTTCGTCTTGCATCTGAAGGATCACCAACCCAATCACCTGCCGACTCCAAAGTCTGACGAGCCCAAAGAGGCCCAGTGGCAGGAGAATCATCATCCTCTGAATGATGACTAAGAGAGGAGGAAGATGAACCCTCATCATCACCATCTAAAGTGGAGGAAGAAGACTCCTCGGGAAGATTAAGATCCTCAGAAGAACTATCATCATGAAGTCGTAGTGTCTCCATGGGAATGAAGGATGGAGAAGTGGAAGAAGAAGTATCTTCCTCAAACTGAACACTCCTCTCAATGAAGAGCTCATGTGTGGTAGGGTGGAGTAGCCTGTAGCCTTTGAAACCATCTGGATAGCCAACAAATATGCAAGGCCTACTCTGCAGATCCATTGCCTTGCGTTTCTCTGCTGGAATGTGGGCCCATGCAGGAGACCCAAACACTCGGAAGTGCTTGACTGTGGGTTTCCGACCGGTCCAAGCTTGAAAAGGAGTTACCCCCTTCACAGCTCGGTGAGGAACCCGGTTCTGGATATAACATGCACAGTTGATGGCCTCTGCCCAATACTGAGGTGCCAATGATTTGGAGTGGATCATGCAATTGGCCATTTCCTTCAATGACCGATTCTTTCGTTCTGCAACTCCATTTTGTTGTGGACTATAGGGAACTATGTGCTGAAGATTAATACCCTCCGAGGCACAAAACTGCTCAAACCTTTGGTTGACATATTCCCCGCCATTATCAGTGCGCAGAACCTTGACAACCTTCCCAGATTGTTTCTCTGCAAAAGCTTTAAATTCCTGAAAAGACTCAAATACTTCAAACTTTTGTTTGAGAAAATATACAAAGGTGTATCGGGAAAGATCATCAATGAAGGTCAATACATATCTAGCTCTACTGAATGAAGGATGCTGAAATGGACCAGCCAAATCACTGTGTACTAACTCCAAGAGCTGTGTGGCTCTCCATGCTTTGCCTTTGTCAAATTTTTCTTCAGGATGCTTGCCAAGAATGCAACCTTGACAAAATCCATCAGAGAATCGAATAGAAGGCAACCCTGTAACCATGTCATGTTGACTGAGCTGCTGCAAGTAGCGGTAATTCAAGTGCCCAAACCGCTGATGCCACAAACGACTCACCTCATCTGAGTGAGTAAGCAATGCAAGTGAAGGAGAATCAGGAACAAAATGAGAAAAATGATAGAGCCGAGAATGGTTATCAACTTTTCCTATAGCGACTGTAGACCCATTGTGCAGATCACTAATAACCACAGAATCAGGTGTAAATTCAACTCTCTTACCAGAACCTGTATGGGTGATCTGGTAGACAGATAGGAGATTAGTTGAAAAAGAAGGCACACAAAGAACATCATGGAATGTCCCATCACCAACGTTAACAGACCCTCTCCCAAGAACTTCTTCTGGTGTATCATTACCCATAAGAATATCAGGCACAGAACATGACTCCAAGGATGAGAAGTTTTCCTTTCTATTGGCCATGTGGTGAGAAGCACCTGAGTCAATTACCCAAGAATCTGGTTGAGAAGCTCTTGCAACTAAGGCCTTGCCCTTTCCTTTCCCCTTACTCTTTTCTGTGTTCTTTGAAGATCCTTCTGATGAGACTTGTTTAACAGAATCAGGCACCTGGATATTGTTCTTCTCAAGAAGATGTGACAGGTGATCAATCTGTTTCTTCAAGCACTTATGTTCATCATGACCAAGTTTCTTACAATAAGAACACTGAATTTTCTCCTTCTTAGGCTTGTCGCCTTTTGAAGAAGAGGCATTATACATTGCTTTAGAAGCAATTGATGTTTGCTCTTGCTTCTTTTCTTCTTGGTTCTTTTGTTTCTTCTCTTTCTTAGCAACCCCCTTTTGATCTTTAGTGCCCTGATTTGCAGTCAAGGCATGAGATTTAGAGGGCTTGATTGTACCCATTTGAACCAATTTGTCTTGCTCCTTAGTGAGTTCATTAGCAAAATCATCTAAAGAAGGCATCTTATATGTGGTTCCCAAGGCACTTTTTGTGGCATAGAATGTAGAAACAAACACAGAGTAGTTAGGACCAAGTTTGGAAAGAATGCTAAGAATCAATTGACTATCTTTCTTCTCTATCCCACACTGTTTCAACTACAATCTTAAAGCCTTTAGTTTTGTGAAGAAATCCTGAATTGTATCAAAATTGCATGGATTTAACCCTATCAACTCATTCTCCAATAAATGTCCTCTTAGTTCATCTTGTGCACCAAAGAGTTTTTCTAAAGTAGTCCACACATCATTTGGTGTTGTAGAAGACTCAATATGAAAAAGTAAATCTGGAGATACAGACATACATAGAGTTCCAAAAGCTTCATCAAGTTTGTTAAACCATTTAGGCTTTTCTGCAATTAGAGATGGTTCAGTTTCAATACCCATAGTTACTCGAAACAACCCTAACTTCTTAAGTTGTATAGTCATTTTGGATTTCCACTCATAGTAGTTGTAAGGTGTGAGTACAGGTACTGTTAATTGATCCATTTTAATGAAGAAAGAAAGATTGTTGTTGTGCAAGAAGGAAAGCTCAATGAAGAAAGAACATGCACGAGACACACAAGACACCCCCCCTTTTCCACTCAATCAAAGAACCCCCCCAAGAAAATTTGATTTGGCACTTTATATTTAGTGCGTTTACAATTACCATCAGCAAGAAATACTGAGTGGACTTGATCTCAATGCTATTACAGATCCTCAAAAGGAGCATATGCTGAAAATATAAATTGGGCACAATACCCAATAAAATAAACAACACCACTGCAAGCTACACAAAAAAAAATTCACTTTCAAAAAAAGAATCACTTCGATTTGAGGTTTTATGCAAAAGTTATGCCTTTTCGAAGTTTCCAAAATGAGGACTGTGCAGTGTCACGACTGAGAATCTGTAATTTCTGAAAAATCTCTGCATCCAAATCAAAAAACGCCTACACTATTGCATAGAGCACGAAAAAATAGCCAAGATCAAAAAAAATTCGTGAGAAACGGAGTCCGTATGAGCAAGAACGGAGCTGTTGAAAACTGTCTTCAAATCTGAAACTGCCAACGGAGAGGGGTACGGCTGAAGCTTTCTGAGTTCGACTCTGCAAAATATATAAGCTGCATGCAAAAAATAAAAGATACCCAGATGGTTTTTTGATGCGGTGAACAAAACCCAGAAGGCGTTTTTCCTGATTAGGTACAAAAGATGTAGATCTAATGTAAATCAGTCGCCTTTAGCAACAAAAAACGACTCCAGCAACCAAAAAACGGCATGCAAAGGATGTATCAGCTACCTAAGATAAGCAAAGGCATGCTGCAACCTACAATACTGATTGAAACACAAAATATGCAAGCCGATTGACAGAAACAAGATTTTTGAATCTTCATAAATCCTTTATGATTCTCCAGATCTTCAAAAATAATGCAAGAGAAGAGAATACAGGATTTTACAAGATCTCTACAAAGTATCTAACCTTACAAAACTCGCTCTGATACCATGTTAAAATCCGTAAAACAAATTATAACCCAGAATCAATTGAAAGAGTTAGAAACATATACTATAAATGCAAAAACAATTGAAACAGCATAACAACGATACCAAGAGATTGATGTGAAATGCTCGAATGGCAAAATAGCATCAGATAACTATCTCCAATATCGAATATGAAAATACAAGCTAGGTAGCATGCTTATATAGATTAGAGAGAGGGAAGAGGTGGCAACACCGACCAATGAGGAGCAACCATCTATCGTACTAAAGATAGTAAAGTATCTTCCCAAGATAGCTAATGGATGTTCACATGTAGGAAGGTGACACCTCATAATCCTCACCTAATTAAACATGCTTTATTAACCTAAGCAAGCTTAAATAAATGTGTAGGAAAAACCTTATAATAAGGAATAAAAAACCTACACTAACAATTCTATCATCTAAGAAGAGGGCAACTATTTGTTTCAAACACAATATTGGGCATAAAGTAGCAGAAAATAAAAAATTTCTCTCAAAGAGGGGTTTCATTGGGAGGTTTATGGGCTTTTGGCAAAGCCTTGGTGAGTTGCATAAATGTATCACAAAATTTTGGAACCCCATTTTGGAAGGGGATGTCCAGATATTCCCTGGGGCTTGTGGTTACTTTGTTTTGGTCTTTGATAGTGCATAGGATATAAAGAAGGTAATATGTGAGGATCAATGGAGTTGGGAAGGCAAATATTTGATGTTGCTAAAACCTTGGCATTCAAATTTCAACCTAGCTTCTGAATCCTTTGATAAGACACGAATATGGATAAGACTCCCCAAATTACCATTGCATTATTGGATTGAATCCTATTTTGAATCTATTAGAAATACTTTAGTTAAATTTATAGAAGTAGATGAGGACTCCCTCTATTTCTTTCATACTACCCATGCTTGTATTCTTCTGGATATGGATGCAAAGGAAGCTTCTCCTATAAAAATCTATTCAGAATTTATAAATGAAAGCTAGGTGCAACCTGTGGATTATGAAGGTATTCTATTTAGATGTAGACAGTCTTTCCAAATAGGTCATATGACTACCCAATGCATTAAAAGGAATAATAAAAGACAGGCTTCATGGTGGAAGTAGGAAGACATTGACCTCTATGTGGTGGAAAAAGAAATCTCCAAAGCTTCATAGGTTCACATGGGCAATGGATCTTTTCAAAAACAACAAGGAAAGGACTTGAAAAATGCCATAGAAGGAAGATATAAGAGGGAGGAAAACAGGGCTACTGTTGTAGATTGTTTAGTGGAATTAGAAGATTCCAAGCACAGTTTTCCCTGATGCTTGGACTTGGGGGATTCTTCCATTTCAAACACAAGGGCCTCAAGGGGACTTGAACCAGTAAATATAGGAAATGAAGACACAAAAATATCTTGTATTCCTGAGGTGGAGAAAAGACTTTTGTGCTATCATAATTATTGGACAGAAGGAACATGAAAAGATGGAAGAAGCTTGGGAAACTATGAAAGGAAAGAAGAATAAGAGGTCAAAGAGAGATGGATCTCTAAATATGCTCCTTAGCTCTCATATCAAAGAAGGAATAATAAAAAATAGGTAATGCATTTTTTTATTTAGGAAGGAATACTTAATCTAGATTATAACAAACATTTATAGAAATGTAGGGGGTTGTAGAGATTGACTGGTCATGGTCCATTTTTTCTTGGAACTGGGTATGATAATAGTAGGGATTATGGATTGTAATAGTAATGTTAAAGTGCCTGGATTTGACATCAGGCCATTTTGGGGTGTGTTTGGAATAAATGAACACTAAGAGGGGGAGCTGACTCAATGTTTTTTTAATTTGGAAACTTATTAATCTGATTCTCAAACCACCAGATGTATAACATAGAAAGCAGAATGTAGATATATAAAACAATTAACCATGAAACCATAACACCAAGAGTTTTACGTGGAAACCCAGAAAGGAAAAAACACGGTGGGATTTGAACCCACAATATTATTATACTATGGCTAGAAGTATGATAATATTACGTGAGGGGAATGCACTTGCATTCAAACACACTACCTAGAGCTTATTTCTCAATTGGAAAAGGGGCTACAACACGAAGGAAGGCTCACTACCTTACAAGATAATATAATTGATTACAATAATAAGTGAATTGAAGTATAGCATCTAACTATGCCAAAATGAAGTTTTGGTTAGGCTGTGATTATCTTGTGCAACTGATATATTTTTCTAGTCTATTCTTCTACTCTGTCACATGCCAAAGCACCAAAATATTCAATCACCTTAGCAAACATACAAAATCACTCACATGGAATTCCTTTGTTCATAACGCAAGCCAAGATTATCAACCAAAACAATATTATATATCCACACCAACAAAAAGAATCATTAACCAAGTTGGATTTCAAAAACCGCATAATAAGCAACATGAAATGCATATCACAAAATTGGCTTAATCCGTCCACAAATCCAAATGTGGACAAAAACAAGAAGATAATAGACTTCCCATAAGTCACCCCAATCACCTCAAACACAAAACTAATCACCAAAATCAACCCATCAAATCTACTACACACATTACATAAAGATAGCGCTATTCTAACTGAATTACTAGATACCAAAGCACTAAACTTGCACACAGTAGAACACCGAATATTAGGATCACGAGGTAATATGTCTTGAATCTTGAATCAACTCCCTTGATCACCACAACCAAAATTACAACACCAATATCAAGATGTGCAATATGATCTCATGCTCTATCGATTACTGGGTTCCACCTTCCAGACTTATGCCTATGAACAATATGACTTTCGGTTACCAATTTTATGTACAACAGATGTGATTTGCAAACTGATTTTCCATAAATGACAGCCCCTAAACATATATCATTCACCAATATTCACCGAAATAGTGTTTCTTGCCAACAATCTCCCCCTTTGGCATTGATGGCAACACTCTGAAAAATGAACTATACACTCAATGCTTTAAAACTTCAAAATTTCAAACTCACCAAGATTACACAAACTCCCCTTGATAATTTACACCATTTTTCACTGTACTCTCTCCCCCTTTGACAACAATTCCAAAGATAGGAATCCGCCAAAACTAATATACAACGATATGTATAAATGTCACAAAAAATTGAACATGTCTGCAAAAATTGTTCTAAGGGACATGAAATTATTATCCCATGCCTTCTTTAACCTCTCCAAAATGCTTATCATCCTACTGAAAAGGTAGGCATGCATTTATGCTCCTCTTTTGTCTACCAGAATAGGCTTATCCAAAGCATCCTTAGCATCATGCATGCTACTCATCAATGAATCTATTTGGGTAGTAATAAGAATCCTCACTTCTAACACTCTACCCAAAACTCTTTTCTTTTCTTGATTTAAACTTTTGATCTTGTTCAATATACTCAAAACTTGGGGTTCAAAACTGCTAGCCAGGACTGATTGAGGTGAATATGACTAAGATATGGTTGCTAGTTGGCCTTCACATTTGCTTATTTTCTTGTCAATGTCTATAGTGAACTTGGAAAAAATTAGGCATGCCTTATATATGTTACCACCTTCATCAAGTGCATCCTAAATACTTTTCATTGCTGCAATCAAACTAACTCTACCATTCTCAATCATCTCCAAAAATTATTTTAATCTCATAGCATTAAATTTGATCAAAACTTTAGCATTACCTGCCTTCTCCAAGGACTCAAAATGGGAACCAACAACATTTAGCAAAATCTTAATCTTACCGGAGGGATCAAGTATATCTGGTTTGAAAGATTGAATGATTTTCTCCAGCATATCTCTTGCCAATGATATCAATTCTTTGTCGGTAGAATGGGACTTAAGTAATTCATCACTGGCTTTGGCTTGAGCGGGAGTTGCTAATTTTAATTCTCGAATGGGAGATTATGATCTTAGTTCAATCGTTCCTTGACTAAAAATTATCTGAATTAGTAGCAATTAGTTTCCCTTTAACAACACCAATGTTTGTTGCCATTGTTGTGGGAGCCTAATCTACCTTCTCCTCTCCTTTCCCCTTATCTACAACCTCTTCCTCTCATCCTTCTCACCCTTCTCACCCTTCTCAGCATCATTCTTATCCTTATCCACATCCATTGCCTCGTAAGCTGCTTTCTCTAACACAACTTCTATAACTGGAGGTTCCTGTATAGCTTCACCAGAGATATCATTAGCATCATCAACATTATTTATTATGGTTTGATCATTTGACTAACCTCCTAGAATTTCCTCCTCATATGCTTGATCCTTTTTCTTGCCAGGAACAGTGGCACATACTTCTGGAATAGATGCGTTTTGAGATGGTTCTTCTAGATTCACATCAATTATTTTATCTATCAAAAACTATTTCAAAATTATCTCTATTTCTTTAGTTACTTCATCGATCTTGCCGAGCATAAAATTATTCACCCTCTTCTTACTTCTAAATTTATCATTCGCAAGCTTCAATAATATAATAGCTTCATCTTTGAAAATGACAGACAATAAGTTTACCAATACATACTCTTTTATTCTCTCATCCTTTAAACTATTTGTATCTCTTCTAGCATCCAAAATGCCATTCAGGCTTTTAGGGATCATAGATGCAAGTTCTATCAATGTCTTGCTATAAACATCCATATATTCAACAACTGCTTCTTCAACTACCTTTTGATCTCTATCATCAAAAATTTTATAATATATAGGTACATTTTTCAAATTTACATCCTTAATAATTTCATCAATCAACTCTTTTAAGGTCAATGGGGGCACAACTTCAAATGTACCTTCAATTTTATCGGATTTAAGAGCTACATCCAATACTGATTATTGTTTCTTGCTCGCTCTGGATTTTCTGAATGACTCAGATTCTTCTCTTGGTTTGTTTGATTGTTGAATTCCCCTGGATTGTGGCTTCTTCACCACTCTAGCATATATGGTTGTCTTCTTCACCTCTTTCACTGCTTCATTAGATTATATCTCTATGTCCTCAATAGTGGCACCAACGTACACTCTTTGAGTATTCTCCTTCTTCTTCTTTTTTGCACCACCAAATGATGTTGATTGCGAGTTGGGTGGAGGAACTACCTTCTACACATCAGAGGTAGGTGCAAACTAAGACTGTCTAGGCTTTGGTTTCTTCAGAGGGGTGGAAACTGGTTTTGACTTTTTAGGCTTGGCCATGTCCTCCTTTAGTATGTTTTGTTCTCTTTCCCTTTGTACAACCCCCCTAGATATACCCATTTATTCTTCTAACTCCTCAATTTCCTTTCTTACTTTCCTCTTTCTTGTCAGACCTATAAATTTCTTGTGCAATTCTAAGTCTTTTTCTTTGCAGGTACCGACCCTCTCTTCCTTATCATCCACCTACTAACTCAACAAGTGTTAAGCGTATGCATCAAGAGTGGTTGCATCTACCTCATACCCCATGGGAATGATCTAGACAGTTCTCGGCTCAACTGTCTCCATGTGACATTGGTCCTTATCAACCATAAACAAATGGTTTTCTCATATTTCTCAACAATTTCCTTAAGAATCCTTTCTTTTCTTTGCATTTCTACTTGATATGATTTAAAATAGCCCCATAAAGTAAGTTTCTATGCAACAATATCACCTAAACCTTGTAATCCTTCCTTGATTTGAATAGCCACCGGTTTATCATAAGCCCATGAATCTTCCCAATAATAGGGATTTCATTTAGGAAATACAATGTTAAGCAAACAATCAATGAGCCAAATTTGAATGCATGCTTCTTGTCTTGCTTTATCTTCTTTAGATTTCTTAACAACTCACTGAGAAGAACTGCACAAATATCATACCTCTTGTCTTCCTTTAGCATATCATAGGCTGCAAATATAGTAGTACCGAATACAGAGTTCTACCTATTAGATTGATACACTTTATATCCAATCACCATTGATGCAAATCTAACATCATGATCTATAATAATGCTGATAGTCATGGACCAGCTATCATGTTGAGATCTGATAACCTTTGTCATCATTTTATTCTAAACTTTCCTCAATCTGAGGATCTCACCGGTTACATTTAAAAAGGTAACCGCTTGATTGGATTTCTTGCTGATTTTCTAAGGTTCGTTCAGCCACATGAATTCATCATGGATTCGGCTTAGAATGTTATGGACTCATTCGGGTTCATCGAACACCAGGAAATGAATGAATTGGATGAAACCCTTGTTATGTAATGACTTAAATTCTGGCTTCAAATTTCCCATACCATCCATCATATGCTTTGTATAAAGTGAGAGCATATCTTCATTCCAAATCTCTTTAGTATTGTACTGGATGTATGCTCTGATATCTTCATTATGCAGTATGCCATACGAGACAAAAGGAAATGTGCCTTCTGGATCATCTTCAGTAGATTTGAATGGATGCCTTTTGAATACAGGCCTAGCTCTTTCAATAATCTTAGCCACCAATGGGGTCGCAACACCAGATGTAGATGCACATGCCATTTCAAAACTAGGGTATGAATAGATATCTCATAAATGGATAAATACCTTTTCAATCATAATCGGATGCTCAGAATCGTTGACTGATCGCTTCAAATTTTGTTGCTAAAACTCTTTTTTCTCTATCGCTTTGCTCTTTTTTCTCATTTGCATTATGAAGAATGAATAGCATAATGCATTTTTATCCAGTGAAAAATCTAAAGACTTCGAGATACTTTGTTTTTCATGATTTCACTCATCGAAATCCCAAACTGCCATGAAATCTTATGGATATCATCTGCACAACTAATCTCCATCATCTACAACCATCCTTGACTCATTACAGATCTCTGAAAGGGGGTTTCTCAATATTTGCAAGAAGATCTTTCCCCTAAGGCAATAGGCCTTAGTTACTAGATGAGGTTCCTACCCCAAAATCAAGTGTGGAGCCATTCTGCACATTTAAGTCTTCCTTTTTAACCAACATCTTCTTATGCTAATCTCTGATCTCCTCCACCTTAGAATTTCCTTTTTCATCTAATTTGTTCTTATTTACAAAACCATTATTGTTCATGTTCTTGCTTCTGCAATATTTTCCAATATGACCAGGTTTGTTGCATGCATGACAAATAACATTTCTCTGTACAGGACTAAATTTTATCTATTTTGGTCTCACCTGCATTGGTTAGAAATGTTCCCAAACATTCTACAAGCATAGCATCTCTTATTCTTAAAATTATTTATCACTGTTCTGCACATGTTTGACTTATGACCAAAATTGTTGCATATGAAACATTGATCGGTAAAGGTAGGACCATTATTCATCACAATACTCATCATCCCATTATTCATCTTACTTCTGCATTGACTTTCCATATGATTGATTTTACAACAAACAAAAAATTTATCATTGAATTTGTAAGCATTAGGTTGTCTTACCATAGGTTTCTTGTTCTTTTGCTAATGATTTCTCTGACCAGAACCGGAGGATTCTACTTTCTCAAATCCAAGTCATCGCATGTCTTTCCCATGTCTCTAACTTTCCAGACTCTCATCCAACTTGGCTGAACTAGCTTTGAATTTTTCTGTGTATGCATTAGCATTAGAAATCTCATCTCTCAGGATTATGATATGTCTTTCAAGTTCTTGTCCATTATTCTTTGCAATTCAAGCTTCAACTGATCATTCTCATATGTCAATCTACAACATTCATCATATTTGTCCTTCAGCAACTGAGTCATATTTTCTTCACTTTTCTTTCGGTCTTCAATCTCCTTTGGCAGATTCATCACAATTGATTGCATCTCATTCTTCAAGACTGCATTCTCCCTATCCAATTTATTACATTCATCTAGTTTGTCTTGTAGGGCTTGATTCTCAACACTTTGGTTTTCTTTCTCCTTTAGTTTATCCATCAATTCCTTTCTCTTCTCTCTTGATTTGAACACTTGATCTTTTAGGTTTCAATGAAATCTTCAGCTACATTCATGTTTCTTTTCTAGGAACTCACTTCGTTTCTTGCTGCATCAAGATCTTCAAGTGTCACACGAAGTTGTCTCTGCAAATTGGAGTCCATTGATTCAATCTTCTCAATTTTCCTCAAGTTGTTAGGCTTCTTCTAAGGAACAATGCTTTAATACCAATTATTGGAATCAATGAAAACTGAGAGGGGGGTGAATTAGTGTTTTATAATTTTCAAACATATTAATATGATTCTCAAAGCACTGGATGCATAAGAAAGAATGTAGAATGCATAAACATAAAACAATTAACAATGCAACCAAAACACCAATATTTTTATGTGGAAACTCGGAAAGGGAAAAACCATGGTGGTATTTGAACCCACAATATTATTATACTATGGCCAAAAGTATGATAATATTACATGAGGGGAATGCACTTGCATTCAAGCAAACTACCTATATCTCACTGCTTAATTACAAAAAGGGCTACAACTGGGAGGAAGTTTCACTACCTTACAGGATAATATAATTGATTACAATAATGGTGAACTAAAGTATAACATCTAACTAAGCCAAAATGCAGCTCCAGTTAGGCTCTAATTATCTTCTACAACTGATCTGTTATTTTGCTCTGTTCTTCTATTCTGTCACACATCGAAGCACCAAAATATTAAATCACCTCACCAAACTTACAAAATCGCTCACACAGACTCCCTTTACTCATAAAACATGCTGAAATGATAAACCAAATCAATCTTATATATCTACACCAACAAAAAGAATCATTAACCAAGTCGGCTTCCAAAAATAGCATAACACGCAACATGAAACATGTATCACAAATTCGCCTCAATCCATCCAAAAATACAAATGCACCAAAACAAGAAGATAATAGACTTCCCATAAGTCAGCCCAATCATGTCAAACAAAAAATTGATAACCAAAATCAACCCAACGAATCCGCAACACACGTTACACAAAGATAGCTCTGTTCTAACTGGCTTACTGGATATCGGAGCACTAAACTTGCACACAATTCAAAACCAAATATCAGGATCACGAGATATTTTTTCTCAAACCTTGAATCAACTTCCTTGATCACTGCAACTGAGGTTACAATACCAATTTCAAGATGTGCACCATGATCTCATGCACTACCAGTTACTGAGTTCCACCTTCCAGACTTATGCCTATGAACAATATGACTTCTAGTAAACCAGCTTTATGTACACTAGATGTTATTTACAAACTGATTTTCCATCAATCACAACCCCTAAACATCTATCATGCACCAATATTCACCGGAATAGTGTCTCTTGCTAACAGAGTGGGCCATAGAGAATGGAATATTTATCATCTAGTGGGATTTCTACCATTATGGTCATGTTTGACATTCTGTATTGGTTTTATCTTAATTGTTTAATTAAAATGGGTGTTGAGTGATTTACTTATTAAAAAATAAACTCATTATGAATTTGAAAACTTGATTCATTTTTCTTTTTGCTTTTTTGTTTTGAAAGAAAAAAAATGTTGTGATTTATTTTATTTTTCAAGTAGGTTCTAAGTCACAAGTTCACTCAAAACCCTAAACACAAGAAGCCAAATTCATAAATTAATACCATTTTGCCTATCTCGTAGTCATGCAAGAATCCATGGTTTACCTAGTTGGGGATTAGAAGACTTAACCCCTTCCCTTTGCATTTTATAATACAACTATTTTACATAAATGGGCATAACATTTACATGCCTACTCAAATTTTCTTTTTTTTAGGCATTTAAAATATAGTCTAAAGCTCTTCACTATGTGTTAGATTATTTTTCTAGATTAAGCCTCCAACATTAGGCAATTTTTTGAAATCTAATGCTTTTTACAATCATCTAATGCTCATTAATTTTGCATAAGAACTCAAATTTTAATGTTTAAAGGAAAATTATTAGAAAAACATGATTAAACCATTAGTGTAATCTTTATATTTACTATTATTATTACTATTGTATAATAATAAATTCAATGCAAAATATTTCGTTATGTAAAGAATCAATCCAAGAACTATTATTCTATTGTTTTGTTTGTTTTCCTCTTCAAGAATATTGTAATCTTTTTTATTATTTTTAATTTAATATTTAGTCACCATTAAAAAATGAAGATAAAATATACTACCATAATTTTATTTTGATTTATATTAAATGAGAGGATTGTAATCCCCATAATACACTTTCATAAGCTTCCCTCTCACACTCTATCGTGATCTTGAAGATTATAAATAAGTGATATCTTATTTTAATTTTAGGGGGGACTACTTTAGGTTTCATTACCAAGGGAGTTTCCTCAACTCTAGGATTCTAATCAAGCATATAAAAATAATTATGAATTAAAACACATAGCACATGAAACATAATTTTATTATTAATTCTAAGTCATAAGAACATGATACCTTAGGTAAGTTGAGGAGAAGAGTGGGTTACCTTATACACAAGGCTATTCAATATTGTTCACTATTATGTTCATGAATTAGGACTTATGTACCCTTGTGGTATTTAAAGGATTCCTCTTGAAATCTTGTACATCCTAGATACCTTCTTCTCATGAATTGACCAAATCATATTTTGAGAAGTTACTCACAGTATGGTTTCAAGTGTCAATTGGGGAAAGTCTTAAGACTCTAATATAAAGAATGCTTGTGTGGTAGATGACCTTACATTCCATAGCTAATGATACCCTTAATATATAACATTATATTAAGCCTATAAGAGGTGTTAATATTGTAATGAATAAGTACATTCTAGTTAATGTGTATTCTTTATTTTGTGTTTTTAATACTAAGTTCACAATCATAGATTTATACCAAAACTCCAAAAAATATTAAAATATTTTTAAAAAATAAAATGATTTTGTCTTTCTTTTCTTAAATTAGGATTTTCATCTTTCTATGGTTAAGGTATACACGATATAAAACTCAAGGCTTACATCTTGCAATAATATACATCCATAAATCAATCCCATATTTATAAAAATATAATTAACATTTAACATTCCCTCCTTATTCTTTATCTATCAAACTATCATTCCAAACCACATAACCTTATTTAACATCCATACAATACTATAATCTTGTCTTAATCTTAGCTTTGAATATTAATAGACATCCTCATATAAATATTATCTTAACCAAACCACATACTCATATTCATCCATGTACCCTAGAATGTATCACCATTTACATTCATAGAATAATATCATTTTGTCATATTATACAATTATAAACATTCTCATTATATTATTATATCATCCAAATTCAAAGTCTAGCATTCTCTCATGCATCCATCAACATACATTTACAACATCAACTATATCAATATCATAGTCATCCTATTTTTCATTTAAAACCACATAATTATTTGTATCATAATATCACCTTGTCTAGTACTATAAAATACATTCTTATTTAAATCCAAATCGATAACATCATTTTAACTATAACATCCTATCATATCATACATGCATCCATTATTGTAAGTTAGACTATCATTTATACCATCAACACAATTTAATACCATACCATAACCTTGTCAAAATATTAGGAAACATGTCTAGTATATATCATCTTGTCATCTACATATCCATACACATCTATTTTACTTGATTGAGGACCTCATGAATATCTATATCCTCAACATAACTTTGCCTTTCACATAATCATACACATACATTAACATTTTTCTAGACTATTAATTACATTCATACCATAATGTTATCCTTGGAATTTACGTCCATACTATATACCCAAACCATAGCATCGCCCTCTCCTCTATTCTCATTTACATATTTATGATAGAACCATTTTGTATTTTTAGTTCTACCGAACATCTATCATATCCACATCTTGGCTACAGTAACACCATTAACGTCCATAAAATCCACCTTCTTGTCCAACTCTTAGGTTGACACCATCAATTATATATAGATATATCATAGCATCATATCCTATATACATCATACCCAATTAAATGATCCTTCTACATCAACCTATCCCACTTTGACCATTCACACACAAACATAAAATAAATTCATCCCTATTATTAAAAAGGTGTACCTAATCACCTCACATTATAATCCATCTCAATTTAATTCAAATAGTACCTTTGAAAAAATGACTTCATATCATATTATATCTTTAATTATTGTGTGCTCAAGAACTTAGCCTATCTTAAGTAGCAACTTAGTTTATTAAGTCAAATCATCTTATCACCTAAGATAAAATTATCTTGTGAACCTAGTCTATCCTAATTTAATTAATCTAAGAAACCCATTCAATTTTGCTTGATAACTTTCTTGTCGGATGTAGGAAAGGATAAAATCATGAATCATCTATACTCTACAACTTTATTAAAAAGGGTAGCTATTAAATAAATAAGCCACATCATGAATTGTAACAAAAATATTATTGTCTCATCCTTTCCCACACTAATCAGCATAATAAACTATCACCCATTTTAGTAAATATTAAAAGGCTCTATTTGAAGAACCAAGGTAAAACCTAATGGAATAACTTTATTTTGAAGAAAAAAAGTAACACCAAGTTTATGACAATAATAGGTTTGACTTGTATTGCAATCTGAATACAAGTGTCATATGGAACATTATGACATAAAGGTAATGAAAACTAAAATAAACTTTTCATTTCACACACAAGGTGGTACCAATGAAAGACTAAATATTCATGTGAGAAAACCACCATGACAAAACTACAAGAGATGAAGAACATCACCTAAAAGATAATCTAGCACAAACCCACAATTGAATCTACTTGTGATACCACACAATGATACAACAAGAAAATTATCAATCTCGTATACATACCAAAGAATAATATAAAACACTTACTAAATATTCATAAATTAACACCAATAATGGTTGCTTAGGACTCTATGTTGAACACATGGAAAGACTAAGAGGCGGGGTGAATCGGTTCAAAAATTCAAAATAGATTAATTATCAATAGCATCAACTAATTTAGTAGCAACACATTAATCAATAACACATAAGCATCGACCATAAATGCATGAACACTAGATTTACGCAGAAAACCCAAACAAGTAAAAACAACTATAAGAACCTATCCAAAACAATATGCAACATATCCAAAGGGCGCCAAGGGTTTCTCGGAGCATTCTAATAGACACACTTCTTCTTAGAGAATAGAGATAACTATCCAAAACAAAATGCCACAACCAACACCAAAATCCCTAAACTCGTTCTGCAATACAAAATGCAACTATTCTTGACAATTTTACTCGAACAGTTTGGTTTTATATGCTAAATAGAAAGTTTGAAGAATTTAGAAAACTTTAAATTTTCAAATTAATTATTGAAAATCAATATGACAAAAAAATCAAGTGCTTGAAAATTTATAGTGATGGGGAGTTTTGTTTCTTGTAGTTTGTTAACTTTTGTGTAGATAGTAGTGTAGAATAGATCAAAATTGTCCCTCTCACCCATCAAGAAAATAGTGTGGCTGAGAGATTGAATTGAAGAATCATGGAGAGATATCACAACATGCTCTCTAATGCAACTTTGCGTAAAGAGTTTTGGACAAAGATAGTTAATACAGTGGTGTACCTGATTAATTGAGGTCCATTTTCTCAATTGGACTTTGAGATTCTCGACGAGAAGTGGTTGTGAAGAAGAACTTCTTACAGTGATTTGCGGGTTTTTAGCTGTAAGGCATTTGGTCAAATTCCAAAAGAGAAAAGAATGAAGTTGGATGTCAAGTCCAAAAGATGCATTAGATATAGGAGCAATAATACGGATACAAGTTGTGGGATCTTGCCAAATAGATAATACAATATCTAGCTTTTCCAAGTTGGACCCAAGTTCCCTCCTTGAAATAATTAAATATTAATAGAAAAAGTGAACCTAAGGATTTATTTTGATTTTTTTTCTAGATAGTTAAATATATCAAACTAGTGCCTATAGACACGTCCTCGAGGAGCTTCTCAATTAAATAGTTGAATTGAGCTGTGAAATGTCAATCACAGAGATACAAACCTTCGAAAGGAGACTGTAACGAGGAGGTCATGATGACATTACGAGAGAAGAAGACAAAACTACTCTTAAACAATATTGTGGTGGATTTCTCAGGCTTTATTCAATATAAATGAACATCCTCACAGTCGATACTGATTTTATATCTCGATCCCAAACTTGGCCGCCAAGCAAACTGGACGTAAGCAAAAGACGACTGAACATTATCCAAAACAAATAAATATGTGAATGAAGTCATGATGATATTCTGGGTCGTCCTACAAGATTTTCTTCGTTCATGAGTTAATAATAAGTACCAGAGCAAAATAATAATAATTTATTCATCCCCATGTGGTCTCTACAGGCATCGTGTCGTGCACGAAAAGTTCCCCTGTTATTGGGTCAACATAGTCGTTTTTCCATTTTCTATTAATGAGAATTGTCTAAATGTATTTATTGGCTCAGATTTTTGTTTATTTTTATTTTATTCCATTGAATTTTTCTCTCCTCCCTCTGCACAACAAAATGTTCTCGAGACCCCAGCCCCTCTCAAACTTGATTATTTATTTTATTGTAAAGTGGTATATAATTAAAAGTGTAACGCTTATATTTCATAAACAACAAAAATGATTAAAATGAGACATAAAATATTGTTTATTTATTTATTTATTTATCTCTTTCTATTATATTTGCGGGATCATAATGGTATGATGGAATTTTGCACAATGCTAGATCATTATTAAGTTATGCTTTTAGAGGTCGCATGTAGCTGACATAACTTTTGGTCCAAATTATCAATAAGATCTATTATTATCTTTTACCCTTTTGTAATCTAATGTAGAACTCATATAAATGATTGCTCCAAACAACCAAATGATATTGAGCTCAGCGATTTGAAGCTAAGGAGGTTAATATCTAAGATCAAAATTTCTTTACAATGTTTATTAATCATCTTAGAACATGGTAATCATAGGTATTGTAAATATCATTTTGATTTATGTGTTTAATTTAACTAATAATTTCGACCATGGAGTTGTTAAGAAAAACCAAAAACTTGACTTCCATCACTAAAAGTGACAAGATAAAGAAACTCGGTATTTAATCCACTTTTCTTTAATGGAGAGAGAGAGAGAGAGAGAGAGAGAGAGAGAGAGAGAGAGAGAGAGAGAGAGAGAGATGTTGATACTTTGGAAAGGTAAAATAAAAACATAATGTTTAAAGGTTGATTCTTATATAGTTTTTTTTTCTCTTAATACATAATTGATAGTTTTTTATTAGATTAGGAGGGAGACGGCCTTGAACCGGAGACAAGGGTTACATCAATACATCACCAAGAAGCCACCAGAAGCCAGAAAAAAACCTATTCCCCCATCAAAAGTAATCAAAAACCGTCATAACCCTATAGTTGTTTCTATAGATTGTAACAAGCTTCCCGCTTTTAAATTGAACCATCCCATTATACCTATTATCAGTAATCCTAAAACTAACTTTTATGTTCATATCATCCATAAACCTAGAAATAAAAGTCTTAGCATAACCATAAAACATAAAGTTTATCAAAATGGGTGTGCAGACCTCAATAATCCACCAAGAGAAAAACATAAACAAAAAGCAAAAGGAAGGAGCCAAACAGAAAATATCTACTCCTTCTTGATCAAGTTTCAATCCCTTTTGAGTCTTCCCAGGTTTAGATCTCATGTGTCGTTCTGGTATGTTTCCCCTTCCTCATCTAGCTCCTTTGCTTCCTACTTGGCCACTTTCTTTTTAATTTTCTTAATTCTGCCATATCCATAAACACTCTTCATGATACCATCTGTAATGCAGCAAAGAGAGTTAACTGCATCACAGAATAGTTGGATTTTTTTGTCTTGTTCCTCATTTTTTGTTTCAAGGTTGATATTTTCTCTCTCTATCATTTAATTTCCCTTCCATCATACTATTATCATCATGCACATGTGATATAGGAGAACATGACACCATATCTTCATCTTCAGATATGTTGAGGTGGATAGGGCTTTTGATCAGGGACTCTGATTCGCTTTCACTATTGCTACTCTCATCCTCCCCTTCCTCCTCTTCCTCCCCTTCCTCTTCTTCGTCCATTTCATCATTAGGGTTTACTTCAAGTTCCTCTTCTTCCACTTGGAATTCCTCATATTTCGAGTTAACCTTCGAGTCATCTACCTCCTCTAAGTCATAGATTTCCTCCAGATTAGCCTTGGTTGGTTTTTCCTTTTCCTTATTTGAATCTCGTCTTCTTTTCACACGCAGATGGGTCGACCTTCTCTCACCTGAGCTGCTCTTATTCTTTCCCTTCTCCACCATATTTTCCCCTTCATCATTAGAATTGTGCACCTCCAAGTCTATGGTAATGCTAATCCTTCCCAACTCTATTATGGTTTTCTTGGCTTTTTTCGGCATGCATTTAGGGGTATCAAGCTTTCTTTTGTAAGGATTGACATCAAGTAAGGTCAATTCAAGGGAGTCTTTTTCAAGAATAGTGGTAGAATTCTTGGGAATGGTTGTAATAGAGAAAGATGGGCTAGGAGAATTCTGAACTTTAGGGTCAGAGAGAAACAACTTTGGGGAAATAAAAGGAGCCTTAAAAGAGCCACCAAAACTACCAGGCACAAAGATAAGACTGCTAACGAAAGGAGAGTGTTCCATAGAAAATTTATACAACAGATATATCAGACCCTAGTGGAGCATGGGGTTAGCCCCATTTTGAATGCACGTTTACAATGAGGAGAATAGGAAAAAAGGCATATTAATTTTCTCGTGGTGCCTAATGTGAGTCAAGCTAGGGAAATGATACCCATGCATAGTAGGGTATCTACCCTCTAAGGTAAAATATTTCATGACATAGTAACTAACAATAGGAAAGGGTTTGAGTAAAGCAGAGTGGTCATACCCATTCTTGAATGACACCGGTTTCTCGCCCTTTTCGAAGAACCACTTCATGAACACTTTATAATTTCCTAAGCTTTTCCTTTCAACTCTTTCCCCTTTATTCTGTAAGCCCGTCACCTCCACAATATACTTTGGAGTCATAGTAAACAAAATTATGTCTATCATGACCACGCCATTCTGCCAGGAGTTGCAGAATCTAGGAAAAAGCTCCTTGTTATAACCTTTTAATGCTAAGTAGAAAGGAGTGAAGCCATCAACTTGGAAAAGCTCCCAAATTTCCTTATTGTCAAGCAGCCCCAAGTAATTGTGAGGTTCAGTGCGCTTGAGAGGGCCCGCCTTGTTGATAATAAGATGCATAGAGCATAACAAAACTTTTTGAAAGTGACTGGCCAAATAGCTACGTTTCTACACTTTAAAGCTTCTTCTTGAAGAATTTCTTTTAATCTTGTCTTTTCTAACTTTACTCAAATTAAATTTCTTACATGTGTGGCACCAAATGCAATCATTTCCGATAAAGGTAGTGCAAAAATCTAAGGCTTTCCCTATCTTTCTAATGATGACAATATCTCCCCATATCCATATGCCAACTCCATCCATCGCTTTCACATCTGCATCGATAAAGTTAGGATCTAGGTCACAATCCACCTCAATCATCCAGCTAGAGAGGGAACCTGTAGTGCCAGGATGCCTAGTCATCTTCAACCTACACAAAATCATGTAGGGACCCACCTTTCTTTTAAAAACTTGAAAAAGGGCGGTCATCTTGGAATATTCAAAACTTTGACCAAAAAAAACCCAGAAAATAGAGACACCAAATTATTCGCTTGCATTTTGTCTTTCCCACTCAAAGATTTCTTTAAGCTCTCAAGCTATTTTCAAAATTAAAAACCTGCCAATCTGGATTTCCAAGACTTTGATTAGCAATAAGGTCTTCTGTCCTATTGCCCTCCCTGTAGATATGTTGTATCTTAATATCATCAAAAGTAGACAGAATGCTTTTGCACTTGTTAACCATACCCTTGACATCCACGACAAAGAGATAGAATTTTTAAGGCAGTTAATGATTAATTTAGAGTCACCTTCCAGGATAACATTCTTCCTTGAGATAATTTGTAATATTGGGAGATACATCCAAGCCGTCGAGGCTTCATTCTTGCTGTTAGTGGCAATCCCAAGGTTGGAACCATATCCCACAAGCATTTTACCATTATGGTCTCTTATTAAGCTTCTTGCCCCTAAAATCCTTGGGTTACCTTTAGAACATCCATCAAAGTTATATTTAATCCAACTTGGTTCAAGATGTTGCCAAGAATAGGTCTTTCTCAGTAACATTTTATGCCAGTTAAGCTCCAAAAAATTGTGACGAATCCCCCAGACTTGTCTTAGCCGGAGGTTCAAGAGGGAGGGGTAAATTTTGTAAGAAGCTGAGGATTGAGCATTAACATTTACTTTAATTTGGTGGATTATGATGGTTGCAAGGATCATGTTGCTTCTCCTTTCTTCTCTAAAGACCATATTGTTTTGTTCCTTCTAGATATTTCATGCCAGGAGTGGGGAGTTTGATACCATATACTTTTTACCACCAGGTGCGAGTAAGGAGATAAATGCCAAGCTTCTATAAAGTCTTTCATATTTCTAGGTTGAGTCCAGCTAGTTTTCAGCTTGATTAGAACCTCTTCCCAAATTTCTTGGGCATAAACACAATGAAGGAATATGTGTTCAGTACTTTCCATTTCCTTTTGGCAGAGCTCACATCCGTTAGTAAGAAAGAATCCTCATCTATTCAAATTATCAATTGTAAGGATCCTTCCATGGGTCGTATCCCACTAGAAGCAACTGATTTTCAGGATAAGACCCTTGATCCAAATAGCTTTCCAATTGAAGTCTTTAGTAGTGTCTTCTTCCAAATTTTGGTAAGTCGATTTTACGATGAAATTCCCTCAGGCATTAGGTTTCCAACTCCACTCATCTTCTGCCAATGGAGACTAAAGGGAGCATTCGGGCAGAAGAGCAAAGAGTTCTGAAGCCTCAAGCAAGAGTTGATTTTTACTAGTGGGATGAACATTCAAATGAGAGGAAACCATTATATTCAAGTCTTTCCAAGAAGCACAATCCCTATTCCAAATTAAGTAGTCATGGACATTCTTTCCACATTGATTGCTTAAGAATTTCTTGATATTCCTAAATTTTTGGATATGATCTAGGCGCAAATTGTGCAACCAAGTGTCCTTCTAGAAATCAATCTTTATACAATTTCCTATTAATATCTTGCCATTTATTTTGATGTCATTTCTGGTTTTAGCCACATAATTCTAGATAGTAGAACCAGTAGGGAGATCCATCTCATTAGAGAACTTATCCTCACTTTGGCTATGGAAGTACTTATCTTTAAAGATGTCAGTCCAATCTTTTTGTGCTTCAGTTAATTGCTAGACAATTTTGGTAATGAGGGCTTTGTTAAACGACTCGATCTTCCTTATACCCAACCCTCCATATTTCAAGGGTTTACAAAAATTTTCCCAAGCAACCAAGGAAAGTCTACTTCTTTCTTTTGTACTAGCCCATGGAAACCTTTTTTGAATCCTCTCTATCTTATCAGCAATAGAGCCCAACATTTTAAATAGAGAGAGGTAATAGATCAACATATTCTACAAACAGGACTTGACAAGTTGTAATTTTTTTTTCCATACTAAGGATCTTTCATTTCCAGCCAGCCAATTTCTTTTGTAACCTTTCAAGAAAGTCATTCCAAAAGTTCGGCGAAGGGTGTTTGGAGATGAGGGGGAGCCCAAGATAGGAACCTAGGAGGGAAGCAGCTTGACAACCAAGGATAGAGGATATTTTATCTTGAAGGCTAGAGTTGGTATTCATAAAGAACAATTTTCTTTTGATAAAGTTTATATATTATCCTAAAATTGAAGCATAACTATCTAAGGTTTTTTTCCATTACTTTTCCTCTGAGACAAAAGCTTCTCCAAAAATTATAGTTCTGTCCACAAACTATTGCTGAGTAATGGGGTTCAGGGTGGAGGTTGCCTTGAACCCTTTGAGGGAGCCCTCTCTTTTGAGTTTTTCTATATTCATTCCCAACACTTTAGTAACAATAATAATTAGATAGGAGGAGAGGGGGTCACCCTATCTCAGACCTTTTTCATAAGAGAAGTATCCCTTAGGACATCCATTTAGGAGAATAGAGAATTTTGGAGTACAAACACATTGTTCTATCATTCCTAAGAATCTACCTTTAAACTCGAATCTCCTATGATTCAAGAAGGAAGTCCCAAGACACTCTATCATAAGCTTTGGAGATATCCAATTTTAAGAACATAGTAGGTTTTTTGTTGTTTTCCATAAAATGAATGAGTTCATATGCCACAATGATTGCATCTAGAATATGTCTTCCTTCCACAAACCCTTTCTAATTACTAGAGATCATTTTATCTAACAGGGGTTTCATTCTATTGACCATCACTTTAGAGATAATTTTGTAAATAGTATTGCATAAACTAATGGGTCTAAAGTCTTTAATGGAAACAACATTATCATTTTTTGGAATCAGAGCTATAAAAGTTTCATTTATCTGTTTAATAAGTTTACCCATTCTATAGAAGTGTCTAATAGCATTGAAGATGTCACTTCCCACAATATCCCAATAATCCGCAGTTTTCACCTCCTACAAAGTCACTCTTTTATTGAGATGAAGAAGATCGGCGTCCCTAATAATCTCTAGGATGACATCCAAAATATTGTTCTGGTCCTAGCCACCACCCTGGTTCATGGGATTGTTTAGACTTAGAGATTCAATGAACAAGGCAGCGATATCATCTTCATTATCCACCGTAGATCCATCTTCTCTCTGGAGTTTCCTTATAATTGATAGTTATAATTAATCGTCATAGTATTTAAAATTAATTTCCAATTTTATTCTCCTTGTCATCACATTTCTACTATGAGTACTCCTTACAGGGGATTAACATAATTCTCGTGGTTGAAAGTACTTAAAAATATATAACGTTATTACCAATTATATATCAAGTTTAAAATTTGACATTGCATGAGGCTATACTATACTTCAACATTGAGTTTATTGATGAAAAGGCCTCCATTTCCTACTACAAGTTAAATATTTCAAAATATTCATGACTTTTACAACTCCTGGTAAACAACTCATGTTGCTAATATATATAGATTTATGTGTATATTTTCACTGGAAGGGTTATATATATATTTGTAGCGTCCTAAAATTGCGACACTTGCAATTTCGAATGCATTTCGGTCTTCACGATGGCGACGCAACACGCAACCTGAATGGAGACCCCAAAACTTGCTCACGACACTGAAAACTGCATTTTTCATGCACCCTGGCCTGAACCTCCTTTGTACCCTGGGTCCTATTTTGGGCCCGGTTTCCTAAGTGATATCGGGTCTTTTTTTATTGCAATTTGGAAATATACTTCCCTGGTCGGCCTAAGGTCGGGAAAATCAGTCTATCAGCCCTAATTGACAAGTATATAAACTACATTTTCCTCTTTCATTTCGATATGATGGAAAAGGCGTGGAAACTATACTCAAGCATTCAAGCATTCAAGCAATTGATCATTTCAAGTCTCCATTCAAGGCTAAGTGTTGCATTCAAGTCAAGGATTCAACCATTGAAGAGGAGATCACTTATTACATGCTACAACATACTACAACATACAACATCTAAACCTTTGCACATAAGGATACCAACATCCTTAGAACAAGGTATTAGTACTTGTTTTACATTACAGTCATTTACATTTACAGCTCTTGCTCATTTCTTGGTTAATTCCAAAACCGGGGTTTGACCTAAAGGCAAACCCCTAATCCCTAACCCCCCAATCGTCTTCGCTTTTCTGTGTGTAGGTTGCAGGTACGCGGCTGAGATTGAAGATTTGGAATCCTTGTGCAGAGACGAACCGATCCCCCTTCGTTTCGCGGATTTTTCGGAGGACCGTGGCACCGGGCGCCATCGTCCTGACAACTTTTTCTCAAATTTGCAGGACAGCGCCGTATCGACATTTTACTGCTAATTCCAGGTCCGCAGCTTCATCCTATAACCTAAACTCAGTTTATAAGCGAATCTTTATGACTTTCTATGCATTCTTAGCTTAATTTCCTTAATCAATATTCTTTACAAAAGAGGGTAGCCTTGCTTTCCTAACCCTTGAAATTCATTTAGCATCCAATCTTACATTGTGTGGGATTGGATCTTATGAGTTTCAACCCCTCTTTTGAATGTAAAGTCTTCCCCCTAAGTGAAAACCCATCGAATCCTAGCGAACCTCCCTTCTCTCTCCTCGGAGTTGGAAGAGGGGAGACCAACTAGGGTTCGACAGCGATTTTCCACTTTACATTTTGGTGAACCTGACGTGAACATCCTTTCTGATTATTCATGATTAGATCTGAAAATTGATTCCTTGATTACATTTCCATGTTTGATCTTTTGCAAAAGTTTAGAGGTAATTGCATAAAAACCCTAAATTTTCTTTTTGAACATTGAACTTGCGAAATGTTTAATTATTAATGCTTGCTTCAGATCTGCTTTTCTATTATAAATTATCAATTCATATCTATGCTTTAATTTTGAAAATTAAGTGGTTAAATGTCAAAACCCTAATTTTTGAAACCCTCTTAATTCAACCTTTGTTCGACAATTTGACCGATCAAAACATCTCCAAATCAGCTGTAACTTTGGATTCTGCAATAAAATCACAATATCTTTCATCCCTGAAAATTTGGAAAAAAGTTGCGAGGACCGTGTTGCACTCCGAGCGCCATCGTCCCCGACATTTTTTCCAAAATTTCGGGAGCGAGATCTTGCTGTATTTTCCTGCCAAAATCCAGAATTTTAGCTGATTTTTTCAATTATAACACTTTCAAAATTACAGTCAAAGTTGGTCTTGTGATTGCTTGGTTTAAGGCTCCTAATCATTCAAAAATTATTGAAACTAAAATTTTGTGTCAAAATTGTGTTCTTACTGTCCTAAATCTGAAAAGTGTGTTTGCATTCATTCGAAATTTCAGTGCTTTATTCAAATTCTTGCAATTTGTGACTTTTGAAATTAAGTGCTTAATTACAACAACTTTGATTTCCGCTTTCAAAATTGAATTTTGCGTGAAATTGAGTAATTTTCAAAATTCAAAATTTGCATTGCTCTTGACATTCCCTCTAAAATCATAAAATTCAAAATTTCAGTTTCCCTCTCTTTTTCAAAATTCAAAATTTTGCATTTTTCGACAATCTTGATAGGGTTCAATTTTGAGATTGCAACTTTAATTTGGCCTATCTACAGATCGTAAAATCACTCAATTTTTTTAGATTAGCTCTAAAATCATCATACCTTTCATCCCTGCAAATTTCGAAAAAAGTTGCAAGGACCGTGTTGCACTCCGAGCGCCACGGTCCTGAACATTTTTTCCAAAATTTCGGGAGACTGTTGTGATTGCATTTAACAGCTTAAATCTGAAAGATTGGCTATTTTTACTGAAAATTGCTACCTCTAAATTCAAAATCTTTTCTCTCTCTCTAGTGCATGAGTTTTACAACAATAATCCCTACTTATACTATTCCCGTTAGAAGAAGCCGTAGAATTAAGTCTTTCCGAGGTTTAACTACCGAGGAGATGGAACCTAATTTGAGTAGCCTTTTTAACGAGGACATGGGTAATTCCTCTAATCCTCTGAATGATGAAGAAGCTCTCCATGAAGTTTCCATTGAACAACTTTCCAAATTGGATAACCAATTTGACGATTTTCACCAATGGATGTCTCATGAGTATCCCAATAGTCAAGCTCTTCCTTTAATTGAGGGTCTAAAACGCATGCTTCAAAGTGATAAGAATGGAATTGATGTTTTGCGTGGTATTGCACATATTGTGGATTCGAATGTGATGCCTATGAAGAGTTGTGCTGAATCTTTAGGTTATACACAACCTCCTAAAAAAGTCAATCATTCTATTCCTTTGACAACTCCTATTGCTAGTATACCTACCTTTACATCAAACATAATGGCTACCTCTATACAAGACATTCCTCCTGTGATCACTAGTCATGGGGGCAATCCTTCTTCTTCAATCAACCCTCTTCCTTAATTCAATCCAACTTCTTCGTACATTCCTTCAATGAGTGTTCCTATTACATCTTCACAAATGAACATGATGCAAGGGGGCAATTCATTTAACCATTTCATTCCTCCTTGTAGTGTTCCTCCTATCCAATCATCCCCTATGGTTGACTATCATAGGGTCCCACCACCTTACTCTTTACCTTCTTTCAATAACATCACACCTCCGTCTCAATATAACACACCTAATATGAATTCTTCGACTGAAGCTACCATTAATAATCTTGCACAAACTGTCTCTTCTTTACAGCAACAAATTGCCTCTATGAATCAATCTAAGTTTAGTGTTCCTACATTTGATGTTGCGAGCCCACTTTCTCTTGACATTGTTCGAGCCATCCCTCCTAAACATGTTGAAATCCCGCATTTGGAACTTTATACTGGTAAAGGAGATCCTCTAACACATGTTAAGACTTTTCAAACAATATGTACTGATTTTGCTTATGACCAAAGGTTGCTTGCAAAACTATTCACCAGAACATTAAGAGACAAAGCCCTACAATGGTATTGCTCGTTGCCTTCTTATTCTATTACTTCTTTTGAACAACTTGCAAATGCTTTCATTCAACAATTTCAAAACAATATAAGTCCTAAAGTTACTTTGATTGATTTAATGCATTGTAAACAAGGTGTTAAAGAAAAAGTGACTGATTTCATTGGTAGATATAAGCATTTGTATGCTCAAATTTCTTTTCCAGTGCCTGATAATGATATTCAAAGAATCTTTATTTCTAATTTGCAAAAAGACATTCGAGACAAACTTCTGTTTTCTGAGTTTACTTCTTTCCAACAGTTGTGTGCCACTCTTCACAATTATCAATTGACTGTGAGTCAAATGGAACAATTACATCCTATGGCTCCGAGTGATAAGGGTGATAGCAGTCAACAACCATTTGGGAAGTTTAAACCGAACAGAGATTCCATCAAATAAAATGAAAACATCATCAACAACAATGTGAATGCAGCATCAGGTGTGCCTCCTATTTCTAAATTTTTCAGGAAAGAAAGAAAGTATACTCCTTTGAATGAATCATTGCATGATATTATGAATAAGTTATTGGGACAAAATGTGCTTACTCTTCCTCCTATAAGACAAATTGATCCTGCAAAGATTACTTCACCTTATTTTGATCACAAAGCTTTTTGTCATTTTCATCGTCAGCCTGGTCATGATACTGAAAAATGTTTTTCTTTAAAGGGTAAAATTCAAGATTTGATTGATAATAATACTATTTCTGTTTCTGGAGTGAATGATAAAGGCAACACATCTGTAGCTCCTCCTAACCAAAATCTTCAGATTTTCACTGATCCATTACCTTCTCATACCTCTCATACCTCTAATGCGATTGAGGCTAATGATTCCTCTTTCTCATCTGATGATCTTGTGTCTATGACTCCGAATGTGATTAACTTTGTAGAGCAGCAACAAATCCCTAAAGAACCTTCCATCACATTTGATTCTAGTGAAACCATTAGAGCACCTGATGGTCCTTTATACATAGTTGCAAAAGTCAAGAATACACCTTGCCGTGGAGTGCTTATTGATCCTTCGTGCATGGTTAATGTTATTACTGAAGAATTTCTTTTTACTTTGCAATTGAATCAAGTGATATATGACAAAACAGATGTGATTGTGAAACTATTTGATGCATTTTCTTCTCCTGCAATTGGTTCTATTACATTGCCTATTGAGGTCCATAACAAATCTCTTGATGTGAACTTTGCTATTATTCCTTCTTCCGAACAATTTCGTGTGAAGCTTGGCTATCCTTGGCTATCTTCCATGAAAGCTATTGCTTCTCCTATTCATAAGTGTTTGAAATTTCCCCATAATGGTGAAGTTGTTACTATCAATCATAGTCTCTTTAAACCAGCTGAAAGAACCTCTAGTGTTCCTATTGATTACTTTTGGCCCAAACAATTCCAATCTCTTCCTCCGCGAAGTGATCATCTTTTTAAATCTTATCAAAAGTGGAAAACAGATATGATCCTATCTCTAAGTGAACCTAGAACACCTAAACTTGACATTCCTATCATTCTTGAGAAGGAAATTCTTCCTTTGAAAGACAAAACTAATGTCTTTCCCCAAGAAGATTCCCAACCCGTCCCTATGGATGCGACTATGTCTATACCTAATAAACTTCCTAAGAGTAGACCTATACCTCCTCGTCATGATGGACTTGGTCTTCTCCCTAAACCAAAAATTCCTCCTTTGTATGGAGCACTTCCTCCTCCTGCCTTTTATAGAGAGAAGAGACCTTCTTCTTCTCCTATTATCCAGCCTAAGAGACCACAACCTAAACACCCAAGTGATAAGGATGAGAACATTCCTCCTTCTCTATCTTCTACACTTCCTACTAAGACTAGACGTAATCGTTCTGCACGGGAACGCCGACGAAAGCATCGTCTTAGGGCTCAAGCAGCTGTTTCTCAAACTTTACAATCTCCAAAAACACCTTCAACAAGCATTATTCCATTTTCTCCTCAGCTGGATATTGAGCCTAAATCTCCTAAACATAAGATGCATGATGGTCTTGATCCTGTGTGAGTTAAAGATCCTATTTTTATAAATCTTGATGATGATATAGATGAAAATGTTATGCATGATGAAAATGTTACTCCTCTTGCTTCTGATAGTGAATATGAACTTGTTGATATTGATAACCATTTATCTAATGAATTTTCTAAAGCACTTATCCTAGCTCCTAGACAAGAACAATGTGGCTTGGAACATGAACATAGCCCTTGTTTGGATCTTGTGATAGCTCCATCTGCTGTGTTGGATGTTCCTCCTCTAGCGTGTTCCCTGCCTTCCCGAAACATTGATCAGCAAGATCGGGGTTTAGATGACGTGCTAGACTAGTTACATTAGCATAGCAGATTCTCTCCCCCTCTCTTTTGTTACTTCTTCTATATGTTATTCTCATTCTTCTATTTGTCGTCGTTAGTGTTGTCTACTTGAGGACGATGCAAAGCATTGAGATCTCTCGATCTCTCTCATGTTGACTCAAAAGACACATGTGTTCCCTTCTTCTAGGTGACCTTCCTTGATTGGGGAATGAAGAACAATTATGCATACATACATATGATATATACATGACTTATCATACAGCATACTGACCCCAAGGAAAGCGAAGTCACCTCGTGCTTTGTGTTTGTGTTCATTATCCTTGGGTTTATCTCACACTTGGGGGCTAAATCCTTGCGATAACGTGCTCCTTTCCTTTCTCATTTTCTATGTGTATCACTACATTAAAACAATCACCCCCGTTGAGGCGTGTACGATCGCTTTAACGTAGGGGGGCATACACCCTGTCTATCCTTTCAAGATACTTGAAAATTTCTTGGTAAATTTAGCCTTGCCTTGAAAACTTTTGATATCTTTCTTGCATGACTCATAGTGAGGGAACCTTACTACTGACAATCATGGTTCTCCCTCATGATCTTCCCTTTTACTTTGTCAATCGAAGTCGTAAGATCCTTAGTCCACTGGGGGCTTGGTGTATCTTGCCTCCTTGACGTGGTGAAAGTCTTTCAATGTTGTTTCCTTGTACTTTATCGGAAGTATAAGCATACGCTTATACTCCCGCTAAAGTGGGGGCTAAATGTAGCGTCCTAAAATTGTGACACTTGCAATTTTGACTGCATTTCGGTCTTCACGATGGCGACGCAACACGCAACCTGAATGGAGACCCCAAAACTTGCTCACGACACTGAAAACTGCATTTTTCATGCACCTTGGCCTGAACCTCCTTTGTACCCCACTGTCGCGGAGGTGGGACCAGAGCGCCCAGTGCCCTGGTCCCTCAGGACCAGGGCGCCTAGTGCCCTGGTCCCTCAGGACCATGGCGCCCAGCACCCTGGTCCTCCAGGACCATGGCGCCCAGCGCCCTGGTCCCTGGGTCCTATTTTGGGCCCGGTTTCCTAAGTGATATCGGGTCTTTTTGATTGCAATTTGGAAATATACTTCCCTAGTCGGCCTAAGGTCGGGAAAATCAGTCTATCAGCCCTAATTGACAAGTATATAAACTATATTTTCCTCTTTCATTTCGATATGATGGAAAAGGCGTGGAAACTATACTCAAGCATTCAAGCATTCAAGCAATTGATCATTTCAAGTCTCCATTCAAGGCTAAGTGTTGCATTCAAGTCAAGGATTCAACCATTGAAGAGGAGATCACTTATTACATGCTACAACATACTACAACATACAACATCTAAACCTTTGCACATAAGGATACCAACATCCTTAGAACAAGGTATTAGTACTTGTTTTACATTACAGTCATTTACATTTACAGCTCTTGCTCATTTCTTGGTTAATTCCAAAACCGGGGTTTGACCTAAAGGCAAACCCCTAATCCCTAACCCCCCAATCATCTTCGCTTTTCTGTGTGCAGGTTGCAGGTACGCGGCTGAGATTGAAGATTTGGAATCCTTGTGCAGAGACGAACCGATCCCCCTTCGTTTCACGGATTTTTCGGAGGACCGTGGCGGCGGGCGCCATCGTCCCGACAACTTTTTCTCAAATTTGCAGGACAGCGCCGTATCGACATTTTACTGCTAATTCCAGGTCCGCAACTTCATCCTATAACCTAAATTCAGTTTATAAGCGAATCTTTATGACTTTCTATGCATTCTTAGCTTAATTTCCTTAATCAATATTCTTTACAAAAGAGGGTAGCCTTGCTTTCCTAACCCTTGAAATTCATTTAGCATCCAATCTTACATTGTGTGGGATTGGATCTTATGAGTTTCAACCCCTCTTTTGAATGTAAAGTCTTCCCCCTAAGTGAAAACCCATCGAATCCTAGCGAACCTCCCTTCTCTCTCCTCGGAGTTGGAAGAGGGGAGACCAACTAGGGTTTGACAGCGATTTTCCGCTTTACAATATTAACTTTAAACACTTTATTTATTTTTCTTTTTTATTTTTGATAAGATTATAGTAAGTTTTGTTAAAAAAGTAGGAAATTCAATATAAAACAAGACATAATATTTAAAGGAAATACATGCATTGGAGTTGTCAGAGCCTCTAGTAAATAGGGCATTTATAAAACCCTAAATAATTCTCTATTTTAACAATAAAATACTTGTTTCAGTTATTCTCCATTCTTCCTCATTTTGTTAGATCTAAAATGTGTTGATAGTTGTCACTCTCAACTATCATTTCCCTATGGCTTTATTTGAGTGATGATTTATTAGTGTATGACCTAAGGTGTGGAAAATTCATCACCTTTTTTAGGGGTGTGGGAAATTCATCATATTTATTATGGATGCCATAAACTATTTATCTTGTATTCACTTTTTTATTCATTTGTTTTTACTATTTTAGCTACTGTTCAACTTAGAGGCATGGATTTAGCATTGTTTTTAAATTCTCTTTTCCTTGCACAACAACATTCCCTAAAATAAGGAAGAGCAAAAAGAAGTCAACATTAGGCTCAACTAAAGGAAGGTGCTGGGATAGCTTTTAGGACTTACCCTTTTGCATGCATGTTGTTCATATTCACTCTATTTTTTGTGTTGATTTTTGTGGTAAATTTCTTATATATATATTTTTTTATATACTTTAGCAATGCTCACATTTGTGAAGTTTAAAAATTGACATTGTTTATGGTTGCATGAATGCCATTTCCTAATGTGAATTTAAACATTTTAAAAATATTCATGATTTCTACATATCATATTATACCATCAATGCTACTAATTTCATTAATGTTTCTACTAAATTTATATATCATATTTAAATTCAAAGAAGATTCCTTTGGTTGGGTTTTAAACAAAAAAAATGTATTTCACTTTTGAACACACCGCAAGACTAAGAGGGTGTGGGGTGTGTTGGGTGGATCAATACGAACGTTAAACAAATTACTTATAACATTTTAAACTTCAAACCACAATTAACTTATCTCTACAATTATGAAAGCACAAAACACACCACACACAAGAACACTAGATTTGCGTGGAAAACCCGAGGATGGAAAAACCACAATTAGAACCACATTCACAAAATAAATAATTGATTAAATGCCAAGGATCTCATTACACCTGATTGGACTTTAAAACTAAGGGACACGGCCTTAGGGCAAGGTACAAGGGATTTGCAACACTGAGATGCACAATCTCAAGACAAGATACAAAGAATTGTAGAGGCTACCAAAGAACACACTATCTTCTGACAAGTACATGGAATAATGAATTGTAAAGAGCTCAATATCTCCTAATATGAAAGTATATTTCAACCACTATGTCAAGTGATCCATATCATAGAAAATGTTTCTAACTTCATTCACTATCTCAACATACTATCACACTAAAGATATGATCAATAAAGCTCATCACAAATTGAAATTTGCACTTTTTCTACTCGCACATCTATCACATCCAATTCATAGAAAATAACACCTCAAGTTGCACATCAACAATGTCATTTATACAAGGTTATACATTGAAATCCTCAACTAGGTCAACCATAGATAGAGTATACATGAATTACATAACGTTAGCCACCCAGACCAAAAAATACATAATGTGGTCCACACTAGGAGATAAAGGGAACCCAAAAACATCACAACATGTCTTTCTAAGATAGTTCCAATGAACCGCATATACTATAACATCCTCTAAAATTGGCATCAACTGTAACATGTAGAACAATAATGAAACACGTTAACTAAGCCTAAAAACATCACCCAATGCAAAATGCTCTATGTGGATCTACACACACCATATTGAGACCCATATAAGCATTCTAACTCAACCTCCAATGCATATCTAGACCAAAAAAACATGATCCAGAAAGCACATAACAACATAACTTCACTTTCGAATCAAACCAACACTAGAAATGTGAACGGTAACACTGCATGATCCATATAAACATTTACACTAAGACGCAACACATGAATCAACACAATGGTGGAATCTAGATTTTTCGAGAATAGTTCTAACAAACATCCTCATTGTCAGTAAACTACCACAATGAACTATGTCATCCGAGCAACTAAGAACCTAAAAATATGATAATGTAACATTCAAAGAAAATAGATATTATATCTAGAACCATAGTACAACAATATCAAGAATTAGAGGAATACTAAACATTCTTCTATAAGGATATTTAAATAATATTTCCTACATATTGTAACTTCCACTACTACCACCTTCTTGAAACACTCCATATTTACTCAACATTATCACCAAACAATATGACAATAGATTTGAACACTCATTTCTAGAGCAACTACAACATTTGCACAATTGAATAATTGCAGGTTCATCATAGTGACATCAATGACAACACATGATAGGTTAGCATCAATGACAATAGGTTTTATATGAATGACAACACAACACAAGTTTCCAAAAATCCCCCACTTTCTTATTGATGGAAAAACTTATACCACCAATAAAAAATCAACTCTTTCCAACTGTATCACTCTCTCTTCTTACTATATCTCTCCCCCCTTTAAAATTAAGGACAAAGGGTGTAATACTACAAATAATATCTTTCTCTTCAACTATAAAACTTTATCCCCCTTTTGGGTAAAACCCTAATAACCACAAAATTCATTGCTCCCCTTGAGAGTAGTCACCACATCAATCCAGGAGACAAATGATAAACTAACTTTGATTCTACCATTGGAAAGATACACAATTTTTATGCATCTAGTTTGGAAGAGGGGTAATGACCCCTAACTTCTGCCAGAGATACTCAAAAGTATCTTTTACTAGTGTCTTGTTGAAGATATTTGCAGTGTGATCCTCTATAGTTGCATATTCCAATCTAACTTCCTTCTTTGCAGCCTTCTCTCTTGAAAATGATATTGGGAAGAAATATGTTTAGTCATTGAATGCATTACCAGATTCTTTGAAATATTAATTTCATTTGTACTGTCACACAAAATAGGAATTGCCTCATCAACACCACCTTAATATCTCTTGGAGTTTTCTTCATCCACATGACCTAAGTGCAACAAGATGCTACTACAATATATTATGCCTCTCCAATAGAAAATGATACCGAATCTAGTTTTTTTCTCAACCAAGAGAGAAATCTTTCTCCCAAGGAAAATGTAGAACCACTTGTACTTCTTTTGTCATCAACACATCGTACCCAATCAAAATTTGTGTATGCCTTCAAAGTGAAACTATCATTCTACTTGTACCAAAAACTGAAATTTGGAGTTTCTCTTAAATATATAAATATCCTTTTCAATACTTGATCATGTGATTGCTTTGGATTAGCTTGATATCTAGCAACCAAATAGACAAACTTTGCATGCATAATATCTATTCTTGAAGCTATCAAATACAATAACCCTCCAATCATAGAGGTCTATATTATTTTAGATCGACTTTCAGAGATCCATCATCCTTACTTAGCTTGCAACTAGTAGTCATACGAGTTCCAATTGGTTTACAATCCTTCATACCAAACTTCTTCAACATCTCCTTGATGTACTCGGTCTAAGAAATGAAATACCTTCTTCTAATTGTGTCACTTGAAAACCAAGGAAAAATAATAACTCACCAATCATTAACATCTCAAATTCTTTTTGCATTTTTTTAGCAAATATCTTACAAACGCTATCATCTCCTCTAAAAATGATATCATCAACATACACAACATCTATTTGCAGTTTATCATCTTCAACTTTAAAATAAATAATATTCACCCTGTATAATAGACTATTAATCCTAACATTATAATGGGGAGTTTAGGTGGGAGTTGTGGGCAGGGAGATCAACTGGGGAATTTTGTGAGTCAACTCATTGGTAGTCTTCAGGGCATGTGGCATGTTGGATAGGAAGTGGAAGGGATAATAGTTTTCCAGCGAGGAGATGCAGTCATCTTCCATGAAAGGGGTTCGAAGACTTTTCCATCTATCAATCTATGGTTTTGTCGAGTGTCGCCATTGATTTTGGTGTGGCTATGTCTATTGAGCAAAGGCGGACTGGTGAGGCTCCAAGGTTATGACAAGGGAGATGATTTTTTGATGGTGGGTTCATTACTATTGCAAATGTCATCTTTGTTAATCTGAAAGTGAAGGTGAAAGAGAAAATAGATCATAATGTTTCTATTTTTTCCACGCAAGGTGTGATATGTCGGTTTAGGGGTTTTTGGCCTAGCCTCCCTCAGCTGCATACATGGATGTCCGAACATTGGGTGCCTCTTATTACTCATAAAGTTTATATTTTCCCCATGGATAAGGGGTTTTTTATTTCAAATTTTGATAATGCTTTGGATAGAAATAAAATATTATGTGATTATTATTAAATTAGTTGTGAGGACAGATTTTTGTTGATGATTAAGTCTTGGCACTTTGATCTCAACTCTTCATCTAAAACATTTTAAAAAGATCCTGATTTGGGTTAGGCTTCCTAATCTCCCCCTTCATTTATGGGTTTATCCTCTTTTAGAGGAAGTGGGTGATTCCCTTGGAGATTTTTTGATGGTGGATGATGAATCGTCTAATATTTTTCACTCCACCTTTGCCCACATTCTTATTGAAATGGATGTTTTAAAAGGGTTTCCTACTAAGATATTACTCAAATCTTCTAAGGGTTGTTGGGTTCAATTTTTGGACTATGAAGGTATTCCCTTCCGCTGTAGAAGATGGTTTAAAACTGGTCATGTGGCTACACAATGTGGATTTGAGAAAAAGGCAATGACGTCTATGTGATGGAAAGGTGCTTCCCAACAACATTATATAGTTGAGAAGAAATTTGAGCAACATAGTAGTTTTTCTCAGGTGGTTGTGATGGACTCACAAGGTCTTGGAGAATCCTCTCTGAATGTCACAAATGGTGTGGTTTTTTAAGTTGTGCAATATTATCATGTTGAAACCCCTAAAGAGAGAGAGAATGGGTCTCAAGCTGCAATTTCTAGTGATAGTGTTCTAGCTATCAAATCTAGTGGCTTTTCTAACAATTCCATGCCTGTAGGGAGGAAATTTAATGATATCTCTAAGATAGTTTAGACTCTTCCTGTAAGCATTCATTCTTAGCATAATGGTAGTCTTTGGCTAGCTTGGCATGGTGATGCAGAGCCAGGCAAACAAACTAGGTGATAACCTTCTCTCACCCACAAATACTATGTCCAAATCAAGTTGTTTTGTTTGATAAAGGTGTCAAATAAAACACCTACCAAGTTCTCAACTCATACAACAATTTGTGTGACTGGATCCATAAATAATTAGTATCTTCCAGTATCGATGGTATGGAAACACTCTACTTTTGTGTGAATGGTAGACAATCTCCCAATACCGGTGGGATGGAAACCTATTGGATTTTGTATATTAGTGGTCCAACCAATTCAAAACATCCATCATATCTTACTATAAAAGGTGTTAGGGGGTAATTGTCTCACAACTGTCCTATTTGTCTAGTAGCCCTATCAGTTGACTAGTAGCCCTACCGGTTGAGTTCTCCACACACAACTTAATAAACTTTCAAATGAGAAGAAAAGGTAAGGGAATATTTAGATACCCTTTATCAAGTTACACAAATCCACAAAATCTTAGACCCTAACCTCAAGTTTCAAAGGTCTATATCCTTACTGTCCTTTCAAACCTAATTAAGCCAATTAGGCCTAATTTACAATGCAAGTACCCCTTATATTAGTCCCCCGACTAAACCAACTCTTTTGAAAGGTGGGCTAAGGTGTAAAACCACCAAATCCAAGGTTATAGGACTTGATCCCATCTTCTTTGTCTACTGTAAGTGATTTTCACTTCTTTAGCTCAGGCGGTCACATAGAGATGCCCGCCTAGGGTCAATTCAATCTCTTCGGGCTTGGAGCCTCCCTACAAACCAACACCAAAATATTATGGTAAAATGTCCCATCTAACATTTTCCCACATTTTTTTGGTCCTTTGGTGAAAATGTTAGATTAAGGGCATTTTTACATTGAAACCCTAGTTGCTGGCAAAGTTTGTGACTAGTCCGGATAGGGTTTGATGGATCCGTACAACCCTATTTTACAAGGCCTCAAAATTGATTAAAATGAAAGGTAAGAGAATTACCTAACTCATACAATTGGTTGTAAGAATCCACCAATCCATACCGGTCAGAAATGAACATCAAACATATAAAATTTTGGGAAACTCCAAGTATATTGTATTGCACCAAAACTAGAAAACATCACCAATTTCAACAACTCAAACAAAAAAAACCCTAGAATACATACAAGTGGGCCTAATATATCCTCCCTAATAGTTTCCAACCACTTTTCAAACTTTTTAACCATTGGAGGATTAGTTACCCCTTTTTACAACATTTTGCAATGACAACAAAAGTTGTCAACTTGCACTTTTCAAATTTGGTGACTCCAAGGTGCATTCCGCCTATTCCAAGGATTGGTCTAATGTTACTAAGACCAATATTTATTTCTTGACTCATGCCTAGACTCTTACTGACCCACATGGTCATTTGTCCATGATGGCTTATAAAATGCAACCATGACAATGCCTTACATCAATTGCGTCTTATTGACTCACAAACCTATCAACCTACTACATATGATGTCAATGTGACAAGGTCATTACATTCTCACCTCATTGGTGATATTAGACTCTTTAGGCTTCATTTGTGACTTTGGGTGCTCCTACACCACATGGTAAGGCAACATAAGTGGAAGAGCGTTGGATTTTTGTTAAAGGTAAGAAAGCTAAGTTCTCTAAGCCCTCTTTTGACATGACTCTCTGCTCCCACAAGAGTACCTCTAAATGTAAATCATGATGGTTCTTGGTTGGGGGCTAGCTTTAGGCTTGCTGTTGGTTGTTCTTTTTACAACTTTTATTTTTGGTTGTGGGAGCCTATTTTTAAAACCTATGTATATGGCTAAGGGAGTCAAAATAACCCATGGTTGTCTAGTGCTTTCAAGTTCCTTTTGTTAGGACAACATTTTGGTTGAGGGTTCCAGATCCATTCAAAATCTAGTTGTATTGGGTTTTGGGTCCCTTTAAAACCTGTTTTTGCCTTAATCAAAAACTTTGAAATAAATATTACTATATGTTATACCTTTGTTGAAATTATTTTGTAACTGTGTATGGTGAAAATGGATAACAATAATAACAATATTGAAAGGCTAAATGAATTCAACCACAAAACCCTAGCCTAACAATCAACAAAGATCCACCATAACATATGAAGATTACCTAAGACAATGCAAATCACATGAAATCACAAAGATTATACCATCACATGTCCAATAGGGTTTTGATTTCCATTCTTCCTATCTCCATTGATCTTGCTTGATATATTTGCTCTCAGATTTTATGTGCACAAGAGCTCAACAAAGAACGGAATGTGGTTGCAAGTAGGATCGTAGTGTAGTCAATTGCATAAAAGATGATTAGCATGAATGATTAGGATGAATGATTAGAATGCATAGAACGATTAGGGTTTGATAATGAAGGAGGCATCTCCTTATATAGAAGACACTATATGAAATGGAGGGATAAGATTGAGAGGTGTAAAAGGAGGTCGGCTATGATTAGAGGGTAGGTAAAAGAAATAATAAAATAATGAGAGGGGTAGGTAGTGTATGAATTAAGAGATGAATGACATGTGTCATGGGTAGAAAAGGCTAATGAATTAATTAAATAAATAAAGATTTAATTAATTAATAGAAGAAGTAAGATAATTAAATAAATAAGAATATTTATTTAATTTAGGAAAAGGATAATTTAAATAAATAAATGTATTTATTTAAATGAGAAATAAGGCTAGAAGAGGATAAATGAATTAATTAAATAAATAAAGATTTATTTAATTAATAGAAGAATTAGGCTTAGATAATTAAATAAATAAAATATTTATTTAATTAGACTGGACAATTTTAGGTGTCTACATTTTGCCCCTCTTTGAGACAATGCGGCTTGTCGCGTTGTTTCAAAGAAGATAAGATGAACTGATACAGAGTTGCCCCAGAATGGGAATGATATGCCCCCTCGAGAGATTGGATGAAAATGTCTGAAAAGATTGCAAACAATCTCTCGATAAGAAAGACAAGATAGAATGGATTGACCGGATAAAGTGACAAAGTCACGGGATAACGAAGACTGACTCGGGAAATGAAGGCGAGGGCTAGGGTAGGCTATAAGATAGACCATAGGGGAAAATACATCCTCATTGTCATCTACACATTCACAAGAGCATATTGCAGAGCGAAAATAGAGCAGGAGCAGTCAGCAGTGATGGCTTTCGTGCATAGATTCGACCGTGTTCGTCTATTTCAGAGGCCAGCAGAGGCAGGAGAGCCGGTGAGTACCACCAAACCTCCTCATACTTTGACGCATTTAATTTTGTCATTAATGCATGCTAGGTAATGTAATAAATGCACGTTTATGTCATGTAAGCGCGTTTGCGTTTGAAAAGTATGAATTTGCATCTTCTAGGTCAAATCGGCAGTTCTGTGATGAACATACGCTGTCGATTGGATAAGCTACTAAGAGGATACACTCAAGCAGGTCCTCTAGGAAGACTAGGATAGATCAAGGCACTTTGTGATGAACAGTGAGTACCAAGATAGAGTACTTTGTGATGAACAGGGAGTACTGAAATATGAGCAGCACTTTGTGATGAACAGGGAGTGCAAATGTGAGTAACACTTTGTGATGAACAGGGAGTGTCACACACGTAGTACTTTGTGATGAACAGTGAGTACCACTAGGATAAATAGCAACACTTTGTGATGAACAGTGAGTGTCACTAGGGTAGATAGCCATATGCATTTAGATAGCGAGTAGCATTTTGTGATAAATAGTGAATGCCACTATAACTAACATGATTGAGTTGTTTGACTGTAGGAGTATTTGCCGATGCTAGAGTCATGGGAGAGATTCCCGTCGACACAGAGGTTGCAACCTGAGTTGTCACTCGAGGACAGAGCTGCCATCAAGGATATGGGTTTGAGACATGTGCTGTATGTGCCTGAGTTTCGGGCAAACATGGGTTTGCTGACTACACTTGCTGAGAGATGGCACTCTGAGACGTGCACGTTCCATTTACCGATGGGTGAGATGACAGTCACCCTGGAGGATGTTTATAGGATTCTGCGGGTGCCGATCGATGGGGAGCTGATTCCGTACGATCGAGACGGAGATAGGGATGCCCTTAGATGAGTGTTCTAGGATCCAAGATTGGAGATAAGGGCAGGACACATGGCATGGGATACCATGACATGGATAGGATTAGCACTACCAATAGTGTTGGCAAGAGTGATCAGTGAGTTCCTCTGTATCAGTTTTGTACCATTTTGTATAATGATGTAGACCCCTGTGGGTGATTGTAGCCATATGATTTTGACATCATTGTATCATGACACTTTATATATATATATGAGATGATGCATCTTTGCGGCAACTATATGCATGTGTACCTATGTGATGAGATGTTCTTAGGTGATGCTTATGATATGGATGCAAATATGTATATGATGCAATGCAATTTTTTTATTTTTTTTGTTCGTTTATGTTTTATATGTGTATGCATGATGCAAATGTGAATGTATGAAATGCAGATGAATATGATAATGCAAATGTAAATTGTGCTAACAGGTGTTGTGTGCAGGATGTGATGCAGTTGTGATATCTATATGTATGTATGAAATGCTTATATGTGGTAATGTAGGTGCAGCTACATGAAATGCAAATGTTTTTGGTGTGTCATTATACTCAGTCATGTGATAGCAGGCTACGCGGACTTGAGAAGGACGATGGAAGTCAATCAAGAAAGGGGGATGGAAGACAGAAGATATGAAAGTGAAAGAGCTTCTTGTGCGTTATCATCATTGAGCTTTATTATGGCAAGATAGGTTATGACAATCGAGGCATATGTTCAACCCAGAAAGTCATTGTACCTATTTGCATGGAGATAAGACAGTCACAAACAAGGAATGCCCCAGTTCATGGTAGACTCACAGTGTCCTCATATCCTTGGACAAGTCATAGCATTACTAAGAGACAATCCACAGACAGGAAATACAAATAGGTGATGATACCCCATCCTCGCCTTTCTAGTCAAAGACATCCTGGAGATAGAATCTCTAGTCAAAGACATCCCGGAAAAGCTAAAAGACATGTCACCAAAAAAGATGAAATCAAAAGAAAACCAAGACTCGACACCAACATCCACTGTAGTCCTCAAGTTTAGTGTCTCTTGTCACTTGTATAAGTCTTATTTGATTGTGGTCACAATGTTTACTTTCATAGAAAGGATAGATAGCACTGAACCATAATGTTGTCTGAGTCTGTTGAAAGATTTGATTTGTTGAAGCCCATTGTTGTTGTTGTGTCTCATCTGAAACTGACTGAATCCATGAAACTGATACTTTATTGCGGAGAAGATGAAACTTTATTGCGGATCTATGATGCAGATGTTGCTTTATTGCGGATTGTGCGCGAATAGACTGAAGAAAGCTAGAAGAAACTTTACTCCTTGAAACATGTGATGTTCTCAGTTCCACACCCATCACTAGACGTAGGATTTGCCTTAGCCACAGATAGGGTCTGATTTGTTATGGATGGAAAGGGATGTGAAAAGGGAGGTTTATTATGAATGGCTAACCAATCTTAGGTAGATAAATAACAAGCCATGATGGGACTGGGTAAGTTTATTATGGATGAATAGGTTGTGAGTGTGTGCAAAGTGAAAGGATGAAAGTGAATCCTGAAGGAGGGAGGAGCAATGTCTCTACGCATGGCACTGGTGACCCAGTTTTCACCATGGTACTTGCCCAGGGCGCCACCGAAGTGGTTTTCACCATTGGATGAAATTATTTCTCTTTACTTTTTTCGATTTTTCAATGTTGTTTGTGTCACAAGGCGCCTGTTTGCCAGGTTTTCACCAAGTAACGATTTTTTTGTTTTATAATTTTTTTTTTTATATTTTTGAATTTTTTGATTTTTTTTGTACTTTTTAAATTAGGATACTCTGAAGAGCTATGTGTAAAACCTGCGAAGGTGAATGCTGTTGATTGGATCCTCCAAAGGTTCACCTTCTGTAGTTGAGAGCTGATATGCCCCAGATCCATATGCTGCTGTAATGATGTAAGGACCAAACCAGTTTGGTTCGAACTTGCCCTTCTTCTCTCTGTCTTGCTGATTTTTGGGATTTTCCTTGAGAACTAAGTCACCCACCTCAAATGTGCGAGGCTTGACTTTATGATTGTAGCTACATCGTTCCTTGACTGAATGATGTGTAGCTTGAGTGACTGTCTTCCTTGATAAGGGAACTGAGATAGAATTACTAGTGTGTGGACTACACAGGCCCGTATGCGTGTCACTTGAAGAAGTTTGGGCATCCCTGATAACAAAGTCCTGCAAGGAAGCTCCATTAAAGGTCCATGATGTATCGCTAGAAGGGGATGGATGTGTGGAACAAGTGGAAGAGTTATGAAGGCTTATGATTGTGAAAAGAAGTGAAAGTAGGATAGCATGATGGAGACTTAGGATCAACAAGTATGCTTTTTGACTTAAAATTGTAGAACTTTTTCCCCCAGTTATTTTGATATTAGGGGAGATCAACTCTTGCTCTTTTTCTTTTATAGGATTTTTATCCTTGAATTTGATTTTTGTGCAGTCCAGTAGCTTTTGATTTTCATTTGGACTAAAGGACTTTTCTTTATTATTGACTTTTAGATTTTTCTTTTCAAATCTTGATTTTTGATCCCCAATGAGTAAGGGCTTTTATAATTCTTGTTGATCCAAGTCTGGAAGTGGAGTGGAAATGGAATGAGCAAATGAAATAGTAGAGCTATGTGATTTCACAAGAGGGCAGGTGATACGCTCAATAGATTCTTTGTTGGAACCACTCTTAGGACTCTTGATATCAAGAGTTGCTTGCACCACTAGAGGAGATTTGCAATCAGACTTAGTAGCCACAACACTAGGTGGTTCACACCCAATTCCTTGATATTGCAAATTGTTTGTAGATTGTTCATGTTGACTGAATGTGTTAGGAGATAGTGGGAGGTGATCAACATGAAAGATATACTCACCACATCCCATGTCTTTAAACTTGAACTTTTCTTTGATCTCTGCTTGTTTTGATGTAAAAGCTTTCAAGGATTCTGGATCCACATATGCTGAAGATGGAACAACTTCTCGATTACCTGGAATTGTTATTTCTGATCTAGGTAGCAGATTGTTGCAATATATGAATGGATTTGGATCTGCTTTGATGGTCACTTCAACTCCATTGTGTGGGAACTTGATACATCGATGATATGTAGATGGGACTGCGCTCATCTCATGAATCCATGGACATCCCAAGAGTATGTTGTATGTGAGATCTAGGTCTAGGACTTGACAAACCACATCCTTTGTAACTAGCCCAGCTCTGATAGGTAAGGTGACTGTGCCTTTGGATGAACGTTCTTCGTCATCATATGCCTTGATGGTGATTTTGTTTGTAGAATTCACAGCTTTATTAGAATATCCCAATTGTTTAATAGTGCTCAATGTACATATGTTAAGACCTGCTCCTCCATCTATCAGGACTCGTTTGATTCTATGTTTGTGTATGAAGGCTTCAATGTGTAATGGTGCATTATGTGGCTGACTTACAGAGGCATCATCAACTTCTGTGAATGTAAGGGAGTGTGGTATGGAAAGGTATCCCACCATGGCTTGAAACTGGTCCATATTCAGATCAGTAGGAATGGCGTGTCTCTCAAGATTTTGTCAAGAATGGCTTTATGTGCAGGGGATATGCATAAGAGCTCAAGGATTGAGATAAGTGTGGGTGTCTTCTCTAACTGTTCTACAAGGTCATACTCAAGTTTGGTTGATGAAGAAGTGGTGTTTTTAGCTGGAGCACCTTGCAAAGTAATTTTACCTCGACAGGTTGTAACGTGACATTCAAAGGTAGGTTCGGAAGAAGATCCAACACCTTTTAGGACAATCTTGGGTCTCTGAGTAGAATTCTCAAATGCTTTGTCCTTGATGATAATAGTAGAGACGTAATTGTCCATCGAGATATTATTGATAGTTGAATCATACTTATAGGATGCTCTAGTATAGTTGGCTTGGTCATCTGTGGCTTTAGCTTTTCCCTTGTCATGTTTTGGGAATGGTTCCTTAAACATCTCATGTTCTTGATTAGACGAATGTCCCTCAATCTCCATGTCACCTCTATCAATGAGATCTTGTATGATTTTCTTCAGTCGATGACAATTTCCTGTCTTATGACCCATGCTCTTATGAAATTCACAATACTCATCATCATTCCACCAATTTGGTTTGACCTTTGGTTCATATGGCGGGAAATCTGGAGTTGTGATCACCTTGTTTGCCACTAACTTCTTGAAAACTGACTCAAGTGGTTCTCCCAACGGGGTATACTTCCTTCGTGATCTAGAAGTTGTTTGAGTATTCACTTGATTGTTTGTAGAACTTGATCCATAAAAAATGAATTTGGGTCGCATTGTGTTGGCATCGACAACACCATCATTGACTGTGTTCTTGTTTTTATTCCAAAATCTTGGCTTGTCTTTTCCTTTAAAGTCATCTTTGTTTTCCTTGAATATCTTAATGACTCCTTGTTCAATTAGGACCTTTTCTGTCGCTAAGCCTTTTTCAATGACATCCTTGAAGGTGGACAAACAAGCTTTCCTTAGATCATAGCCAATGTCTTTATTAACATTCTGGGTGAACATTTCTACCATTTGTTTTTGTGGAATTTCACAAGAGCATCTGCTGGCTATATTTCTCCATCTTTGTAAAAATGATGCAAAAGATTCTCCCTCTTTTTGCTTAGTATTGCACAAAGTAGTGACTGATATGTCTGTCTCTATGTTGTAGGAGAAATGTTGAACAAATGCCTCTGCTAAGTCACCCCATGACTTAATTCTAGGTGGAAGTTGGGAGAACCATTCCATAGCTTGATCACCTAAGCTTTGTGGGAATAATCTCATCAAATATGTCTCTTCTGTTGCTACCTCAATGCAAGCTGTGAAAAATTGTCTTATGTGTGCCTTAGGATCCCCTTTTCCTCTATACTTATCAAATTTAGGCGTCACAAAGTGTGTAGGAAAAGGAGGCATTGGAATGCTCTTGTCAAATGGATAAGGACATATGTCTCTCATTGTGTAAGTTGGCTTCGGTGTATTTATGTCCTCCATTTTCTTTTGTAAGTCCCTGATTTGTTGCTCCAAATTGCTCTTAGGTGGAGATCGACTTCTTGGACCATATCCTATGTTTGAGGTACCCATTGGAGGAGGTGCATGTTGCATATATGGATGATATTGATCATACACATGTTCATATGGAGGAGGTCTGTAATGATGTTGCATATATGGACCACTTGGTATAGATTCATGTTGAGGAACACCATATCTATTTTGCGCATGTATACCATATTCTACAGGCATGTCATGTTCTATTGTGTTGCCCCCAAATTTGATATGAGGTTTCCTTGTGTCCAAATTTTGAGCATGCCTTGGAATATCCCATTGCTTTGGTGGTTGATCCTTAGCATTGGTATGTGATTGAGCATATTTTTCTCCATAAGACTTCCATAATGGTCTGCGAAGGTGAGTATCATATGCTTGATCATGTGTATGTGGGACCTCTGGTTTTTGAAGCAAAGCTAATGGTGATTCAGGTACCATGTGTGGTCCTCTATTTCCTCCACTATTAGGTCTCCTTTGATCCATATTGGAGTGAGGTTGTTGCAAAGGTCTATGTTCCATTATTTGAGACATGTCAAAATCATGAGGTATCTTGGCTCCACTTTGTGCCATCATTTGTAAGAAGTATTGTCTATCCCTCCTCATTATTTCCTCAACCAATCGATTGAAATGGGGAATCATGATGGATTCTTCCACATCTGCTGAATGTACTGAAAAGTTGTCCACATTGTCATTGTGTATGGAATTTTTGTTTATAGTGTCCATGTTCTCAACATTTGGATTGTTTCTATAGACATCCATGTCAGGTAATGTAGAATGATCAGAATTGAAAAAGATCTCATTGTCATACTCATAAGAACTCATGTTTGCGGACTCTTGAGCCTCTTTAGTTTCTCTCCTAGATTTTTGAAGATGGGTTTCAACCATGAACTAGGTATTGACCAAGATGTGTGAGACTAGATGAAAAATGGAAAGAGTATGGAAGACCAAGAGTTGGATGGAATGTAAATGAATCTGAAGTGTACTTGCAATGTCCAAAGTGTAAGACCAAGTATGTATGTAGTAGAGTAGGTGTGACTTCCAAAGAGAGGATAGTTTCTCTTGATGAGGTAAGTTGACCTTGACTCTAAGTAAAACCAAATGAGACCCAAAGGTAAGAAACCTTGATGAGGGACCACTTAGCAAAGTGTTGTTGTATGCAGTGTGTTGACAAAGTATGATGAGGACAAGCAAGTGACCTTTTGACTCAAGTTTAGACAAACGTGAATGTAATGTAAGGTGTAAAGCAATGATGGATTTTGTGAGACCCAAAGACAAGTTGAATGCTAGATGAAAACCTGGAGAAACAACCTACGAAGCTCAAGAATTTCGAAACTGATTGTTCTTGTTTGCTTGACTGTAAAATTTTTCCAATTTGTGAAGTTGTGACCAAATCTGAATGTTTGACTATTTTTCATGACAAGAGGACACAATGTTGATGAGGACTCAATGTTTGCAAGTGTTTAGACTCTCCAAGAAAAGTGTGTTGTTTGATGTAAAAATGTTTTGCATACACTTGAAGACACAAAAGACACAATGTTTTGTTGTTTGGTCTTGAATGTTTTGAATGTTTAAAATAAGTCAAGCACAATTCTTATGGCTGGCCAAGACAATAGTGTCGGTATGAACTAATCAACACACGTTATCCATAGTTTTCACCATGAATACAGTTGTTTATAGTGGTTCGGAAGAGGTGGGTTTTCCTTGCTACCACTTGGGTCATTCTCTTCTCACTACTAGTCCTAATGACCACACGGGAAGACAGGCCCCTCTAAAGATTAAACAAAAAGAGCCTATTGCTCAAGACACAAAAGACAATGATTCAATTTTAGTGCACCAATGGAAGTGTTTGCTAGTCTATGAAAACAAGGCACACAATAAAAATCCAAAAACCCTTGCCAAGGACCTGCAACAAAGATTTATTAGTAGTTTGGATTGTTTGAAATAATCACCCCTTCTTGCAAGCACACAAGTTAGGTAAATTTTAGATCCAAAAGACTTTGTGAAATAGGGGCCTTCAATAATGCGTTTTGTTGACCAATTCAAAGATCTGATTCATCATAAAAAAAGACCACCTGTAAAATTTCAAGAGATTTCCATAAATGTAAGAAAATCCAAAAAATTTTGCTAATTTGCTCCAAAAATTAATTTTTTATGAAAAATCATAAAAAATTCATATAAAATGCAAAATCAATCCAAAAAATCTGAAATTTTTACTAGAGAGTCCTGATGGTCCTCCAAACTTTCACAAAAGCTTTTTTGCAACAAATCCAAGCAGTTTGTGAGATATGAGTAAAATAATGCAAAACCCTAATTTTCAAAGATCTGATTTTTGAGGAATGATTTTGCATCAAATTTAAAATCACAAAGAACAGATCCTGTGTATACTTCTGAGAGATTTCCAAAAATGTAAGACAATCTGAAAAATTCGCTAATTTTCTCTCAAAATTAATTTTTTATGAAAAATCATAAAAAATTCATACAAAATGCAAAATAGATCCAAAAAATCTGAAATTTTTACTGAATCTTTATGATACTTTTCCTGACCTGCACAAAAACTTTGATGTCAAAATTAAAATCAGTTTGTGAGATCTAATTAAAATAAGAAAAAACCCTAATTTTTAAAGATCCGATTTTTAGGGAAATATTTTGCATCAAAATTAAAATCACAAAGAATAGATCCTATGTATAATTATGAGAGATTTCCAAAAATGTAAGAAAATCCAAAAAATTCTCTCATTTGCTCTCAAAATTAGTTTTTTATGAAAAATCATAAAAAATTCATAGAAAATGAAAATGTGCTCCAAAAATTTTGAATTTTGGCTTGAGAGCTCCTGATACTTTCTTCAACCTGCAAAAAAAAAAAAAAAATTTGGTGCAAAATTTCCTAGCCGTTTGTGAGATATGATCGAATCTCTCCAAAATCTTGATTTTGTGTCCAAAACCCTAGCTGCACAAGGTTATTCTCCAAATTGTTTTACAAAATAGCAATATAGGGTTAGAAAAATCTGCAAAAAACATAGATCTAAGAAAAATCCATGTCCCACCGAGCGTGCCAAAATGTGTATGGTGAAAATGGATAACAATAATAACAATATTGAAAGGCTAAATGAATTCAACCACAAAACCCTAGCCTAACAATCAACAAAGATCCACCATAACATATGAAGATTACCTAAGACAATGCAAATCACATGAAATCACAAAGATTATACCATCACATGTCCAATAGGGTTTTGATCTCCATTCTTCCTATCTCCATTGATCTTGCTTGATATATTTGCTCTCAGATTTTATGTGCACAAGAGCTCAACAAAGAACGGAATGTGGTTGCAAGTAGGATTGTAGTGTAGTCAATTGCATAAAAGATTATTAGCATGAATTATTAGGATGAATGATTAGAATGCATAGAATGATTAGGGTTTGATAATGAAGGAGGCATCCCCTTATATAGAAGACACTATATGAAATGGAGGGATAAGATTGAGAGGTGTAAAAGGAGGTCAGCTATGATTAGAGGGTAGGTAAAAGAAATAATAAAATAATGAGAGGGGTAGGTAGTGTATGAATTAAGAGATGAATGACATGTGTCATGGGTAGAAAAGGCTAATGAATTAATTAAATAAATAAAGATTTAATTAATTAATAGAAGAAGTAGTATAATTAAATAAATAAGAATATTTATTTAATTTAGGAAAAGGATAATTTAAATAAATAAATGTATTTATTTAAATGAGAAATAAGGCTAGAAGAGGATAAATGAATTAATTAAATAAATAAAGATTTATTTAATTAATAGAAGAATTAGGCTTAGATAATTAAATAAATAAAATATTTATTTAATTAGACTGGACAATTTTAGGTGTCTACAGTAACAAATATCTATCCAACCGTGTATACCAAGCTCTAAGAGCTTGCTTGACTCCATAGAGTGTGTTTTTGAGTCTACACACCATATTTGGATCTTTTAACAACTTAAACCCATCCGGTTGTTAAATATACACATTTTCTTCAAGTTTTCCATTCAAGAATGCTACCTTGACATCCATTTGATACACCTTAATTTTCTTATATGAAACAAATGCAAGAAACATCCTTATAACTTCCATCCGAGCTACTAGAGAAAACATCTCATCAAATTCTATACCTTCAACATGTTAGTAGACTTTACAAACTCATCTTGCCTTGTTCCTTGTGGTTTTTCCATCTTCATTTAGCTTACCCCGGAACACCTACTTTGTTCCTATCACATTCTTGTTCACTAGTCTAGGTACAAATTGGACAATGTCTAATTATTTTTTATGCAATTCAATTCCACTTGCATTGATTCCATCCAACATTCATCCTTGCTAGCTTCTCCAAAGGGTGTGTGCAGCAAGATGGTGTGCAAAAAAGTGGACACACACCAAAAAAGCTTGAAAAAACAGAAACTGTGTTCTCGGTTTTAAAATTTCAAAATACCCTGTATGCAGTTAGCTTCATTGTGGCCGAGCCTAAAGGACTGAAATCGCATACGGGGTACTTTTAGAAATAAGACCACGTACGTGGTCCTTTAGGAACTATAACCTCGTACATGATCTTAGTTCCTAAAGGACCGCGTATGCGGTCCCTACTAATAAATTGTTTTTTAAAACTGTCGATTATATTTTTTTTACCTCGTGGCCAAGAATGATATTAGAAGTGTTTTTACCCTCCAAATTGTGCACGGGATCGATTTCTTCACACCAAATTGCCATGGAAAGAGGTTAGTTATGATTTTTTTTGTTTTTCTAGCGTATTTGATAAATTTTATTTACGTTTTCAATTTAAATTTGTTGATTTTGATTAGTTTTTTTAATATTTTGTTACCAATTTCAAATTCTGAGAAATCCAGAACCACAACAAGATGTGCCTCAAAACCCACAACAAATACCTTCAGCTCCTCCTTTAGATCATATGACAGCTACACAGGAGGAATTGCTTAATCAGTCTAACTACACTAATTTTTAGATTGAAAACATGTGAGCTTGAGCATCATTTATCCCTTGCCACTAGCCTAAAAACATTGGCTAGTGGTGCCACTACAGTTTTGAGTGAGATTACAAAATGGGGAAACTATAGGAATAGGTGTCACACTTTTTATGTTGATGGGTTATCATATGATGCAATGAAAAATAAAAAACATAAGTAAACCAAAAATATGTGCTCTTTTTGTTGATCCTAGAACTGGTGAGTCCTTACCTCGTAATGCAATGAGGTTTCCCATACATTGGTGTACCAATGTGCAGATGAAGAATAATTTTTAGAATAGGTGGTGGATGGTCTTTAACAAACCACCTTGTAATAATTTTGAGGTTCCACCTTGTAATAATTTTGAGAAGTTCCATAGCTACCATTCTTAAAGGAGGAACAAAATCAGACTAAAGAAAATTCTATTTGGGTAGGGAAGAGCCATGGATCTAGTAATCACTCACTAGAATACCAAGTCTAGCCATCAGAATACCTGCAATGGAAAAGTAGATAAGGTGGAACTCTAAAGCAACAAAGGAAGCCCATAGATCTTTTAAGAATCTCACCCTTCGATCATTAACAAATTTTCACTGAAAAACCTTTCAAAATGGTGTCTTTAGCTTTTATCAAATTATTCCAAACATGAGATCCCCTTGGAAGATTGACAAAGCATAAAAAGGACAAATTATCCCTTATGTGAAGAAACTTGAAGTTCATAATAAGTGTCTAGTCCATATTTTTAGACAGAAGCCTACAACCAATTTTAGCCATAATAACGTAGTTCAAAAAGTGGGAATCAAAAACACTAAGGCCACCAGATCTCTTATTATAGTGCACTTTACCCCAGTTGAGAAGGGACATCCTATTCATCAATTCTACACTCGACCAAAAGAACCTCCTTTGGATCTAGTCTAATTTCCTGGCCCAAGACATCGGGATATGAAAGAGGGAAAGAACATAGACAAAAGAGCTTTAGAGAGAGGCTTTTAGGAATTGAAGCTTACTCGTATTACTAAGAAGATCACCCTTCCAACAACCTAGTTTTCTCTGAGCCCTTTCTAAAACACTGATTTATACTAAATCTAACACCTTCCCAACAATCAAAGGAAAACCTAAATAAGAATATAGGAGGCAAGTGATCTGACAATTCAAAATTCTAGCAATGCGGACTTGGATATCATTAGGAAGGTTCATAAAAATATAGTGCTCTTATCTAGATTTTTTTTTTCCCCAGATGCACAAGCATAATCTAAAGGTAAGGAAAACCATCCTTTAGACTCCACCACTGAAGCTTCAACAAGTAAAAGAGTATCATCAACAAATTGTTGGTGGGAAATGATGAAGGGGCCAAAGGAGGCTTTAATAACTTTAAGAATAAATTGAAGCACAAGCTTATGAACATTACAACCAAGAACATCAACCAACATAATGAACAAGTAAGAGGATAGATGATCACCTTGTCTGAAACCTCTAGAGGAGGAAAAAAACAAAATTTGAAGAACCATTCACCATCACTGAATAAGAGGGGAATTTAACACAAGATTCAATAAGCTTCAATAATTTCCCTCTAAATCCAAAATTTCTTAAAACCAAGGAGATAAAAGGTTATGAAACTATATCATAGGCTTTTGAGATATCTAATTGTAGCAGCATACATTGCATTTTACTATTCTCCATAGAATGAAGAGTTTTATGGACCACCAAAGCTGCATCAGAGATTTAACACCCTGGAACAAATCCTTTATGGTTGCCATGGATAATTTTATTAAGAAAGAGCTTGATATGATTGACAAGAATTTTAGAAAAAAATTGTAAAGCATATTATAGAGACAAATAGGCCTAAAATCAGATATACGATTTGCCTCTGACTTTGTAGGAATCAAGAAAATAATTTTTTTATTAATCTCTTTAAGAAATAGTCAGATAGGAAGTTAGTTCACTTTTTTTTTTAAATAAAGTCCTACTATTGGAAACAACAATGAAAGAAAACTGAGAAGGGGGGCGGGGGTGAATTAGTTTTCACCGGATTATCAAACCTAATCACAAATATAAATCCGATAAACTGCAACAACAACAAAGATAAGAAAATTGATACAACAACACACAACACCAAGATTTTGATGTGGAAAACCCGGTTAAGGGAAAAACCATGGTGGGAACCTACCCACAATAAGATGATACTCTACAGCAGTATGTGAAAATTATTATAGCAGGGAATGCACTAGCATTCAACCACATTTCCTAGAGCTTACAACCCTCAGGGAAGTCTCACTGACTTACAACAAGATTCAGACTACAATCCAAAAGGAATGAATTGCAATAATAGCATCTGATAATGCACGATAGCAGTTCTAGTTAACTACATTTGTCTTCTCTACAATTTACCTTGACTCAATACACCATAATGAAAGATAAGTTTTCTTAAGCACCACATACACCACTCTCTGATAATGCAAACATGCCACCGATACTTAAATTACATGACTATACCACCTATTTATACAATTAATCAACCTTGACAACAAGGTCGGCCAAACCCTCAACTCACAATTATAAAATTACATCACACAATACAAAGATCGACCACTGGACCAATATAATGATATGCATGACATAACAGGGATCTAAATCAAATTTCCAAATGCTCATCACCACCATAAATCTCGCCAAGATCAACTACAACACGCTACACCACCAAGAAAATTGCATACCACGAAGAACATCATCGGATCAGCAAAATTACCAAAAAATTGCACAACAATCAATGTGGATCATCAAAAAAAATAGGACACAATTAGAAAACACCAGAAAGAATGTTAGAATCATCTATAACAATTGCACCAACACCACTTATCAAATCTTCATCTATCAACATCTGAAACTCAAGAACACTCAAACAATAGAAACTATCACAAAAAAATATAACTTGTGGAGCACCAAATCATGAGCCATCTGAAATGAAGACACACATGAACATCCAAAATAATCTCCCAAAATCTCAGCTCATGATCACAGCAGAATGTATCAAAGGAAATACCAAACTCTGCAAAGCACTGATCAGAAAAACCAAACTGCAAACCAGACATATGATATGATCAATTAAGCTTCCCAAATCATTAAAACTGGTACAGAAAGATATAATGACACTATTTAAATACTCCATACAATAAACCATTATTCCAATAAATAAATCTACATCCACTGGAGCAATAAATCATAGGAATATGTTGACATCAATGACAGCAACATATCCTAGCAGCAACAATGTCCAACAATCTCCCCCTTTGGAATTGATGGCAACATATGAATGTGAAAAATAGTCAATGCAAAGAAAGAAAATTTCTCCAACAGACTCCCCCTAAGATCAAGCAAATAAAACAGTTTTTCACATGCTTCTCTCCCCCTTTGACAACAATGCCAAAGATTCTCAAAGTAGAAAACCAAACTTACTCTCCCCCTTAGATAAACAAAACATGATTCTCTCCCCCTTAAACACACTGACTACTCCAACAGAGTAGGAGCACCAACTCATCAATCTGGATAAAAGGATAAGATTGTGAAGTCCATCAGATTGATGCCACTCGATGCATCTAGTTCCCATCGAGAGGGGTGGATACCTCTAACTTATCTCTCAAATAAATAAATGTGTATATAAGAAAAGGCTTAATGAAAATATCAACAATTTGTTCCTTTATAGATACATACTCCAGCTTCACTTCCTCTTCACTGACTTTTTCTCTCAAGAAATGATATTTGATTTATACATGTTTAGTCTTTGAATTTTGTACCAAATTCTTTGACATATTAATAACAAGTTGGAATTATCACAATATATGACAGCAGGCTCATCATAGACAACTTTGATATCCTTCAAAATTTTCTTCATCCAAACTACTTGAGTGCAGTTACTCACAACAACAATGTACTCAGCTTCAATAGTGGATAAGGAAACTGAGTCTTGTTTCTTACTAGCCCATGAAACCAATTTCTTACCCAAGAAGAATGCACCTCCGGATGTACTCTTCAGATCATCAACATCACTAGACCAATCAACATCAGTGTAAGCACATAGCATGAAATCATCATTCCTCGGATACCATAAACCATAATCCACATTTCCTTTCAAGTATCTCAATATCATCTTTACAATAGTGACATGGCTCTCTTTCGAATCAACTTGATATCTAGCAACCATGCACACAACATGCATAATGTTCGGTCTAGTATGAGTCAAGTATAGCAGTCCACCAACCATAGATTTTTATAAAGTCTAATTAGCTTTCAGAGATTCATCATTTTTAGATAATTTTCAGCCAGTCACCATAGGAGTTCCAACCGGTTTAGAGTCTTCTAACCCAAACTAATTCAGCAATTCCTTCACATATTTAGTTTGAGATATAAAAATACCTTTTCTAGTCTATGAAATCTACAAACTTGAGAAAAATTTCATCTCTCCTATAATAGACATCTCAAACTATTTCTGCATATCACCAACAAACTTCGTACTCAAGTTATCATGTCCTCCAAAGATAATGTCGTCAACAAAAAATTCAACAATCAAGATGTTATCATTCTCAATTTTGAAATACAGATTAATATCAATAGTACCTTTGTTAAATCCTAATTTCAACAAGTACTTATCCAATTTAGCATACCAGGCTCTAAGGGCTTGTTTCAATCCATAAAGATCTTTCTTCAGTTTGCATACCATTTCTCCATCATCTGATAATGAGAATCTATCAGGTTGCTCAATGTAGACTTCTTCCTCAAGATCACCATTCAGAAAATTTGACTTGACATCCATCTGATATACCTTGAAATCTTTATATGTAGCATATACAAGCAACAGTCTAGCTACCAAATAAAAAGTCTTCTCATAATCAATCCTTTCCTTCTTTGAATATCCTTTGCATACTAGTATTGCTTTATTTTTGACAACTTCACTGGCTTCATTCAATTTGTTCTTGAATACCCATTTAGTACCAATCATATTCTTATCCTTAGGTCTAGTAACAAGTTCCCATGTGTTATTCTTTTCAATCTGATTCAATTCTTCTTACATAGCCCTTATCCATTTTTCATCTTTGCAAGCCTCAACCACATCTTTAGGTTCAACTTTAGAAATCAAACATACCTCTTCAACAGCTAGCCTTCTCCTATTCATCACACCTTTATTTTTATCACCAATAATCTAATTTTCAAAATGATTCAATCTTACATACCTCAAATTCTTCTGATTATTATTATTATTATAGGTTCCTGCACCTCTCTACTGGCAGCAGCAATATCTGGGTTAACTATCTTTACTAGATCATTCTACTTCAATTCTTCGGTCTGAATAGGTGTTAGAACAACATGTTGACCATCATCATATCCACATTCTCTTACTTATTTTCCACAATTCTCATCAAATTTCACATTTGTACTTTCCACTATCTTTCTTAGTCTCTTATTCTAGCACCGATAGGCTTTTCTCTTTGTTGAATATCCTAGGGAAATTCCTTCATCACTTATTGCATCAAACTTTCCTATATCCTCATCTCTCTTGATATAACACTTTCTTGCAAAAAAATTAAAATATCTCATGGTAGGAACATGACCAAACCATAGCTCATAAGGAGTCTTACTGGTATCACCTTTTATATGCACTCGGTTGAATGTGTAAACAACAGTGCTAACAACTTCTTTCTAATAGATCTTCAAAATATTCTCTTCAATTAGAATAGTCCTTATAGCATCCAAGATAGGTATCTTCTTCCTTTCAACAACTCTATTGTGTTGTGGGGTTCTAGGAGGGCGTGTGCACAAAGATGGTGGTCAGAAAAGTGGACACCACCCAAAAAAAACTTGGAAAAACAAGAAGCGCGTACGCGGTTTTAAAATTTTAAATTCTCACGTACGCGCTTAGGTTTATTCTTCCCAAGCCTAGAAAAGGTAGCGCGTACGCGCTGCTTTTAGGAAAATGAGCGCATACACGCTACACCTAGGAAAATGAGTGCGTACGTGCTACTCATAGGAAAATGAGCGCATACACACTAATAATCTAAATAAAACCGCGTACGTAGTGCCTGGTAAAAAAGTTTTAAAAAAAAAACTAGGTCTCATTTACCCATAAATCGCATTTTTAACTTCGTTTTTTCCCCATTTCCTCTCCTAAACCGCGAACGGGGTGCTAGATTTGTCCTCTAGGCTATTGATCAAGGTTAGTTTTTGTTTATTTTTGTCTTTCTTTCCAATTTATGCAATTTGTTTTACATTTTGAATTTAATTTCATTAATTTTGATTAGGTTTTTTTATTTTTTGTTTCAAAAACCAGATTCTTCTAATCCAAAACAAGAACAACCAAATGCACCTCCTGAAAATCCACAAGAACAACCAAATGCACCTCTTGAAAACACACAATAACAACCCCCGATTCCTCCTTTTGACCGCACAACCGAAACACAGGAAGAATTAATTAATCAGTTAGGACAAAATACATCTAAAATCAATAGACTGATTGTAAAATTGAAAACTTCTCAACTTGACCATCATCAATCCCTCGCCACTAGCCTAGAAACATTAGCTAGTGGTGCCATAGTTGTTTCCACAGAAATTACCAAATGGGTAAGCTTTAGGGATAGGTGTCATCAATTCTATGCCAATGGGCTATCATACGATGGAGTAAAAAACAAAAATATTTCTAAACAACAAATATGTACCCTTTTTTGTTGATCCCAAAACTAGTCAGTCATTACCTCTTAATGCAAACAGGTTTCCCATACATTGGTGTACCAATGTGCAGATGAAGAGTCTTTTTTGGCAGAGGTGGTGGATGGTCTTTGATGATCCACCTTGTAATAATTATGAGGTGCCATTATATTTTTTGAGAAAAATATATTGTGAGTTTGTGCTCAATGTGCGGCCAAACTATTTTGACGTGAGAGAGTTTCATGGTAGAGGTGGTGGCTCTGCCCAAAATAGACCTGGAGCCCATAGGCAATTAGCCACGGAGAGTCACTGCCCCCTAGCACCCAAACCCAAGGTGCATCAGGTTGTCCCATTAGATCTAAAAGAGTCGATGGAGCTACAGACTCTTCAGGCGGCCACAACATTGACTGGTGCCATCATCCAACATGGGACGTCATTAGCACACCCTATTGTATTGGCTGATGAGCCGTTAGAGGGCGACAGAGATCCCATCGAGCATATGTATGTCAGTTGCTCGGGGATATGCTCAGGGATAGATGATGCAGCCGATGCAGATGGATACTCATAGCATCTGTGCATGATTTGTGGTTGTAGATGTTAGGCTCACACAGTTGAGGATGTCATGCTGACAGATGAGTTGATGGACATGGTGTTTGCCCATGAGCCACAGACACAGGTGTGTTGATTTGAATTCATAACATTTTATTTATCAGTCACTTTAAATTTGTAATTACATAAATGAATTTTCATTTATACATCGATTTAAATTGAGACAAATAATATGCATTTTAGGATGCAGCAGCAGTATCCCATACACCTCCCCCAGTTACTATAGCTGCAACTTCGATGCCTGAGGTATAAATTTTGTAACATGTTAAAATAGAATAGTACACTTTGAATTCAAAAAAAGACAAGATATAATAATTATCTTTAATGCTTGGTCCAATTTCTGGTTTGTAGGTGTTGACAGGGGACGAAATGTCCCAGATTGATGACATCACACTCTCAGGTATCGATTTTGGCCTACAAGGCTATACGGTATCATATTTTGTACAACTCTTTTTATGTATTGTTTTGATGGAATATGCAAGTCATTTCATTTTAGATTTTTAAAATTGTGTTTAATTTATTATCTGTACTAATATCTCATGTTTATTTTGTGTTTTTAGGGTACCCCCACATCTAGGGCTCGTCCTAAAAAAAAGAATTCCTCAAAGACACCAAAACGTGTGAAGAAGGTAATTGAACACATTTTTAGTTGTACAATTATTTGAAAATGTTGAAATCAAGTATTAGTTGGGGTTTGTAGATTGATTAGTTTTTTTTGTCTATTTTACATGTGCAGCAGCCATTGAGCTTTGTGGATATGTTGAATGCACTTAATTCACCCGCGGATCAAGAGAGGGCGGAGGTATGTATCTCTACTTTACTTTCTTGATTTCATGATTATATGCATGCGTACATGTGAACTTGTGATATATTAAAATCTTATAATTTTTTCATACAGGAAATATCCATACCTATTTCGTCAATGGCAAACCCTCCTCCTTGTACTGAAGAAGCATCTCAGGATCCGGTACACTTTTGTTTGATATGTAAAATTAATTATTTTTAACCTTCAATACTTATCATTGTATTAATTGTATTTAATCTTTGTACATTTTTTGTATAGATGATAACGATAGTTTCTACATCAATGGTGAGCCATCCTCGGTCCATTGGAGAAGCATCTCAGGCACAGGTACGTCATTGTTCTCTATATTATAGCTTTTAAGTGTTTTTGATATATTTATGTTAGTACATTGTATTAATTGTACATTTAATCTACAATAGACTCCTTCGCGGTACAACCATAACATTGATCCATTTAAGTATGTCTTCAAGAAAACTCCTAAGAGTGACAAGGAGAGGAGAACGAAGACATTAGCTCCTGGATCAGCCGATGAGGTAATCTACATTTCAATTGCAAAGGAATTAAAGTTAAATGCATAGTTATGTTGTTAATTATGAACTATTTTCTACAAAAGAATTCTAACTTGGCTTTTGAATTGTGGTTTTGCAGCCATCTACAGAGCCGCGTACTGCACCGAAGAGGCTTGATTTTGATGATCCACCACAATTTTAGGATCATATAGTGTTAGTTTTGGTCATAGAATGACCAATACATGTAGATATATTCTACATTTTTATTGTACATTGATTTGGACATGGCATATACCACATTTTTGTAATACTTGTATTGACTTGGCAGACATGCATATTTTAATATATATAAATATCGATATTATCCAATAAATGTGTAATGAGTTCGTTATTTTGTATTTGTTGTATTTTATGGTTGTCCTTTTATAAATTTAAATGAATATTTGCATATGTAATCAACAATATGAATATAAACAACAAAAATATATGATATAAAACATTGCAATCGTGGAATACGATTTGATAAAATTTCTAAAATGTTGAATTAACCCTACAAAACTCCTTGTATTCAATTCATTATTGTGTATTCGTTGTATTTGGTGGCTGCCCTTTTATAAATTTAAATGAATATTTGCATATGTAATTAACAATATGAATATAAACAACAAAAATTGACAATGTGAATATAAACAACAATGTGTTTGGTACGAGACCACCCTCACGCTCACAATGGTCAAATTGTGTTCGTCATGTGCACAAACCAATGTTGTGAGTGTGTTTGGGTGGGTAGGTTTATGCTAGGCATGCCCCTTTCATGCATCCCAAAGCACCAGAATGTCGAGAGTCATACCCTATCGGTGCGATCTCTCAAGTGCCCTAAGTCCAAAAAATTGTCAAAATTTGATGGACTATTTCTTCCAATCCAGGACACATACGGTTGATATGTTTGCTCCCGTGGGGTCATGTGAGGCTCCTCTACAATGGCCTATCTTGGTTTTCAACAGCTCAGAGCCATTTTCAATTAGTAGCATTTTTTCGCTTGCTCCAAAAACCGTCAGTTGCTTGCAAGGAAAAGTTGCAAGATTGGTTAGAATTGATTTTCTTTGTCGTATGCACAAATCGACATCATGAGCATGTCCGAGTGGGAAGATTTATGCTAGGAATGCCCCTATCGTACATCCCAAAGCACCAGAACGTCGAGAGTCATACCCTTCCGATGTGATCTCTCAGGTGCCCTAAGTCCAAAAAATTATCAAAATTTGACGGACTGTTTCTTCCAATCCAGGACACATACAATAAATCTATTTGATCTTGTGAGGTCACATGAGGCTCCTCTACAATGTCCTATCTCAGTTTTTGACAAGTAGGAGCCATTTTCAATTAGTAGAATTTTTTTGCCTTCTCCAAAAATCGTCAATTGCTTGCAAGGAAAAGTTACAAGATTGGCTAGAATTTATTCGGTTCAGCGTATGCATAAACCGATGTCGTGAGTGCATCTAGATGGGAAATTTTACGCTAGGCATGCCCCTATCATGCATCCCAAAGCACCAGAATGTTGAGAGTCATACCCTACCGGTGCGATCTCTCAAGTGCCCTAAGTCCAAAAAATTGTCAAAATTTGACGGACTGTTTCTTCCAATCCAAGACACATACGGTCGATATGTTTGATCCTATAGGGTTTCGTGAGGCTCCTCTACAATGTCCTATCTCAATTTTCAACAACTCAGAGTCATTTTCAATTAGTAGCATTTTTTTGCCTGCTCCAAAAACCGTCAGTTGCTTGCAAGGAAAAGTTGCAAGATTGGCTAGAATTGATTTGGTTCATCGTATGCACAAACCGATGTCATGAGTGCATCCAGGTGGGCAGTTTTATGCTAGGCATGCCCCTGTCGTGCATCCTAAAGCACCAAAACTTTGAGAGTCATACCCTACTGATGCAATGTAGAAGTTGCTTGACAACTTTTTTGATAATTTTTTTGACAACAATGACAATTTTTCCTCAAATTGTATCTAGTCTCAATCTATGACCCCTATGACCCAATAATGACTCAAATAATTATCCATGATTATACAAGAATCAAGAATGCTCATGATTGACCAGGGACACATCACATATACTCAAAACATAGTCACAAAACATTGACACACAAAATAGTCACAAAACATTGTCACATATTATTCAAAAATTTGCCTCTAAATATGGTCAAATCAACTCTTGGCTATTTGATTATAAAAAAATTGTCTTACAAATCATCTCATGGGCTTTAATACAAAATTTGGCATTACAATATGTGCGATTCAGCTCATCGCCATTTTAATATACAAATCATCTCATGGGCTTTTATACAAAATTTGGCATTACAATATGTGCGATTCAGCTCATTGTCATTTTAATATACAAAATTTGGCATGTACATATGTACAAATCAGCTCATTGCCACTTAAATATGCAAAATTATGCCCCTAAACATGTAAAAATCAGCTCATGGGCATTTATATATACAAAAAAATGAATATAGAACAATTCGTTGATGATTTATACAAAATTCTCAAAATCATTCTACTCTGAACCATAGAATCAATCAAGTGAGCCTTCAAGATTGGCTTTAACCTGTATTGTGTCAAGTATTGCCTCGTGGTCAAATTCACGAACTTTCCATAAAATCTTGTTATGAGGTCTAACACGATACTTCATCAAATGAATATTTGTTGCAACAACAAGGTTAGAGAAATGAAGAATATGTCTGTGTGTTTCAAAGTCCTCGAACAACCAAACATCATAATTCTTAATAGGGTATCTCTGAAGCCATGTTCCTGTCACGACAACAGACCCTGTTGGGTACTCAATACCCTCTTTGTCAATGATTGTGGTTGTCAATTTTCTTTTAGGCTCAACACAACAACACAAATAGTAATTTGTTCCTTCTACATTGTTCTCTTCTGCAACAACTGCATACACATGACCTGTATTTTATAAAGTGTTAATTAATACCAAAAATAAAGTATGATGTACAACAAAATGAACCAAAAAGAATACTTGCAAAAAATTAACTCAAAAAATCAACTAAATCCACTAGGTCGGATACATGGTCAAAATACACTGATGTCTCCATCTAGCTCAATTGTAGTGCTTTGGGAATTTGATATGAATCAATAAGAACCAATGGTCTACAAGACAATTTATCAACCCACTCTTTTGATTCACATTCTTCCCACAAACAATACATGCATGAAGAGAAAAAAACATACCATCTGCCTCATATAAATTACCAATGAACTTGAATTTGAACTCATAAATGAGTGCATGTCACTTGATCCTGCAATTGTACAACAATCTAGATAGTTTTCAATGTTAGATTCAGTGATCAACCAAAAATATCTATGAACCAATGGCATACCTGGATTACCTGGACCCATCATAGACTTACACCATCGCACAATTGTTTCTGCATCTACCAACTCAGCACCACCTTTGTACTTCAATTCTTCCCTAGCTAGGGCTCTTTTCACACATGCTCCTACACCATTCTGCTCTCCCTTACCATGTCTAGCCTCAATGAAATTCCAAAAATGTTGTACACCGCTTGTCACATGCATCCTTGTCAACCAATAAAACATCCTTGCATTCTTGAATTGTGCGGTGCAATTATCTACCATATTAAGTGTCAATTGTATCGTATGTTCCTTTCCCTTAAACTATCATAGAAAACTTTAAAGCATCCTTTTACAAACTCTGATGAATGAGTACGATCATCACTTATGTAGAAGTGATACTCTCTTACAACCTTTTTTATCCTCCTCTATGCTATCATCTGCATGCATGAATGCTATGTATACAAAAATAGAAACTTGTGTAGAGTGATAATACATGGATTGCAGTTCATTTTGAGGTTGTAGTGTATAATTTTCAGCAAAATCAATGATAGAGGCAATGGTGCCAAGAGGAAATGTGTCCTTACATAACTTGAATTGCTCATCTAACCATTGAGCTCTATGTGTATGAATTATGTACTCATAAACTAGTTTCTCTTGAAACATTTTCATAAATTGAGCTACACATATATCATTTTTCACTAGCTCACATCTCTTCAAATCTTTTCCATCTTTAACTCCATATGTCACTATCTTGTATTTTCCGAAAGAAACTAGTTTTGTACCAATTTCATGTGTGCTCTCCAAATGTACGCATCTTGGTAAACGTTGCAAACCACCACATAAAGCACAAGAACCTTCCAAACAAGGCATCTTATAATAAATGCAACCATCATGTCTATTACATAGCACACTTGAAATAAATTCTCTTACCAACTTAGGAGGTGCTTGTCTATTACATTCTTGTAAAACATCGTTAATGTGCAAAGTAGAACAAATATGATGAAAAATATCATAATGCATGGAAAATTTAATATGAATCCTACAACAACACGTGGTGCGTACATGATTAATCTTAATATAAAAAGGTTTTGCCATTTCAAAAAATCTTTGAGAAATTTTTATTTGAGGAAACTTTTGAAGGAATCTTTCATAAAATTTAGTTTGAGTCACATCCAAATAGTGTTTCGCATGTGGCTCGCAATTTTTAGACCCAATTCACCTTCTAACAACATCTCTTTGGTTGGGTGATACTCTTGTGTTGTCATGCCAAAAAATTTCAATTAATGTTTTTAGTGCATCAACAACAACCTTGTCTTTGCGTGGTAGTCTACCCGAGAATGCCCAAAGAGAATTATTGTTAGGTTCCTCTATTTGTTCTTGCCTCTTTAATGCTTTACTTGATGTTGTTCTACTAACGTTTAATGACTTACTTGTTTTGCTTCTCAAATGATATTTTTTTATTTTTTTGCTCATTATGGTTGATGTAATGACACGTCGAGTAGCATTAGAATCTTTACTACGTGATTTTGAACCAATAGATTAATATGCATCAAATAGATTTCTGACAATAGTTCTTTCACTGTTACTTTCAGATGATCTTAGGCCTAGAATTTTCATTGTCTCTCTAAAATTCAAATTTTTAATCATTTGAACAATTAATTGACATCTTGTGGTTTGATTTAAGTTTTTTAAATAGTTTTTCCATATTCTTTTAACCATTCTCCTACAAGTTAGTTCATTCATTTTATTGGGCATTGACTTCAATATATTCTCATCAATGTCAATTACATACTTTGGTTTCCTATGAAAGATTCTAGGAGGTGCTAACATCGGTGCATTATGTACATTCAACTCATCAAGTAGAGAAGGTGTAATATGTTCATCATTTAATTGATTATTCAATGCAGTATCTTCTTCAATTGCATTAGGTTCAAATGGTAAATTATCAAATGTTTCTTCTTCAATTGCATTAGGTGCATTATATTCGTTTGGTAAATCGAATTGAGATGTTGAGGATGACATACCTTCTTCTCCCATTGTTCTTATGTCACGCAATTTCTTCATACGTTGCCTTTGCCTTTCCTTTTGAGCCTCTCATTGTTCCATCGTTCCTCGCTTGTTCTTTCCCATGGTTGATATCAATTGACCTAAATAGAATCATATTACATATATATATAAAGAAAAGTTCAAAAATAAATAAATAACCATAAATATGCTTCTTATCACTACTTTTTGGAATCAAACTATTAAACAATCACAATTCAATCATTTGAAACCATGCAAAAACAAAAAACTAATAAAAACAACAATTCAATCATTTGAAATCATGCAAAAACAAAAAAAATCACTTACTTTTATGTATACAACAGTGATAGAAGTGTAGACATAGTTCCAATGGGGCCTTCAACGACCTCAAAAAATTCTTTTTGAGGCCGTTGAGGCTCTTGGGCAACTAAAACTATGTCTATAAACTGCATACGTGTTGTTAGACCATAAAATGTTGACAAGCCCAAAGGTATTCTTTTTCCCATTCTGGGCTAATAAGTAGCATGTACGTGCTACTAAGACTAAAAAATGTTATCGCAGGGTAACGAATAATGAGAATAGTACCCCATACACGCTTATGAGTAATAAGTACTGTGTACGCGCTACTAAGCCTTAAAAAAGTTATGGCAGGGTAGGGAACTAATAGTTTCATTACCTCGTATGTGCTATTATGTGTGTATGTGTGTGTTTGTGTGTGTGTGTGTGTGTGTGTGTGTGAGAGAGAGAGAGAGAGAGAGAAGAGGGAGGGTGGGAGAGAAGAAGGGGTATGGAGGAAGGGAGAGGGAGAGAGGGAAGGAGGGAAGGAGGGAGAGGGAGAGAGAGGGAGAGAGGGAGAGAAGAAGGAGGGAAGGGAGAGAGAGGAGAGGGAGAGAGAGAGGGAGAGAGGGAAGGAGGGAAGGAGGGAGAGGGAGAGGGAGAGAGGGAGAGAAGAGGGGGAAGGGAGAGAGAGGGTGAGAGGTAGAGGGAGGGGGAGAGAGAGAGAGAGAGAGGTAGAGGAAGGGAGAGAGAGAAAGAGATAGAGGAGGGAGGGTGATGCAGAGCATCATGTAAAACCAACCAACCATCAAGGATCATGCTGATCCAATCATTTGAACAACATTTTAGAGGCATTTCTCATGTAACAACATACCTTATCATTGAATCAATAACAAATATGATAGGTTTCTCAATCTCATCAAAGATACTTACAACCTTTACATTCCATAAACTCAAACATTAAATCAATAACCTTCAATTAATCAAAAAAAATTCAACATATCCATAAAAAATCATACCAATCAATCATGTGTCCATCCAATTCATGCTTCTAATCACCTTCCAAATCTGTCCCAGTTGTGACAGTTTTGATACCCTGCATTCTATTATTAACATCTTCCGAACCAAAATTAGTTTTAAAATCTCTTCGGAGGAGACATAGATAATTATTCTTTCTAAAACATATTCAAACATTGTAAAGATCCAATGGTTCCTTAGATATTTATGCCCTCTGCACCGAGACCGTTTTGACTGTCATAGAAAAATCAAGAAATGTGCATGCCCAGTCCACCTAGGGCATCAAATATCTTCCAAAATACCTCCATTTGATATGAAATAAAATCCATATGAAAGACCCTTTAATCTACTCTCATAATAACTAAGATTTATATTTTTTCCATGGTTAAAAGTTGAAATATGGTCAAACCCTTTCACACACCTCTGTAAATGAGGGTTTACAAACTATTTTTACAAAAACTAACATAACTCATTCATTCCTTCATAAAAAAACACAAAACCAAAGCCAAAAGAAATTTAACTCATTGCCCTAACTTTTCATAATAATTATACACCATTTCTAGGCCTTACATGGCCATGCAAGGCCTGGAAAGAAAGAAGATAACTGTTTTAGGACTGCAAAACAAAGGTTTTTCAATTCCCAATTTCAATTAAAATGTACTCCTTCTTTCTCTTCGGTTTGGATCAACATTACATCATTTAAATAGTGATTCCCATCCTTGGGAACTCTCATAACTACCCTTTAACCAATTTAGAACTCCTCATTTATGCATTTTACATCCTTATTACCCTTATTTGGGTCTTTTAACACATTTTGGAACATTTCAACCTCATGAGGACCTTTTTGGATAATTTATGAAAAATGGCTTACATAGCCTTACATTATGATTTACCATGACTCAAATAGACCTTATAAGCTCAAAAATTATTTAAATTACTCATGAAATCACTCTTGACCTCATGGAACCTCTTGAAACTAGGTGCTCCTGCACCATACTGCTGACCTTGAAATCTTTCCAAGTCCCTTGGAAACAACCTGCAAGAAAATTTTGTATCTTGGACTGAAACTTTGTCTTTATCTTCATCTTTATCTCTACCTCTTCCTTTCATCATTTTCTCATTATCCTCATGCTGCTGCTACCAACTTCAAAAAGGTAATCATCCTCTCAACTACTCACATCCATGGAGTATCCAATGGCTGCAACTCAAGGTGTTCCTCAGGCATCCACACAAACTCACACTTCCTTTGCCTCACCTAGGAGTCTCTTTTTCCTCTCTCCCTAGTCTTTTGGCAGCCACAACCAAGTTCTCTCCTCAACCTGTTCCACTGCAGTTAGGTGGATCCAACACCTGCAACCAAACACAACACAAACACAAAACAACTATGTGGATTGCCTCCCTCAGTGTTCTATCCACAAAACAACTTTCCAAACCCAGACCTTTAGCTAGGCTCTGATACCAATTTGATGCAGAGCATCATGTAAAACCAACCAACCATCAAGGATCATGCTAATACAATCATCTGAACAACATTTTAGAGGCATTTCTCATGTAACAACATACCTTATCATTGAATCAATAACAAATATGATAGGTTCCTCAATCTCATCAAAGATACTTACAACCTTTACATTCCATAAACTCAAACATTCAGTCAATAAACTTAAATTAATCACAAAACTTTCAACATATCTATAAAAACTAATACCAATCAATCATGAGTCCATCCAATTCATGCTTCTAATCACCTTCCAAATCTATCCCAGTTGTGACAGTTTTGATACCCTGCATTTTGTTATTAACATCTTCCAAACGAGACATTAGTTTGAAAATCTCTCTGGTGGAGACATAGATAATTATTCTTTCTAAAACATATTCAAAAAGTGTAAAGATCCAATGGCTTGTTAGAGATTTATGCCCTCTACACCGAGACCATTTTGACTGTCATAGAAAAAACAAGAAATGTGCATGCCCAGTATGCCTAGGGCATCAAATATCTTCTAAAATACAAATCCATTTGATATGAAATAAAATCCATATGAAAGCCCCTTTAATATACTCTCAGAATAACTAAGTTTTAGATTTTTTCCATGGTGAAAAGTTGCAATATGGTCAAACCCTTCCACACACCTCTATAAATGAGGGTTTACGAACTGTTTTTACAAAAACTAACATAATTCATTCATTCCTTCATAAAAAAACACCAAACCAAAGCCTAAAGAAAGTTAACTCATTGCCCTAACTTTTCATAATAATTATACACCATTTCCAAGCCTTACATGGCCGTGCAAGGCCTGGAAAGAGAGAAGATAACTGTTTTAGGACTGCAAAACAAAGGTTTTTGAATTCCCAATTTCAATCAAAATGTACTCCTTCTTTCTCTTTGGTTTGGATCAACATTACATCATTTAAATAATGATTCCCATCCTTGGGAACTCTCATAACTACCCTTTAACCAATGTATAACTCCTCATTTATGCATTTTACATCCTTATTACCCTTATTTGGGTCTTTTAACACATTTTGGAACATTTCAACCTCATGAGGACCTTTTTGGATAATTTATGAAAAATGGCTTACATAGCCTTACATTATGATTTACAATGACTCAAATAGACCTGATAAGCTCAAAAAATATTTAAATTACTCATGAAATCACTCTTGACCTCATGGAACATCTTGAAACTAGGTGCTCCTACACCAGAGGGATGGAGAGAGGGAGAGGAGAGAGAGGGGGAGAGTAGAGAGAGGGGGAGGGAGAGGGAGGGAGAGAAGAGAGAGAGAGAGAGAGGGAGAAAGGGAGAGAAGAGGGGGGGGAGGGAGAGGTAGAGGGAGGGAGAGAAGAGGGAGAGAAAGGGAGAGAGGGAGAGAAGAGGGGGAGAAGGGAGAGAGAGGGAGAGAGGGAGAGAAGAGGGGGGAAGGGAGAAAGAGGGTGAGAGGTAGAGGGAGGGGGAGAGAGAGAGAGGTAGAGGAAGGGAGAGAGAGACGGAGAGATAGAGGAGGGAGAGACGGGGGGAGGGAGAGGAGAGAGAGAGGGAGAGAAGAGAGAGGGAGGAGGGGGAGGGAGAGGGAGGGAGGGAGAGTAGAGGAAGAGAGAGGGAGAGAGGGAGACAAGAGGGGGGGAAGGGAGAGGTAGAGGGAGGGAGAGAGGGAGACAAGAGGGGGGAGGGAACGTAGAGAGAGGGAAGGAGGGAGAGGGAGAGAGGGAGAGAAGAGGGGGAAAGGGAGAGAGAGGGAGAGAGATAGAGGGAGGGAGAGAGAGAGAGAGGGAAGGAGGGCAGGAGGGAAGGAGGGAAGGAGGGAGAGGGAGAGAGAGGGAGAGAGGGAGAGAAGAGGGAGAGAGAGGGAGAGAAGAGGGGGGAAGGGAGAGAGGGGAGAGAAGTAGAGGGAGGGAGAGAGAGAGAGAGAGAGAGAGAGAGAGAGAGAGAGAGAGAGAGAGAGGGAGGAGAGAGAGGGGGAGGGAGAGGAGAGAGGGGGGAGGGAGAGGGAGGGAGAGGAGAGGGAGAGAGGGAGAGAGGGAGAGATCAGAGGGGGAAGGGAGAGGTAGAGGGAGGGAGAGAGCGAGAGAAGAGGGGGGAGGGAAGGTAGAGAGAGGGAGAGAGGGTGGGAGAGAAGAAGGGGTATGGAGGAAGGGAGAGGGAGAGAGGGAAGGAGGGAGAGGGAGAGATGGAAGGAGAGAGGGATGGAGAGGGAGGGAGGGAGGGGGAGAGAGAGAGAGAGAGAGAGAGAGAGAGAGAGAGAGAGAGAGAGAGAGAGAGAGAGAGAGAGAGAGAGAGATGGGGGAGGTAAGGTAGAGAGAGGGAGAGAGGTAGAGGGAGGGAGAGAGGGAGAGAAGAGGGGGGGTGGGAGAGAAGAAGGGGTATGGAGGAAGGGAGAGAGAGAGAGAGAGAGGGGGGGAGAGAAGGGGTATGGAGGAAGGGAGAGGGAGAGAGGGAAGGAGGGAGAGGGAGAGGGAGGGAGAGAAGAGGGGGGAAGGGAGGGAGAGGGAGGGAGAGGGAGGGAGGGAGAGGAGAGGGGAGAGGGAGAAAGAGGGAGAGAGGGAGAGAAGAGGGGGGGAAGGGAGAGGTAGAGGGAGGGAGAGAGGGAGAGAAGAGGGGGGAAGGAAGGTAGAGAGAAGGAGAGAGGTAGAGGGAGGGAGAGAGAGAGAGAGAAGAGCGGGGTGGGAGAGAAGAAGGGGTATGGAGGAAGGGAGAGGGACGGAGAGAGAGAGAGAGAGAGAGAGAGAGAGAGGGAGGGAGAGGGAGGGAGAGGGAGAGGGAGAGAGAGAGAGAGAGAGAGAGAGAGAGAGAGAGGGAGAGGGGGGAGATTAGGGGGGAGGGAAAGAGGAGGGGTCTTAAGGGGTCACAGGATATCGTATGACCTCTTAGGAAACAATACGACCTCTAATGACACCTAAGGGGTCATATGGTGGGCTAATAAAATGATATATTAAATTTAAAGTTATGAATAGAACATCATACAACGAGACTCCAAGCGAACAAACAACGAGGCTTCACTAAAAAGAAAGTGTAAGAGCTTGATCTAACGCTAAGAGTACTGCCTAAGTTCTAAAACATATGATGCTATTAAATTTGCAAGGTTATAAGAGTGATCTCAATTGTGACTATAGGAATTACACACTTGATTTCTTTCATGGGTATGTACCATTCCAAGTTGTTTGACAACTGATGATCATCATATACTACCACTGCCATGCATACAACAAACTTTAATTTCTGTAGGTGACAGGCGTTGTGTAACAACATGGGAACTCTCGCATACCCACCACTATCATTCTATAGGACATCATCTATGTTACTCTCCCTCTTTCTCCTCCTACCTATTGTTTTCTTCTGAAAAACATATTGCAGGTACTCTGACTCATCATGTTGCTTTGTTGACACTATTTTCCACATCTTCTTTGCTCATTAAAAACACATTCGAGAAGAATATTGCTACAGGTTTCCTTGTTTGTCACGGTAATACACCCATGGTTCAATTTCAAACCCTATTCCTCCTATTCAATATACACACAAAAATCCATCAGTCAATATTTTTAGGAGAGGATACATGATAAAAATCAAAGAGGAAGTTGCAGACAAGAAATAAATTCACTTACTTCTATAGAAGTGAGACACAGTTGTAGTGGGGTATGGAGGGAGGGAGGGAGAGAAGAAGAGAAAGAGGGATGGGCTATGGAGGAAGGGAGAAGGGGTAAGAGAGAGAGAGAGAGAGAGACCTTGTATGCATTTGAGAGGGGGAAACAATACACTTACATGTGTATATATATGTTTAATATATTATATATATACATATATTATATGTATATAAACATATTATATATACAATCTCATATTATACAGATATTAGGGTGGGTGCAAGAAGTTGGGTCCCAATTTTGCGGAAGTCTGCGAGCAAAACATTTTGCCACTAGAAATGAGTGCTCGTTTTTTAAGAAACAGGCACCCGTTTAGCTTCGGAGCCCCGACCCATAAAAATAAAACGGGTGCACATTTTGAAAAACGGGTGCCCATTTAGGATCGGAACGCCATAGAGAAACGGTGCACGATTTTTAGAAGCGGGCACACGTTTCTAAAAACGGGCACACGTTTCTTAAAGTACTATAAATTTCAAAACGGGTGCCCGTTTTTTGAATTTTGAATAACGCGCACCCATTTCATAAAAGATGGAGCAGGAAACACACCTATGCCTCGATTTTGGCTTTGGGTTAGGCTTGGTGGGACCAAGCCTATGCTTGGACCTCAAAAAAAATGGCTAAGGCACTAGAATACCAGATTTCTACCTTGCCGTAAATTTTTGAAGGTCTTCCTGATCGTATTTTTTGATGAAACAAAAACCCATTAGATTTCTCACTTTACTAATTTCAAAAATGTAAATTTCATAGTGATATGATTATTTTTACTATTTTTGCATTATTTATTAATCAAAAGTGGTACCTAAATGTAAAATAGTGAGGTTTAGTAAAACTTTAATAACTTTTTTATTTTTAGGTTTTTTTTAAGATAAATTATATGACATCAATCTACATACAATTCTTTTGAAGATTAAAAAAAAAATTAAAAATATGAATTTTTCATCAAATTATGGTGGTCGTACATCAGATGTTTTGAAAATGTACTTTATAGTCAATTAAAAATTAATTAAAAAAAATATATTCAATAAAAAAATAAGAAAAAATATTCTCATCAATATTTGGTGTATTAGGTATCTTTTCCCAGAAGGATTTGCAAAGATTCTTTTATTTACGTCGAAATATGGTGGTAGTACACATTTGTGGTATGGTCCTGAAACGAGGCATTTTGAAAAAGTGGTTTTTAAATATGCCTACTAAAAAGAAGTTTCTATCATGTGAATATTGAAAGAAATTACATATTTAAAAATTAGACTCCGAGCACTACATTTTCTATTACTAAAGTTTTTTCAGATTCAAACTCTAAGTGCCCCAAATTTTGACATCAATCAACAAAAAAATTGAAAAATAGGGAAAACACTTCCACTTTTTGCCCAAAAGTGGGACTCAACTTCTTGCACCCACCCATTATATATTACATATATTATATGTATATATACATATTATATATAGAATATCATATTATACAATAGTGCATACGTGTTGTTTATAGTAAAGGTAGCGTGTACGCGCTGTTTATAGGAAAACGAGTGCTTACGTGCGTATGCACTGTTTATAGGAAAACGAGCGCGTACGTGCGTACGCACTGTTTATAGGGAAACAAGCGCATACGCGCTACTTACACTATAAGTACCCCGTATGCGCTTTTGAAATCATAAGTACCCCGTACACGCTTTTGACTATTTAGGCTTGGAAATAGGCCTGGATGACAAAGAGCTACGGATTGGAAGTTTGATTTCCCTCCATTTCTCTCATTTTTGATGTGTTTTATTTTATCAACTTGGTTTATCGACTTTGTCATCATCAGGTTTACACTTCATAAAGTGGTTATTTATAAAATTACCACCATATTTTCACCCATCTTGTGAGCTTTCTAACCATATAATTTCTTTTCAATTTGAACAACAATAACATATTATTATTGAATTTCTTTTACTAGTGTCTCCATAGTTCTCACAGACATAGGTGCACCACTTTTTGAATAACTTTTGATATACTTATTCAAATTTAAAAAACTTTATATATTATTGTAGTGCACTTGATTCTTTACAATTTAAAAAAAAAAATTGTATTTTTGATTTGTTTAGTGCAACTTATGCTCCGTGCATGAACAGGTACCTAATTTTCATGATGTGCTCGATTGGAAAAAACATAAAAAAACAAATACTCAACAAAAAATTACAAAAAAATACACATCTTCTAGTGCTCACTCTTAACTATCTTTCTGCCAAAGGATTTGTCAAAATACTAAATCTAACTATGACTTTTTTGATGCGCACGTCACACACTATGTTATGTTTTTTAGAAAAAATTAGGGTCAGTTTTTCGTGCGCGAAGGATTTGACCCCCTTAATCTTATCCAATTTTGAAAAAGTTTAGTGTTTTGGAAACTAGATTCAGAGTACTACAATATTTGTTCTTTGATTATCTTCATATCTTGAGTGGGTGACTTTCAAATTTTGCCTCCAAGTTCAGGTTCACTTGATTTCAGAAAAAAAGTGTCCACTTATACCCCCCTTTTGACCACCATCTTTATGCACTTATCCAGGAGCAAATAATTATCTTCTAATCCCATGCTTCTCATAGAATGAATCTAACTCAGTGGAACAAAATTCTCCTCCTCTGTCAAATCTTAGATATTTCACCTTCAATCATGTCTCAATCTCAACCTTTGCTTTGAATATCTTGAATTTGTCCAATGTTTTTTATTTCTCCTTCAAAAGGACAACCCACATCATTCTAGAATAATCATCTATTAGTAACATGAAATATTTGTCACCATGCACACTTTTAATGTTTGTAGGTCCACATAGGTCAATATACACAAGATCTAGCAATCCATTAGATGTATACTACTTACTCTTGAAAGAAATTCTTGTTTTCTTACCCATTTGACATTCCTTACATACCAGATTAGTAGGCTTAACAATTTTAGGTAGATCTTTAACAGCTTGAGTGGAACTGATCTTAATCATTGAGTCAAAATTAACATGACACATTCTCTTATGCCACAACCAACTTTCATCAATTGAACAATCAAGAAAATTTTCTCACCAGCATTCAAATGAAAGATATTACCTTCAGTCTTAGTTCTAGATGCAATCTCTATACCAGAGGCATTTAGGATCTTGCATTTTCCATTCTTGAATTGCAAATCATAACCTTTGTCAACCATCTTTCCAACACTTAAAAGATTATTCTTCAAACCTTCAACATACAAGACATCATCAGTGTTATGCTTACCATCAAAGGAAATAGAGCCTCTACCATGGATCACACAGGCTTTGTCATCTCCAAATCTTATTATTCCACCATCATACCTCTCTATACTCACAAATTTGTTTTTTATCACCAGTCATATGATGTGAAAAACCATTGTCAATCACCCATTCATCCTTCTCTTCAACTGTAGTAGCTAAAGATTTCCCTTCAACAGTGCAGCTTGTGGAATCAATAGGTACTAGTCCATCTTCTTTAATAGCAATAAACACAACTTCATCTCTTTTTTATTCTTCATCTATAACACCTTCATCGGCTGCATAATAACAGTTCTTTTGATGCTTATACTTCCAGTTAGACTTGTAAGGCTTATCATACATTTCATGTTTCTCATATATATCACTCCTATCACGTTTATAATATTTGTCATGCCTATCATTTTTAGACATTCTCTTCAGGCATCTAGAAGCAAAATGTCCTATCTTATTGCAAGAGAAACATTTCAGAGGCAATTTTCCATCATACTTACCAGTTCCCTTAGGAAACCTCCAAGCAATCAATGCTTCAAGTTCATCCAATTCTCTTTCTTACTCTTCAATCTCTCTTCTCTCTCTTTCATATCTTGATATTCTACATTCATCAGGATTATACTTATGCTTCCCTGATACAAATGCTCTAAATATTATCTCAGACCTTCCATGTGATTCACCAAATTCTCTCAGTTCAAATGCAACAATCTTTCCAACTAGCATGTCTCTTGTCACAGTAGTTACACTCTTGATCTCATCAATCGTAGCTACCTTATGTTTGTAAGCAAGAGGCAATGATATCAACACCTTAGCAATAATTTCATCTTCTTCAAGGGTTCCACCGACACATCTGATACCTAGGACAAGTTCATTCACCTTATCCATAAAGGCGTTTATATTCTCATCTTCTCCCATCTTCAATATCTCATACTTTCCTTTCAAACTCTGCAACTTATCAACTTTGACTTGTTTATCTCATTCATACAAGGTCTCAAGCTTCTCCTAGATCTCATGTGCAATCTGAAGTGCCATTACATTAGTCATTTTTGAATCAGTCGGGACACTCAGTAATGTTTCCTTAGCTGTAATGTTATTTCCAGCATCCTTGATCTCAGCAGCAATAACCGATCCATTATGAGGAATAGAATATGCATCCTTTGTAATCTTCCAGTTATCTTCTCTGGAAGACATCTCAAGTGCACCTCCATTAGGTTCTTCAATATAGCATAATTACTTCCATAAAATCTTGGACTCTCCTTCTTAAATATAACACCTGCAGTTGCCATCCTGGATCTCCTCAAGCAGTTAAGATTCTTTCAGAGGATCTAGCTCTGATACCAATTGTTGGCAAAAACAATGAAAGAAAATTGAGAGCGGGGGGTCAATCAGTTTTCACTGGATTATCAAACTTAATCACAAATATAAATTTGATAAATTGTAGCAAGAACAAAGATAAGTAAATTGATACCACAACACACAACACCAAGATTTTGACATGGAAATCCCGGTTAAGGGAAAAAAGATGGTGGGAACCTACCTACTATAAGATGATACTCTGCAGTAGTATGTGAAAATAATTACAATGGGGAATGCACCAACATTCAGGCACACTTCCTAGAGATCACAATTCAAGATAAAATAACCTGGAAGGCTATAACCCTCAGGGAAGTCTCACTGACTTACAACAAGATCCGGACTACAATTCAGAAGGAATGAAATACAATAATAGCATATGCTAATGCCTGATGACAGTTCCGGTTAAGCACATTAGTCTTATCTACAACACCTTGACTCAATACACCATACTAAAGGATAAGTTCTCTTAAGAACCACATACACCACTCTTTGATAATACAGACACACCATCAATACCTAAATTACATGACAATACTACCCATTTATATAATTCATCAACCTTGACAACAAGGTCGGCCAAACCCCCAACTCACAATTACAAAATTACATCACACGATACAAGGATCAACCACCAAACCAATATAATGATATAAATGATATAACATGGACCTAAGTCAAATTTCCAAATGCTCATCACCACCGAAAATCACACCAAGGTCAATCGCAACACACTACACCACCAAGAAAACTACATAACACGAAGAACATCGCCGAATCAACAAAATTACCAAAACCTTGCACAATGATCAATGTGGATCATAAAAAAAAAATAGGACACAATTAGGAAACACTAGCAAGCACGTTAGAATCATATGTAACAATTGCACCAACACCACTTATCAAATATTTATTGATCAACATATGAAACTCAATAACACTCAAACAACATCAACTGTCATGAAGAAAGATAAATTGTGGAGCACCAAATCATGAACCATCTGAAATGAAGATATATATGAATATTCTCCCAAAATCTCATCTCAAGATCTAATCACACCAAAATATACCAGAGGAAATACCGAACTCTGCAAAGCATTGATCAGAAAAACCAAACTACAAACCGGGTCATATGATATGATCAATTAAGCTTCTCGGATCACCAAAACCAGTACAAAAAGATATAATGACACTATAGATACTCCATGCAACAAAAAATGATCCCAATAAACAAATTTACATCCACCAAAGCAATAAATCACAGGAATATGTTGACATCAATGACAACAACATATCCTAATAGTAGCAATGTCCAACACCTACAATACTCCAAACAATTGCTACATATTTGCAAAGTTTTGTGTTATTTTATTTTCCATCTTTTTTAACTCTACCATTAAACTTTAATTTTAAAAGTTATGCATTCATACCACCCATTTTTTTATTTAAATAAGGGAGGAAATGTGTCAAGTTCCTGGCAATAGTTAAAGATGGTTGGTTTGAGTAGATGAAATTAGAGATGAAGATAGAGGGGAAGAGGAAGATGGAGAGAAATAGATAGAATAGATTTGTGTAACTTATATGTGTGGTAGATTTTAGGATACAAGTGTGTGGAGACTAATTTAACAAAAAAATTATGAAATAAGAAAATAAATAATTTTAGATTTATTATCAATATATTTATTGAATAGTGTGATTTTTTAAAAATAATTTTCAATGTATATTTATGTTATAATATACTTTTTAATTATTAATTTATCATTTATTTTAATTAAATTTATATCATCAAAACAAAAAGATTAATACAAATATATATATACAAATGTAACATGTAATAAATCTAATTGTACTAAAAATAAATTATTAAATATCATAATGGAGTAAATCATTCAAATAAATCAATTATAAGAAAAGAGTGCACATGACTATAACTAAACAACAAAGAAAGTAAATTTTGCATAGTTAAAATACCTTATGAATAGGAAACATGAAAAATGAGTAATGAGTAGGCATGAATGAAAGTATTAAAGAATAAGTAAAGAATATGAAACATGTGCATACAATATATGTATTAAGATATATTCTTCTAAATCCATATATTGAGATTTGAATGTTTGGAGTAGTAACTTGTGATTCCTTCTTATGACATGTCTTGTTGTGTGTGAATTATAAAGTTAATAAAACTCTTTCTCTTTATATATATATATATATATATGTGTGTGTGTGTGTGTGTGTGTGTGTGTGTGTGTGTGTGTGGGAATCATTTCTCTATTGACACAATTTTTAGGTATTTTAGAATGAGAGGGTTGGATTTTCTTTTTCACTCAAAGCAAAATGATGTCAAAATCATTACAAACAAAGATTTATTATGCAAAAGCTTATTTAGCAAGAGCAAGCAATCTATGAAATAGCTAAAACTATAAATGTTCTTTTAAAATTTAAAATAGAAATTATATATTTAAAAAATATTTTATAAATTTTTATTACTTATTTCATTATACTCCTAGAATGATATTGTTGGTCAAAGTCTAGAAATAATAAATTAGTTTATGTAATGTCGAGGTTAGAAATCAAATTTGACTCTTTCCATCTTGGAATGCATGAGAGACAAGGAATTAATCGGACTCGCTAAAAAAAAAATAGTTAACTGTTTAGAAAATAACACATGAAAAATACAGGTGTTAAGTTTAGGTCAATTACGCCAAAACCACAAATTAACGGTCGTCAATTTCAACCGCGCATATCGAAGTCGTTGAATGTTGCTGAGAAAAGAGAATCTTTGTCGGCTAGGTAGTAATTTATGACGGTCCGTCTCACCTGATCCAGTAATTAAATTCATCTGGGATGTGAAAATTACAGGTCGTAGACTTTACTAGCATCTAATACAACTAGTTAATATAATAATAGCTATTTAATTCAGTGACGCGATAGTTTGATTCGCAAAATATATTAAAAAATAGACAATGATTTGATTTTTACATTACTGGAATCAATATAAAAGGAGATAAATTGTTATAGATTTTTATTTTGATGGACGTTCAGACTTGAGAGTAGGACAGTTAGCAAGTTAGCAAGGGTTCATTCCTAATGATGTCGGAGAAGACTTGATCCTTGATGAATTCATTTGGAACCATTCAACTTCACCCGTAGACCAAAGGTCCATTGACAACTATATATATTAATTGACTAAACAAATTGAAAAATTAAAATAAATGAATGCAATAGTATCTACTTTTGACACGAACTAAAAAAATATTTACAAGATATATTACAAAAATATATATAAGATACGTATTATAACACAATTTCTAATTGTCAATCAGATCGAGAACATCCATTTTCCCAAGAAAACTATAAACGCAAGAAACAAAGTGTAAATTCAACATAATTTGGTGTAACGAAGAATTCCAATGGTATAAGATGAATAAGTAGAGCTACGTTATATGGCAGCTAACCGTTCCATCACTTTGACTTGTTCTCCGTCTGCTTTATAATTTCTGAGTCCTTTCCGCATTTCAGATTGCAATTCAGAGAAAATAAAAGGTTTGTATCGTCGTGCATTATCTTCACTCACAAGAACCTCTGGAGCCGAGATCTGGGTGTCACCTGCAAAGTTATAAAAAAAGGGAACTGATAAACGATTCTCCCACCCTTTACTAATGACGCGATGAACGGCACTCCAGTATTTACCATTGCTCCACACCTGCAATCAAATAATCTTATCAACTGCACAACTAGAACCATATAAATTACAATTACAGCAAAAATAGAAAAGATTAATTTGCACCTTAAGACTGTCCCCTAAATTGACAATAAGGGAGTTTGGAGAATGCTTTATGTTGATCCAATTCCCTTCTTTTGTTCGAACCTCAAGCCCTTCCTTTTCATCAGTGTGAAGGATTGTCAGGCAACCCGGATCTGCGTGAGGAGTTAGAACCACCTCCCCAATAGATTTTCCATGAGATGAATAGCTGTTTATCCGCAAGATGGCTATACATTTCTCGAAATCAGAGTGGCAGAAAGTTTCAACGTCCAAACCCAGACTCGCCAGAATGAGTTTAATTATCCTCTGTGCAAGATCTGATAGATGTAAACTCAATGCACCCATCGCTTCACTGTAACATAACAGCACCACTATATCATTAGTGAGAATAGTACCAGAATTTTAAACAGTAAGGATAGGGACCCATCCATGTTCTAATTGTTGTAAATTGAATTTCAATTATAAAAAAAATGATTAGAAAATTATTTAGTAGATTAATAGTCAGTCATTAGTATATCTAATAGTTGGAAAAAAAACAGTTAATAATTAGATCAATTGCATAATTTTAGTTATACCAATAGTGTATAATTTTTGGGGCATTTTTACATAAGTATTAGATCAATTGTAGAATTTTGTGGTGGTGGAACCGTTTATGTGACAATAGAAAATATGTATGGGACATCAACTCAACATGACCACTTTTTGATCCTTGCATAAGAATCCCAAAATATTGGTGTTAACTACCCAGAAGCCAAAACAATAGCTATAAGCATTTAAGTCCTGTACAAAATGAAAAAACAAAAAAGATCAAATCTGATGTTATACTGCTTGAGAATTTAAGATGGTCAACATTAACTATAATGACTACTTGATACCCTTCCCCTAATTATATTTAATTAAAAAGAAAAAAAGAAAGATTATCTGAATCCCCACAATTAGAAGGCACTTATATAAAAGATTCATTTGAAATCAATATATTAGCTTTTGAGCTAATAAACAACATACCAGAAGTTTGCATTTCCTTCCTCAGGCCATATCTTTCGAGATATTTCAAGGATTGAATCTGGATTGGGCATGTCAAGGAAGCAAAATGTCTCAAAAGTGGTCGGAATGCCTGGAGCACGGACATAACTCTCTGCCGGAGTAGAAGTTGTGACTCTGTCTTTAACCTCCATGGGCATTGACACCAAATCCTTGCTAACAGACAAAACCTTTTGCAGAAGATCTTGTGGAACTCCATGATTCACCAGTCTGAAAAATCCCCATTCTTCACAAGCCTTTCTGAGTTTGACAACCTCCGGATGATATTGAAGATGATCTCCCTCAATTTCCTGGGCAAATTGTGAGATGTCAATCACAGGGAGATCGGTTTCAAGAGGAGATTGTAACGAGGAAGTCATGATGCCCTTACCGCGGAAAAACTATTTTTAAAAAATATCCTGGGGGATTTTGAGGCTTAACTAAATATAAATAGACATCCTAATAGTGGATACTGACTTTATATCTCGTCCAAAAGGCAATTTTTTTTTATACCAATGTGGACTTTGTCAAAGAAATAATGTTGAAGTCGTAATATTGTGCCGGATTTCCCAGGAAGAAAAAAACTCAACAATATTGTGGCGAACTTTTCATCGTATTAGTTGATAAAGATTGTATATCTCATCTAAATTGGACGTGAGAAGGACACTCGTGAAATTAACCAAAATTAATAAATATGGCAATGAAATAACGATGATCAATCCGAAATACAGAAATAAACAGGTATTATGAGCATTTTTCAGCGTTCAACAGGAAATAACAAGCGCGTTTTGTAAAATAGCAATGTGTTTATCGCCTCGCTCACGGAAAGTTGAAATTTTCAAATATTTGAATACAAGAATTTTCATATGTGGTGTTTTAAGCCTAGAGAGCCGTTTTTGACTTTTGCTAATGAGAATAGCGTAAGGATGTGGTGTTTTAAGCAGATAGAGCAGTTTAGGACTTTTGTTAATGAGAATACCGTAAGGACATTGAATTTATGTTTGATCGATTGAATCTGTTGTTATGGGTTTGTCGGAATGATCTGAAATTTCTACATCTTTTAACATCAAATCAGATTATGATCTTTATTTGATAGGTTTGTGCTTAAAGTCAAACCACTATTGTAGTTACATCTGCCTTCCAAAACCCATTGTATGGTCGGTTACAACACACAACCAAAGTGTCTTCTAACATCAATCCAGCCAAAGTCAACCCAACCTTGCAAAATCTATCATATGAACACGCAATCAATTGCAAAATCTATTATATGAACACAAAATCAATAACCACTTGTTCTTTTAACAAATTTATTATATGAACATATTCACAATAACTAACCATTTGCACGTTTAACAATTATCTAATGTTAAAAAAAGTGTTTTAGCATGATCATCTAATCCTCTTACTTTTAAGATGACCTTGAATCTATCTACCTTACCAAACAAACCTATCTTCTGATTTTTTTGATCTTGAATTTCAATATAACATCTTGCTTGGTCACCCATGGATATATGCCATATAGTCAATTATATCTGCATATCATCAATATTAAATTCAATTACTAGAAGGTCCTTACTATAAATCCTATCATTGTCCTAGAATGGATGTTGTCATTCCTTCTCCATCATTACAATCTGTATTCTGTTGATAAGTGATGCTGCTTTAGCATGCAGCTCCATGCAACTGCAGTTTGGACATGAAGCTATCCATTCATCACCATGCACAAGCTATTTTTAGTTAATAGTTTTTTTTTGTTTATTCATGCAAATAAAGCATGTACTCCAGCATGCATGAATCCTTAGGAATATTTTTAGTTTTGCTTTTTGCATGAGTTTGTTTTTAGTAAATAAAGCATGTTGTGCATGCACTTATTGTATTCTTAATTTAGGGAGTAGTTTGCTTTTTTTTAGTTTGAGAGCCTTAGTAGCTTTCCATGCAAAGCTAGGAATATATTTAGAACTGTAGTTATTATTTATTCTTCTAGACTACAAATTCTTTATATATACAACCTCTATGTAATTTTTTAATTAAGCTTCAATAAAGATATTGGTGTTTTCTTCTTTTTGTTGTTATTGTTTGCTAATCAGTTGGTTCAGAGAGGATAGGTCAGGTTCAAAATTCTACAAGTGGTATCAGAGCAGGTAAAATTGTTTTGGGTTAAAGTTTTATTGTTGGAATTTCGCCAAAGTTAATCATGTCGAATTCTAACCATATGCCCGTTCCAGAATTTGATGGGAATGATTATGATTATTGGTGCATTAAGATGCTGACCTTTTTGATTGGAAAAGATTTGTGGGAGATTATTGAATCAGGTTATGAAGAGCCAACTGATTGGAATGCCCTTACAGCCAATGAAAGAACAGCAAGAAAGGAAGCAAGGAAAAAGAATGCTCAAGCTTTGTTTCACATTCAGATAGCTCTTGATAAGAGCTTATTTCCAAGAATATCAGGAGCAACAACTGCCAAAGATGCCTGGAAGACTCTACAAGAAGCTTACCAGGGTAGTGATCAAGTTAAAGTGGTCAAGCTTCAGACATTGAAGCAAGAGTTTGAGAATTTGAAGATGCAAGAAGCTGAAAGTATAAGTGATTATTGTGTCAGAGTCAAAGATGTAGTCAATAAAATGGCTACACTTGGAGAAATTGTAAGCAATGAAGTTTTGATTAAAAAGGTGTTGAGATCTTTGACACCCAGATGGAATCATGTAGCAATAATCATAGAAGAAAGCAAGGATTTGACAAAACTACAGTTTGATCAACTAGTTGGATCCCTGATGTCTCATGAAGAAAGATTGAAAGATTCTTTTGAAGGTGTAGAGAAAGCATTCTCCTCTAAATTGCTAATCACAAAAAATGAAGATGCAAGCAGCAATAGTGCCAAAATCAATCAAGGCCAAGGTAAAGGGCAAAGCCAAAATTCTTCAAGAGGCAGAGGAAAAGGTGGCTCAAGAGGAAGTGGTGGTTTCAGAGGAAGAGGTAGAGGCAGATTTGATAAGAGAAATGTTCAATGTTACCACTGTAATAGGTATGGCCACTTTGAAAGAGAATGCAAAATTGAAAGAAGGTAAAAGTGCTAACTATGCTCAAGAAAGTAGTGACAATCCTCCTGATCACTTATTTTTATCTTATGCCAAGGGTGAAAACACTAGTAAAGATGTTTGGTACCTAGATTCTGGATGCTCTAACCATATGACAGGGAATGACAAGTTTTTCTCAACAAAGGATGGAAGTTTCAAATCCAAGATCCAGCTTGGTGATGATAAATCATTGGAGGTTGCTGCCAAAGGAGCTATGGAGGTCCAAACAAAAGAAGGTATAAAGAATATTCATGATATTTATTATACTCCACAATTGAAGCACAATTTGCTAAGTGTTGGGCAGCTATGTGAGAAAAATTATAAAGTAGTCTTAGAGAATAAGACTTGTACTATCTATGATAAGAATAAGGATAATAGGGTGATCACTATTGTTCCTATGACAAGAAATAGGATGTTCCCTTTGAGGTTTGGTGAACATAACAACAATTTGGCAAATATGGCTTATGAGGATTCAAGTTGGTTATGGCATCTCAGGTATGGGCATTTAAATTTTCATAGTTTGAAGTTTCTAACCTCACATGCATTAGTTTCTGGTTTGTCCAAGGTTGAGGAACACAAGGAGGTTTGTGAAGGTTGTGCTAAAGGAAAGCATGCAAGAGAAAAGTTTCCAAAGGGCAATGCATGGAGGGCTCATCACCCACTTCAGCTTGTTCATTCAGATATATGTGGTCCTATGCAGACTAAGAGTTTGGGTAAGTCATCATATTTCATCACTTTTATTGATGATTACTCACGAAATTGTTGGGTATATTTTTTGAAGGCCAAAGATGAAGCCTTGGATACATTCAAGAAGTTTAAAGCCCTTGTAGAAAATGAGAAAGGGTGCAAGATCAAATGTTTAAGGACTGATCGTGGAGGAGAGTTTTGCTCAAAGGCTTTCCAAAGTTAATGGCATCAAGAGGCAACTTACTACTGCATACACACCTCAAAAAAATGGAGTAGCTGAAAGGAAGAATCGTACTATGGTTGAAATGGCAAGGTGCATGTTACAAACCAAGGGATTGAGCAATTCTTATTGGGGAGATGGAGTTGCTACAGCGGTGTACATCCTCAACCGTAGCCCCACCAGTGCACTAGAAAAGATGACTCCTTATGAAGCTTGGTATGGTAAAAGGCCTAATGTTAATCATTTCAAAGTTTTTGGTTGTTTCGCTTATGTGCATGTACCCGATCAGAATAGACAGAAGTTAGATGCAAAGAGTGAGTCATGTATTTTTATTGGGTATAGTGAGAAAAGAAAGGCTTATAGATTGTATAATCCCCTCACTAACAAGCTTATTGTCTCAAGAGATGTGATTTTTGATGAAGGGGGAGTTTATGGTCATAAAAAAGGCCATGTTGAGAAGCCAAAATCTATTTTGAATGATGATATAATTGTTGATATTGATCATGAGCAACCAACTAATGTTTCTATATCTAATGGTTTAACTCCACCAAGCAACCCTTCATCAAGTTCTTTAGTACCAAGTTCAAGTCCAGCTTCTTCTCCAAGTTCTACAAGGAAAGTAAGGAGATTGAGTGATATCTACCAGAGGAGTGGAAATCAAGTACATGAAGAAAACCCAGTAGGTGAAACAGTGAATTTTGCTTTATTAGCCAAGGCTGATTTTGAACCATCATGTTTTGAAGATGCATGTACTAATGAGGTTTGGGTGAAAGCCATGGAAAAAGAGATGGATTCCATTCACAGGAATGACACTTGAGAGTTAACAAAACTTCCACATGACAAAAAAAGGATTGGCACCAAATGGGTCTACAAGACTAAGTTAAACAGTGATGGGAGTGTTGAAAGACACAAGGCAAGATTAGTTGCTAAAGGCTTCACACAAAAGTATGGAATTGATTATGAAGAGACATTTGCACCAGTAGCAAGACAAGAGACCATAAGAATGCTGATTTCATTAGCAGCTCAAAAGAAGTGGAGCATACATCATATGGACGTGAAAAGTGCCTTCTTGAATGGGTACTTAGAAGAGGAAGTGTATGTGGAGCATCCACAAGGTTTTGAAGTGGAAGGAAAAGATAATTATGTCTACAAGTTGAAGAAGGCTTTATATGGCCTCAAGCAAGCACTAAGAGCGTGGTATGCCACGATTGATGGATACTTTCAGGAGAATGGCTTCCAGAGAAGTAAGAGTGATCCTACCCTATACTACAAACAAGAAGGTACTGATATTCTCATCATAAGTTTGTATGTTGATAATCTTTTGTATATGGTAGTAGTTCTAAGATGAAAGATGAATTCAAAGATGCTATGATGAAAGAATTTGAGATGAAAGATCTTGGTCTAATGAAATATTTTCTAGGAATGGAGGTTTATCAAAGTAAGGATGAGATTTTCATTTGTCAAACAAAGTATGCACAGGATATGCTGAAGAAATTTAATATGACTGATTGTAACCTTGCCTCCACTCCAAGTGCTCATGGAGATTTGTTATGTAGAGATGATGGTGCTGATTTAGTTGATGAGACAACTTACAGAAGTATTGTGGGGAGCTTGATGTTTCTAACCCACACAAGGCTAGATATTGCTTATTCAGTTTCACTTGTTTCAAGGTATATGACAAATCCATCTAAAATACATATGAAGGCAGCCAAGAGCATTTTGAGGTATGTGAAAGGGAATTCAAGTTTTGGTATTCATTACTACTCTTCTGAAAAGTTCAATCTTGTAGGCTTTAGTGATTCAGATTGGGGAGGTAGTATAGATGACCGTAAATCTACATCTAGAAATTGTTTTTCTTTTGGTTCTGGTTTAATTACCTGGAGCTCAAAAAAACAAAGTATTGTTGCCCTCTCATCTACAGAAGCGGAGTATGTTGCAATTACCTCAGCAGGTACACAAGCCCTTTGGCTCAGAAAAGTTTTGGAAGAAATTGGAGAAAAACAAATTCAGCCTACAGTAATTTATTATGACAATATGAGTGCCATCAAGTTAGCTAGGAATCCAGTTCATCACAGCAGAACTAAGAATTTTGATTTGAAATATCACTTCATACGAGATTTGGTGCAAAAGAAGGATGTCGAATTAAAGCACATCAATACCTAGGATCAGCTAGCAGATATATTCACCAAAGCGGTTGCGAAAGCTTAGTTTATAGCACTACGAGATAAGATTGTCAGCCCTCTCAGCATCAAGGGGGAGTATGTTGATAAGTGATGCTGCTCTAGCATGCAGCTCCATGCAACTCCAGTTTGGACATGAAGCTATCCATTCATCACCATGCACAAGCTATTTTTAGTTAATAGGATTTTTTTGTTTATTCATGCAAATAAAGCATGTACTCCAGCATGCATAAATCCTTAGGACTATTTTTAGTTTTTCTTTTTGCATGAGTTTGTTTTTAGTAAATAAAGCATGTTGTGCATGCACTTATTGTATTCTTAATTTAGGGAGTAGTTTGCTTTTTTTTAGTTTGAGAGCCTTAGTAGCTTTCCATGCAAAGCTAGGAATATATTTAGAACTACAGTTATTATTTATTCTTCTAGAGTGCAAATTCTTTATATATACAACCTCTATGTAATTTTTTAATTAAGCTTCAATAAAGATATTGGTGTTTTCTTGTTTTTGTTGTTATTGTTTGCTAATCAGTTGGTTCAGAGAGGATAGGTTAGGTTCAAAATTCTACATATTCTACCATATGGTTAACATATAGTAGAACATTGGCAATGGTTATCAAGCAACTTAAACTATGCACAATCAAAATCCACTCTCAAAAATTGACATGAAACTATTCATATCATATTGATGAGCTAATCCATCCTATTTTAGGATGATATTGTGAGTGTTTTCAGGAGCCTGACCTGCACACCAAATCTTCACAAGCACAAGATGCTCGAAATTAGCATAAATGACTATCGATACCCTTCACCTAATTGTCTTAGAAGAGAGGGGATTAAAAAATAAATAGTAAAGAGCATCTCGATCCCGACAATTAGAAGGCAGAGGTTCATTTGAAATTATATCAGCTTTTCATCTAATAAACAACATACCAGAAGTTTGAATTTCCGTCCTCGGGCCATATCTTTCGAGATGTTTCAAGTATTGAATCTGGATTGGGCATGCCAAGGAAGCAAAATGTCTCAAAAGGTGTCGGAATGCCGGGAGCACGAACATAACTCTCCACCGGATTAGAAGTTGTGACTCTGTCTTTAACCTCCATGGGCATCGACACCAAATCCTTGCTAACACACAAAACCTTTTGCAGAAGATCTAGTGGAACTCCATGTTTCACCAGCCTCAAAAATCCCCATTCTTCACAAGCTTTTCCGAGTTTGACAACCTCCGGATGATATTGAAGACGTTCTCCCTCAATTTCGTGGGGAAATTGTGAGATGTCAATCACAGGGAGATCGGCTTCAAGAGGAAATTGTAACGAGGAGGCCATGATGCCCTTATGGGAAAAACTATTCTTCAACAATATCGTGGTGGATTTTTGAGGCTTTGCTCAATATAAATAAACATCTTAATCATCGATAGTGATTTTATATCTCTTCCAATCGAAAACTTTGGATATCAAGACTTTGTGAATGAAATAATGTTGAAGTCGTAATATTGTGCCAGATTTTCATCCTATAAGTCGATAAAGACTGTCTATCTCATCCAAATTGGGTGTGAGCATGACACACGTGAAGTTAACCAAAATTAATAACTATGTCAATGAAATAACGATGATCAATCCGAAATAATGAAATAAACAGGTATTCTGAGCATTTTTCAATGTTCAACAGGAATAACATGCACGTTTTGCAAAATAGTAATGTATAATCCCCTCGTACACGGAAAGTTCAAATATTCAAATATTTGAATTCAAGAACTTTCATATGTGGTGTTTTAGCCGAGAGAGCCGGTATGGACTTTTGCTAATGAGAATAGCGTAAGGATGTGGGGTTTTAAGCCGATAGAGCCGTGTTGGACTTTTGGTAATGAGAATAGCGTAAGGACATGGGATTTCTGTTTGCTCGATTGAATCCGGGTTTCTCGGAATGATCTGAAATTTCTACATCTCTCAACATCAAATGAGAGTGTGATCTAACATCAATCGATCCAAAGTCACCCCTACCTTAACACAATTAATAACCACTTGCCCTTAGAACAAATCTATTATATAAGCATTCACAATAAATAATAATTTGCATGTTTAACAGTCTTTCTAATGCATGATCATCTAATAGTCTTACTTTTAAGAGGACCTTGAATTAATCTACCTTATACTTTATTCATGTTCTTGACCTTGAACTTCAATATAAAATCTTACTTGGTCACCCATGGATATATGTCATATAGGTGATTATATCCCCATATCATCAATATATCAAATTCCTATAAAAAGGTGTGGAAATCTAAATTCTCACTGATTCTATTCCCTTTCAATACTACAAATTACCTGAAGGTCCTTACTATAAATCCTATCATTGTCCTAGAATGCATGTTGGCATTCCTTCTCCATCATTACCATCTTTATTCTATCATATCCATGTTAACATATAGTAGAACATTGGCAATGACTATCAAGCAACTTGAACAAGGCAAAATCAAAATCCACTCTCAAAAATTGGCATTAAACCACTCATATCGTATTGATGAGCTAATCCATCCTATTTTAGGATGATATTGTACACCAAAATCCTCACAAGAACAAGAAACTCTACCAAATAATGAATTACATTGTGAGATGATATGTTTACAACTCATAGCATCCTGCATTTATAACAAGAATGAGCATGTGAAATAGGAGAGAGCATGGGATCAACACAAGATCTACACAAGAGCAACAGTAACAACTGAAATGATGGAAGTAGTTGAAGTAGCTACCAACAGCCAAAACATTAAATATGTTCACCTAAGTTTAATTAAATTTGTTTGGATGATATGAATGTGGACACCAATACCCCCCTTAAGTGCAACTTAGGGAGAAATATACAAGAGATGCAATCAGCAAATGAAAATGCAATATACAATAAGAGATGCCTTATGGGTCCCAACAACAAAGCCAGATTAGGTATCCATGTACAACTAAAATGCAATGAAACACAATCTCTTACATTTGGAGAAAAGGAGAAAAACCGGTGAGAGAAAACTCCTCTCCAAAAAAGGGAACAAAAAAATGTTGAAAAGCAAAAATTTAAAGGAAGGGAGGAGGACTTCTCAAACCCCCCAAGGACTACTTCCTACACCCCTTACATCAAGCACAACTAAAGATAGTGAGGAGATGTCAAAGGTTTAGTGACGATATCTACAACTTGTTGCTCTGTAGACGAATACTCCAATGACAAGATACCATCCTAAATGAGTTGTTGAATGAACTGCATGTGGATTCTAATATGCTAAGTGCATTGACATTCCACTAGATTATGAGACATTTGTATGGCACTCTGATTATCACACCAAAGAGTAGCAATATGATCAGTAGGAAAACCATACTCAACCATCAACCATCAAAGTTAAAGAACCTTCTAACTAGACAAGACAGCTCGTTGATACTCAGCCTTAGTTGATGATAATGCAATAGTAGTTTGCTTCTTGCAAGACCAAGACAAAAACAAAGCCAAAGGTAGACCTTCAATCATCAACATCAATAGCCCATAATGAGATAGTGAAACCCATAATCTCAGTAGAACTTGATGTGTATTGAATGCAAAACTATGTAGTGTCCTGAATGTACTGTGAAATATGCTTTGCTTCTTTCTAATGAATCTCATGAAGATCTTGAGAGAATGAGAGACAAGACCAACTACAAAGGAAATATTAGGATGACTATGTGTCAAGTACAAACTATTGTCAATCAATTGATGAAATGAGGTGGCATTAACTGATGGAGTAGTACAATTGGTAGAAAACACAAAACTTGATTGAAAAGGAGTAGGGGTTGGCTTGCAATCAGCCATCCCAAATCTTTGAAGCAAATCAAGACAATACTTCTACTAGAGAATAGAAATACCAACAAAAGATTTATGAATTGAACACCAAGAAAATAGTGCAACAAACCAAGATCAGTCATATCAAAATACTCCATCAAAGATTTTTGAGTATTCTCAATCATGGATGGAGAAATCCCTATAAGAATCAAGTCATGTGCATAAAGAAAAATAACGAGAAGATATCCTCATGCCTTTGAGTATAAACTATAAGATTAGAGTGACATCTTGTGAATCTAGAGGCAAGCTAAAAAATGTCCATCTTCTCATATCAAGTTCTAGGAGCTTATTTCAGATCATACAATGAATTCCCAAGCCTACAAACAAGTGAAGGGTCCTACACAAAGCCTAGTGGCTACTCCATATATATCTCCTCTTGAAGATCATCATGGAAGAATGCACTCTCCACATCAATTTGATACACTAACCAAATCTTAGATGCAATAATAGAAAGTATATAGAAAATGGAATCCATCTTATCTACGAGGGAAAAGGTCTTAGAATGGTCAATATCCCCAACTTGAGAAAATCCCTTAACCACTAGATTAGCTTATACTTATCAATAGAGCCATCAACTCCAAATTTGGTACAATACACCCATTTGCACCAAACAAACTTTCTTCCCTTTAAAAGAGGAACCAAATTTCAAGTATGATTCTTCATTAAAGAATAATACTTCTTAGCCATAACACTATCCCATTCTGGAATACAAGAAGCCTCTAAAAACTTGTAAGGATTGGTAGAAAGTGCATGACTCAAAAGATTGATACCTGAAGTCTGAGAATAAGTATAGTGATTAGTTATGGGATCACTTGCAAGAGAAATATTTATCATCCTTGACAACCATATGAACCCATAAAGGACAACTGGGTGTAGGTGGAGGAGAAGGAGAAGATGAAGTATTGTCAACAACTAGATTGAAATACCATCTTTTAGAACAACATCATTAGGAGCATCATCATCATCCTATGGAAGCAAAATATCTCCTGAAGAAGAACTTGGAAGAAGAGAGGGAGAAGCCTGTGATGGAGAATCCTTTGAAGTGAAGGATTCATCAAAGTAAACATCACGAGAAAAATGTACCTCTCAAGTGACAAGATCAAACAATTGATAACCCTTCACATCCTCACAATAACCAACAAAGATGAACTAATGACTCTTCTTCTCCATTTATTTGTGTTGAACATTTGGAATGAATGTTCATGCATCATTGTCAAAGACAGAAAAAAGAAACCTTGGGATTCATATTCTGCATTGCCTTGTGAGGCATATGATTTTAAATGTAGTTGGCACAATTGACGGCCTCTACCCAAAATGTTGGACCCATGTATCTAGACTAAATCATACAATTGGACAGCTCCCATAACCTATTCTATTCTTCCACTCTGCCACACCATTCTATTAAGGAGTGTATGGCATTGTGTGTTGATGAAGAATTTCTTGAGCACAGAAGAATTTTTGGAATGCCAGATTGATATATTCTCCCTTGTTATTTGTGTGAATCTTTTGAAGGGAATGTCCTAACCACTTCTTCACAAATGCAAGGAAGGTCATGAAGTATTGTAGAACCTCATCCTTGTACCTCAAAAAGTACACCCATGTGCACCTACACAAGTCATCAATAAAGGTGAGCACATACTTAGCCCCTGAAAATGAAAGAGTGGGTAATGAGATGAGATCACTATGCAGATACTCAAGGGGTCTTGAAGCATGTTTGGCCATACCCTTTAAGGAAAGGGATATGTGTGATGTTTTCTAGGGACACAACCTTGAAAAAATCCATCTAAACAAGAGATGTGAGGTAAACCAATCACCAAATTTTGTGTGCTCATCTATTGAAGATATCTATGACTCAGATACCAAAAATGTTCATGCCAAAGATTTCTCACAAAATTCTCATGAGCAATAAGGGATGATCCTAATGAAGACTCATATCCATCAAAACCTATACAAATGAGATGCGTGATCAACTATGCTTGTAGCAATAACCTTGTCGGAATATTGCATCTCTTGAATATTCACTTCAATAGGAGAGAACTCAATGAGCCTTCCTCACCATGATTTCAAATTTGGTCATATGGAAAGGAGATTCTTTGAAATATTATGAACAAGAAGAACATCATAAATGCTACCATCTTGCATCTGAACTAATCATGTCCCCAAAACTAGAATTTGGTAAGAGTTCCCAATAATAATATGTGAAGACTATTAGAAATAGTATCAAGAATATCCACAGTATAAGTCATGTGGTGAGAAGCACAAGAATTAAGAATCCAACTAGAACTTGTAGAGGACAAAGCCTTGGCTGAGAGAGCTTTCCGTTTTCCCAAGGAAGAATACTTAGGCATGGCAAGATTGTGCTTCCTCATAGCTTTCTCCAATGCTACTAGACTCACAAAATATTGTGCATCATTATACCTAGGCTTTCCACGAAAGAAATAATTCTTCATTTTCTTCTTCTACTTATAAGATGACCCTAATGATTTAGAAGGAGGAGGAGGAGGAGGAGGAGGTTTATTCTATCGATCATTCATCACCTTAAGTGTGGAGGGAGTCTCACCACTTGAAGAAACATTTGCCTTGAGATTCTTCTTATACTTACTCTTACCCTTAGGAGATTGAGCCATCAATGCAAGACTCTTAACATGAGGATCCATCTAAATTAACATGCCCTGATAATCCCTAGTCAAACGATCACAAAATACCTCAAAATAAGGCATCTTATTGTCTTCTCCATATCATTCATAGTAGAATAGAAGGTAGAGGAAAACACTTGGAAATGACCTCTAGGTTTAGACAAGATCAAGAAAATACATTCATTATCTTGTTTAGTGTGACCACAACCTTTCAACTAAGAGAAAATTTACTTGAATTGTGCAAGGAAATCTTGAATAGAGGGAAATGTATCTAGAATAAGAGAAGTAATATTGGCTTCAAGTTGCATGATCCCAAATTGGTTGACCTTACCATACAACTCAGTGAGCTTATCCCATACTTTTTTAGATGGTGTACACTCAGCAATGTGAAACAACAAATTATTTGACACATGAAGACCAATGAGTCCTTTTGCCTCATCTATTTTGTTTCTATGAAAAAACTCCTCAAATGGCTTTGTGAATTTTGGTTGGTTAGCATCCAACAACTCCCAAATACCTTGAGATTGTAACAATTACAACATCTTGAGCTTCCATGTCTGATAGTTGTGCGAGGTGAGCAATTCAATCCTAGGGTCTGATATATTATACAAGGGTACACAAAGGACTAATATGCTAGATACACCCCCAAAATCGATACAAACTAATTTTACAATTCCCAAACACTAACTTTGCCAAGAGAAACAACAAAGGCAACTAGCAACTTTAAGCTACTAAATTTTTCATAAAATGGCAAAAATTTTAGAAAATACCTTGTTTACAAAGTAGCTTGTCGAGGAAACCTTTTGAGGATATCTTTTTCATTGAAGAAAGAATTTGTATGCAAAATTTATGCAAGAGTGGAAAAAGGGCCTATTTTAGGCACTTTCAAAATTGTTGCAAGCTCCTCATTGATCCATGTGACCACTAAAGCATGATGAAAAAAAAATAACATGATCTGTAATGGCTAAAAAGCATTTCATGGTGGGGAATCTACCACATCACCACTCTAAGTGGAACTGTATACTGAACATGGTGTTGCAGGATGTGCCACATCACCACTCTTTGCCAGGTGAGAAAGCCAAACCAATCGGCTATTCCACATCACTACTCTTTGCCAAGTGAGAACGCCAAACCAATCGGCCATAGCTAAGTCAACAAGTCTGCCATATCACAAGATGCACTAATCATGAGAGCACAACAAGAAGGAGCAAGAGATCCATGAAGTTGCATTGGTCTTGTCAAAGACTAACCTATATAACATATCACCAAGCGAACTTCATGAGGGCATTAAAATGGCAAGAAAGACATACAACACTGCATAAATGTTGGTTGACTATACCCACATGAATATCATTAACAACATTAATAGCGATAAGAAAATTATTTGAAAAGATTCAAAGATCAATGCACATTTGCAATGTGGGAATAAAGTCCCGATTCCTTCTTCAACTGACAATTCGACCGGTCCCACCAATTTGCATCCATGATTCTTGTTGTCCAATTAGTGAACCGTAGTGTTGATTTGTTGGGGAAACTTTATCATTTTAGGGTAAAATATTTGCATATTACAATATAAATTGATTCTGCACAAAACAAATCAGCCAACGAGATGTGGTTAGAAATAAAATAAAAATTGTTAGAGCAGAAGCAATAACAAAGTGTCACCTCAAATGTCAGGTCTTTGAACACATCTCCTTAGGCATGAAACCATTTCAAGAATCTCCCCTTTTCTTGAAATCTCTCTTTCAACTATTCATAGGATAGAGAACCATGATCTTTGTGAGGGATCGAGCCTCTCCATAGAGCTTCTCCAAGGACACTAATCACTGCTTTGAGCCAGCCAATGAGAAATGAGTTTGCAAGAAAGGGTGTGAGAAGTTCGTGGGTGGGAGAGGACTGCATAGATGTAAACAAATCGCCAAAGGCAATGTTCGATAAAGCCATAAGCAGTAAGGATAAAAAATGGTTATATTAGCTACAATCACCAAGAGAGCAATATGCCTCCATAAAAGAAACTGATCTCAAACTGATGAAAAATTTAGTGCTTGAAAGAGGTTGTAGGGTCAGATAGGAGCCTGACCTACACACCAAATCCTCACAAGCACAAGAAACTATATCAAATAATGAATTACATTGATGGAAAATGAGATGATATATTTACAACTCATAACATCATGTATTTATACCAGGAGTGAGCATGTGAAATAGGATGGAGTGTGAGATCAACATGGGATCCACACAGGAGCAATTGAAATGGTGGAAACGGTTGAAGTTGCTACCGACATCCAAAAAAATAAATATGTTCACCTAAGTTTAATTAAGTTTGTTGGGTGCGATATGAACGTGGACACCAACAAATATTTTGTTCTCGTTGAATTACATTAGTTCTTCTAGGAGTCCAATGGAAATAATTTTTGGATCCCAAATACCATTATGGATAGCGTAGACACTAAAAAATGGTCAGTGTTTATATCCTATTTTTAACATATTGTTCGCATGGTCTTTACTGACCTAATTTTCCCAATTTTCCCAATTCCTTCCAATCCTCCCTAAGTTGACCCAATTTGACCTAATTTGACTTAATTTGACCAAATTGGAGTTTTCTAGACTTCAGTTTGACTAATTTAGCCTCTTAGATTTATTTAATTAATTAACTAATTAATTAAACTCCCTTTTACTAAGAATTATTCTAAGTCCTAAATAAATAAATTTAATTTATTTATTTGTCCTCTTTGTCCATTAATTAAATAAATAAATTTTATTTGTAGGGCCCCTCCCCAATCAAGCTTTGATTAACTTAGTTGACCATAGTTGACCCTATTAATAAATGTTATAATTCAATAGGATGGGCTATGTTAGACAGATAGATTGGTGAGAAAAGTAATTGAACCAAGTTATATAATCATTTCACCTTGTGGTGTACATTTTGATGTGATTGAATTTGAAATCCTAAATGATCTGTTGATTGGATAATCTTGATCTGATGTATGGCAGCTATATCTGAATTTGCAGAATTTTATTATGAATATAGAAAAGTGATGCATGTCTTATGAATGGTTGAAATTTATGGGGATCATGATAATGTCATTCAGTGAATTGCTTTATGTGGATTGCATTGGATATATGGTAAATTGATTTGTATGATGGCAATTGTATGCAGAGTGATTGATTTGTATTCCTTCCTATATGATTGAATTTATATGTGATTATTTGGGAATTACTAATGTGTAATCGAGATGCACAGGAAAATTATCCATGTGACCATGGAAACATTATGGAGAACCAAACCTAGACCTATGTACGTTCGTAAAACCAGGGGTTGTCTATTTGGAGAGACAACACCCCATATGTATCATATTTTATTCGTAATAGTAAATGATGCATGTGTGTTAAATTTTATTTATTGATTTGTTTAAATCCAACAAGAAACAATTTCCATGTGTAATTATGTAATGTATTTTATTGTGTCACTTGACACATGTGCTGAATAGTGCTTTGATTTTGACTTGGCTCTTGGAGGGAGATTGTTTCAACCAAAGCCTTTTTTTCAAATATTTGGGTGTGGTCCCAAATTTTCCTTGGGTAGAAAGTCTTGGGAGTGGTCAACTCAGGTTTGACCCGAAGGTTAACTTCAAAAGGATTTCTAAGGGGTCAAATGGACTCCTAGGGGTAGTTTAAGGGTTAATCCTAAGGTCCATAGGGTATACCTATGGGTTAGGGGTATTTTTAGGCATGTGACTACTCCCATGTGACTGTTTAGTCACCTCCAAAGTTGGTTTTCCCAAGATGAGCGAAAATCCAACTTGGAAGGTCCCTCCTAGGTTAAATAACCTTCATTTCTTGTGTCAGTTTCTCTTCCCCACTTTCTCTTGCCTTTTCTCTTTCTAGTTTTAGTAACCTGTAAGAGGTTGGGAAGACCAACCAATGGGAACCCTCACTCTATCCAAGGGATTGGGAAGAGTGAGAGAGACCTTCTTAGGCAAGGATTAGGGACTTACTGAGTTAATCACCCACTCTCCATCTTTGGAGATCTTGCAATTTTGAAAAGAATAGTTTGAAGAGAATTTTGGCTAAGTGTTAGAAAGAAAAGAAAGTATTGTGGAATTGGATTGCTCATCCTCAATATAGATCTAGCAAACCTTTGGGTAGATTGAAGGTTGGTTCATCTTCTTCCTTTCATGTTGCATACTTATGTTTAAAAGATTGGTTGTATGTAAATGTTGTCTTCTTGTTTTCCTTCCTTTGTGAAAATAATATGTGATCTTTCTTTTATTCCTTTTATGCATTTCTCTTGTGATTTGGGAGTAACCAAGGTCTTCTACTCTTGGGAGAGTAGGATGGTCTTGAGGGTGGAAGGAGTTTGACAGCCTTAGAGTGAGAGGCTCTCATTATGAGAGTGATCTCAAGGGTTTGTTTATGTGACCCTTGTTGCATAGCCTTGTTTATGCATTTGGGGGTCATAAGGGGAGAAAGTATGGCACATATGCCTTTGGGGGGCATAAGGATGTGAGGTTAATGGACTTATGTTGTATTTTTGGATGCCATGAGATGGCTTGTGATCTACCTTTCTTGCAGTCTCCTCAAGGTATTTGGTCCACTTCCACCCTTGTAAAAAAACATCACATTTTGTGATAAAGTTTAGCCTTGGTTGGGAAAGTGTTTGTTGAGTGTTTCCCTCTCTTGTTTATGATTGCTTGAGTGTAACCTATCTAGGGCTTGGTTCTCCAAGCTCGAGGGTGGCTTCTAGTAAGCCTGGGCTGGGAGGTGAGCTCTCCATGGTCATAGCCATAAAGTTTGTATTGCAGGATTGCTTGGAAAGAGAAGGAAAGAAAATAAGGCTATGAGTTTATCCTACTTTCATTGTATTTAGTTGCAAAATGTATATTTTTGGGAAGCCCTCATTTAGTAGAAACGAGAGGCTAAGTTTGATATCTATCTACTGTAAAAGTTATAAAATGTATTGAATATACTATTTATCTTAGTTTTATGATGAAATAAAGATGCAAATTCATTTGAGCATATTCTTGCAAAGAAAGGAATAAAAACATAGAGTTACTTCCTTATAGTTTTTGAGATAGTTTTTATTGATACTTTCTTGTTGCATTAGATTAGGGAAGAAATTTATCTATGCCTTATTAAGCTTTTGAAAGGAAATAGATATAGTTAGAGGCTAGTAGTGTTGTTGTGCAAAAAGAAGTGTAAATCTAAATGTTAATAAAGTAGTCTTTTAAAATAAGAAATGAAATATTGATTTACATTTATAATTTAAACCCAAAGAAAGCATAAATAGATATTTTAAGAGTTATTTTTGAAAATACATCATATCTGTTTATTGTTTAAATGAATTTAGACATTATTAGTTGCAGCTGTAATAAATTAATTTCTGCTTATCTTTCCATTTTGTAAACGTAGAAAATAAATCTAGTTTTTTTTTTTTTTCGAAAGGAGAATAACTTCATGATATTGAAAGAAAATAAAATATATCCCATTCTGAATTATTGATTAAAACCTGCTCTAGATTTATTTTTTTTTTAAAAGAAGATCTATATATATTTATATATATAAACAAATTAACTATTGTTTTTTAATTCTAACTGACTGTTTTAATAAGAAGAAAATAAATATATCCGTTGCTATATAAAAGAAAAGATTTAGTTCCTATGCCCTTTCAAAAAAAAAAGGATAAAGTTGTATATGCCTTTATATTTTAAAAAAAAAAAAAATCAAACATAGGCATATATATTTTTAATAGTTTAAACTTTGGAAAAGTGAACTATATAGTTAATAGATATTATTGTTTCTTTTTATTTATTTGACAATCAATATAAAATCCCTGCATTTATAAAAATAAGAACACACACACACACACACACACACACACACACACATATATATCCTTTTACATATTTAAAAAAATAAAATAACAAAATAATAAAATATTTAACTTTCAAACTGATGGGGGAGGGCCAAGAAACCCTACCCCGCTGGATTGGGGCCATCGTCACCCCCCTTGTGGGTGCCACGGTGAGTGGACACCACTCGCTGTGGGCCGTCCGTAGTGGGCGGGGTAGAACCTGCCACTACGGGTGACCCCAGTAGCGGTGGCCACCACTATGGTAACCCACAGTGGCCGACAGCCGCCACTGTGGTGAGCCACAATGGACGGTGGCCTCTCCCTGTGGGGTACCACAGCGGCTGCCCTCCCCAACCTCGCTGCGGTCCCTTTGTTAAATCATTGTGGCCTTCGATAGCACTATCCCCTTGCTCACCTCCTCCGCCATGGAAGCCACCACATACACACACACACTTGTCAAGCACCAAAAAAAATATAGGTTTGATAAGAAAAGAAGCCCTAACCCAAATACGGGTTAGGGTTAGTTATTGGAAGGAATGAGATAAGGGTTAAGTAAAAGGAAACAACTCTAGTTAGGGTTTTAAAAAGGTAAATTATAAAATAATGAGAAAAGAGGAGGGAAAATGTCCCTCTAAGAATTTGAAATGGAATTATTCATTTAACTTAAGTTATTATTTAGTTTAGTAGGCTAGTTTGGAAATGTAATGGAAAATGTAATGAATTGTTTTATATTTGGGTAAATGTTTTTAGTGAAAAGTTTAAATAGTATGGAGATTAAAATTTAGTCTAAGAGGTAATTTTAAATGTCTATCATTGAATATTAATATTTATTAATTTGGGAATTGTTTAGTTATAGAGAAGTAATATACTCTTTTCGAGTAGTTTAATTAAAAGGGTTTATTGATGAAAATTTTTGCTAAGTTTAATGATTTATTTTAAAATAAGAGGTAATGTATATCTTGAATATTTATATTAATGTTTTGAGGATTAACGTATCACTACTTGATTTAAGTTGTATAAATATTTTTTAGAAATTTTAATGATATTTATAATTAAATGGAAGAATTTAATATAGGTTATTAAATATTTAATTTAAGAGGATATTGTAGTGGCCTAATATATTTGCTCTAAAATAATTTAATGGATTAAATCTTGCAAACCTTGTTAACCCAAGTGGAGTCTTTTATCAGATAATTTAATTATCATAATGATGCTCGGCACTTTAATTTTATTTATTCAATTAGATAATATTAATACATTGAAATTGTATTAATGTTGAATTAATAGATGCAAGATGTAATTAAGTTTTAAAGGAAGGGTGTAATAACATGATGGAGGAAACTTGATATTAGTTAAATAACTGATATTGAATCAAGTAATTATATTAATGTCTTTTTAGAAGAAGTTGATCTAATTAAATACTATAAAACACAACTAAAATAAAAGGGACATTTGAGTGAATTTAATATTGATTTTTAAATTAATTGTTCCGCTTGATAATAGGTGTTATTGTATTTTTTACGTAAGTAATATTCTTATTCTATCGCCTATGAATTTTATTGAAACCATAAGGTTTCTAGTTAATTTTTATTTCATCGCTCACTTTAGGAACCCATTTTAATTTCATTTAAGAATTTGTTTGGAACAACTTGTTAAGCAGTCACATCAATTTAAGCATAGGTAAAATTTGTTGTTTGTTGTTTTTGATCATATTTATTAATTTATCATATTTATCTTCCTCCCAAATAAAGATAATTAATAATTTATTAATTCATCTTTATATGCTTTTCATGAGGAGATAATTAATCTCTATTTATCTTCTCATGTGAGGATATTTCCTACTTTTTGTTACTTTTTTATTCTTTTGCTTCATCCTCTTATGTAGAGATTTTTAATAATTTCAAATTATTAAATCTTCTCATAATATCCTCCTAACTTTTGAATTTGGAAATGAATAATATTATTTGATTTTCAAAAATCAATCCTTTAGGTAATATCTCTTTGATTTTAATTTTTTAATTGAAAAATGAGATATGCACATTCAAAAATTGACTTTTTTTCGTTTCCCCTGCTTTATCTTCAACATCTTCATCCTTCTTTGAATGGAAGCCCTATCGTGCACTTAATCAGGTGTACCCATCTAACCAAAAATCTTTCCAATCCTATCCGTCTGTTGAATTCTAAGATTTTTGTAAATTCAGAGCTCTTTCTTTGTCAAATAAACTAACTTTAGGCACTCTTGTTCAATTTAATTTTCTACCCATAATCTACCCTTTTCATCATTATTTTTATTGAAATATTCATGCATGTTTTGTCCATTTAATCTGCATAATCGCATACTTCTGTTAATCTCAACTATCATGTCCTTGATTTCAATTTGTATTTGCATCAGCACAATGAGAGCAACATATCGAAATTGTAGATGAAAGGAAAAGCATTGAAGCTTTATAAAAGAAACATCAAAAATGATACTTTGTGTTAATTTTAATTCATGTTTTCTTTCCATAGTTTTGTTAGTCAGATTAGGATAGATTAACATGATAATTTAAGTTTGTGATTAGCATAGTTTGGTTCTTTCATGGTTTGATTTTCTCATCTAACCTCATTTTCCTGATCCACATCTAGTGAACCCGATGTGAAACATGCATCTAATTTGACATCTCTTTGAGTTTCTGGTCAATTCTAGGTACCCAATAAGAAATTTTCAATCAAAAATCAAATTTTGTACTTTTTGAACTCTTGGAGGTCCAACTTGCACACTTGGTGTCTAGAAATGTGCAGTTAGTTCATAGCTCTACATAGTTGGCATATAGAATTGCACAGTTGGTTCATAGAACTACAGAGTTGGTCATTAAACCTATGTATTTGGTCCAATAAATTGTGTGGTTGGTAAGATTTATCCATTTTCATCATTGACTTTTGATATGCAAGGTTTTGCAAAATCTGATGCATCACATGAAAAAATTTCATTAATTACCTAGGTTTGTACTTGCAAATTTGATAGACCTAATGTGTGCATGCATATTTATTGAGTTTAAATTTTAGTTACAATCTTCACTTAGATCCTAATTAGGGTTCAATAAAATTTCAATTTCAATTACAATCTTTAGTTAGATCCTAATTAAGGGTTATTGAAATTTCAATTTCAGTTACAAACTTCACTTAGATCCTAATTAGGGGTTAATGAACTTTCAATGTCAATTACAATATTCACTTAGATCCTAATTAGTGGTTAATTGAGTTCCAATTTTAGTTACAATCTTCATCTTAGATGTAATTAGAGATTAATGAACTTTCAATTTTAGTTCACAATCTTCATCTAGATCTAATTAGGAGGTCAGTTCACTCTTTCATTACAATTGTAATCTCACATAGCTTAAATATAAGTGCTTCAATTTCAAATATGATCCAAGATGGTTCTCCCTAGTGAGAATGTTACCCCTATTCTCCAACCCAACCTAGGATTTGAAAATGACCAATAGGATGTTCTCACTAGATTAAACAACCTTTCATGGACAACCAAAACTAGTTATGCTAAATACATATGTACTATCTTTTTCATAGAAGAAGAAGAGTAAAGAGCCCAACATCTTGAAGATTCTATAAGAAGATAATTTTTAGAGCAAGAAAGAGAACAACAACAACAAAGAGAACAAGAGAGAATCCAAGCCTTTCAACCACCTTCTCCACAACATTGATAGGATTTGAGCCTTTCTTTATATAGTTTTAAGTGTCTTGCATCCTTATTTTATGGTTTGTCTCATATCTTGAAAAATTAATAAAAAAGCACAATTCCTCATAGAGTGAAGTCTAGGTTTTTAGGATATCATCAAAGAGTGGAATGTAAGAAATTAAACAAATGCTTTCAAAATATCGAACAAGTAGAATAGCTATTCAATGAACCCGACAAGTACATCACACTTATGATATATGACATGCATATTTTGGCCTACACACAAAAGTACAACATGTAGCTAACAACACCTATCATAATCTTTTGAAAATTTTATAATTCATGTCCTTGAAAATGAATCAAGATGGTTCTCCTTGGTCAAGAAGAGGAAGAAGCCCCTATACTTCAAATTGATTTAGGTTTCCATGATGAGCAAGAAGACATAATTTCTAAATTGCATGTTTTATCTTAGAGAATAACGAATTGTTGGGACAAGATTAGACAAACAACCTCTATCTTGGAAGAAGATAAAGCATGACATCTCAAAGAAGATTTGCAACGAGAACAATACCAAGAACAAAAAAAAAGAAAATCTTTTCAAGAAACTCTCATCTTGGATATGGCTACTACTAGGATATGTTGTTGTCATTGATGTCATCATATTCCTGTGTTCCAATGTTGCAGAGAGTTATGTTTGTGTCCTGCTGATTGCAGAGAGTTGATCCGCTTGGTTTATCTATTTGATATGTTGAATCAACTAGAGATAATTCACTTAGTGTTGGTTTCATGATGATATGTGGTTATTTGATTGGGTTATGGATTCTGGTATGAGGATTGAATTTTTAGTGTTCAATGTTGCAGTATTCTGGTGTTTGATCCATTGTGCTTCGAAATGATTATATCTTGAGTTATGGATTTGGGAAAATGTTTGGGACATTCGTGTGTATCTTCAATTCAAATGGTTCATGATTTGGTGCTTCTCAAGTTATCTTTCTTGTCCTAGTTATTGTTGTTGAACTTGTTCTTGAGTATCAATGTGTTGACCATTGGAGATTTGATTAAATGGTATTGGTGCAGCTATTATGGATGGTTCTAACATGCTTGTTGGTGTTTCCTAATCGTGTCATATTTGTTTTGGTGGTCTCCATTGATCATTGTGCATGTTGTTGAATATTTTATGGGTCTGGTGATATTCTTCATGTTATGTGACATTTTTAGTGGTGTACCATGTTGCAGATGATCTTGGTGAGATTTCTAGTGGTGTTGTATGTTCGATGGAGTTGATTTCGGTCCATGCTATGTTGTCATGACATTGTATTGGTCCGGTGGTTGATCTATGTATCGTGTGATGTAATTTTGTAATTAGGTGTTAAGGGTTGAGTCGATCTTGTAGTTAAGGTTGATAATTTGTATAAATAGGTGTTATATTCATTTAATTGGTGTATGGGTGTTGTGTCTACAATATTAGAGAGTGGTGTATGTACAAATAAATGAATTTATCTTTTAGTGTGAACTGTTGAGCAGAGTGTGTTGTAGGGCTTAACCGGAACTATCATCAGGCATTTGGAGATGCTATTCATTTAGTTCATCTAAACTGGATTGTTGTCTGAATGTTATGTAAGGTAGTGAACCTTCGCTGAGGGTTGTATCCTTCTGGGTTATTATTTTTTTAGCAGTGAGCTCTAAGCAGTGTGCATTCCCCATTTTAATATTTTCACATACTACTACAGAGTATCATCTTATTGTTGGTAGGTTCCCACCATGGATTTCCCCTTAACTCGGTTTTCCACATCAAAATCTTGGTGTTATGTGTGTTGTTGTTATTGTTCTTATTATTGTTCTTGCTGCAATTAATCAAATTTGAAGTTGTGCTTAAATTGTTTAATCCGGTGAAAACTGATTCACCCCCCCTCTCAGTTTTCCTTTATTGTTGTTGCCAAGAATTGGTATCAAAGCTAGATCCTCTAGAAGAAGCTTGACCACTTGACGAGATCCAAGATGGAAACCTATGTTTTCAAGAAAGAGAGTCCAAGATTTGATGAAAGCAATTATATTGTATGGAAGGATCAGATGGAGTGTCATTTGAAGTGTCTTGGAGAAGATTATTGGAAGATTACAAAGAATGAGATCATAGATGTTGAACATAACTTAAGAGCTAAGGAAGCATTATTGAGTGACCTGACCGATTCAAAGAGGACTAATGTGATGGAACTTTAGACTCCACATGAGATCTGGGAGATGTTAGAGAGTAGAGACCTTGTATGAGGGAGATAAACATGTCAAAGTTGCTAAGCTGCAAAGTTTGAAAGGAAAGTATGAAATGCTGAAGATGGGACATGATCAGAACATATCAACCTTTATGGCTAAAGTAAATGAAATTGTCATGAACATCAAATATGTTGGCGGCTCTTAAAGAAGATGAGATTGTTGCTAAAGTGTTGAGATCTTTGCCTCCTACTTACAAGTCTAAAGTTTCTTCTATTCATGAGATCTAGACTGTGACCACTGTGACAAGAGACATGTTGGTTGGTAAACTTGCTTCTTTTGAGTTGAGTGAATTTGGAGAATCACATGGTAAGTCTGAGAATGCATTTAAAGCCTCTATATCCAGGAAGAAGAAGTATGATCTAGGAGAAAGTTCATCTAGGGTTTCCAAATATGAAAAATAAATGAAAGAGGTGAAAGAACAAGAAAGAGAGTTGGAAGAACTTGAAGCACTTATTGCTCAGAGATTGCCTAAGGGAGTCGGTAAGTATGATGGAAAGTTACCTTTGAAATTTTTCTCTTGTAATAAGATAGGACATTTTTCCTCTAGGTGTCCTGAAAGAATGTCAAGATATGATAAGCATGATAAATTTGATAAGAATGATAGATATGAGAGGAATGATAAGTATGATAATCCCTATAAGCCTAACCAAAAGTACAAATATCAGAAGAAATATTATATGTTGTTGATGCAAGTGTGACAGATGAAGAATTAGTAAATTCAGAAGATGAATTTATATTTATTGCTATCAAGGAAGATGATCTGGTACCAATGTATTCTACAAGCTGCATTGTTGAAGAGAAAGCTTTGGCTACTAAGATTGAAGAGAAAGATGAATGCATAATTGACATCAATTGTTCACATCATATGATAGGTGATAAAAGTAAATTTTTGAATATGCAAAAGTATGATGGTGGAATACAAAGATTTGGTGATAATAAATATTATGTAATTAGTGGTAGAGGTTCTATCTATTTTATGGTAAGCATAATGTTGATGATGTCTTATATGTTGAAGGTTTGAAGCATAATGTTTTGAGTGTTGGACAGATGGTTGATAAGGGATATGATTTGTAATTCAAGAATGGTAAGTGGAAGATTTTGAATGCCTCTGGTATAGAGATTGCATCTGGAACTAAGACTAAAGGTAATATCTTTCACTTGAATGCCTGTGAGAAATTTTTTTTGATTGCTCACATAGATGAAAGTTGGTTGTGGCATAGAAGGATGTGTGATGTTAATTTTGATTGCATGATTAAGATAAGTTCTAATCAAGCTATTAGAGATTTTCCTAAAATTGTGAAACCTTCTAATTTGGTACGTAAAGAATGTCAGTTGGGAAAGAAAACAAGCATTTTATTTAAGAGTAAGCAGTATACATCTAATGGATTATTAGATCTTGTGCATATCGATTTGTGTTGTCCTACAAAAGTGAGAAGTGTGTAGGGTGATAGGGTATTTCATGTTGTTGATTGATGACTACTCTAGAATGATGTGGGTTACTTTTCTAAGGGATAAATCAGAAGCACTAGAGAAATTCAAGATATTCAAAGTTAAGGTGGAGACAAAGCCAAGATTGAAGCTGAAATATTTGATATCTGATAGAGGAGGATAATTCACATCTGGTGAGTTTGATTCATTTTGTGAAAGGAATGGAAATAGAAGATATTTATTTGCTCCTAGAACCCCTCAACAGAATGGAGTTGTTGAAAAGAATAACATAACTATTTTGGATGTTGTGAGGACTATGTTGATTGAAGGAGATGTTGAAAAGACCTTTTGGAGAGAAGCTATTAGCACTATTGTATACTCATTCAACTGGGTGCATATAAAAGGTGATTCTGGTAAGACTCCTAATGAGTTATTGTTTGGTCATGTTCCTACAGTTAGATATTTCAGATTTTTTGGAAGCAAATATTATGTCAAAAGAGATGAGGATATAGGAAAGTTTGATGCAAGATGTGATGAAGGAATCTTCTTGGGCTATTCTACCAAGAGAAAGGCCTACCAGTATTACAATAAGAGATTGAAGAAGATAGTGGAAAGTGCAACTGTGAAGGTTGATGAATGTCATGGAAAGTAGATCAAAGCATGCAGATATGAGTTTGATGATAAATATATCATTTCAAAGAAAGTGTAGATTGAGAACCTGAAGCAGAATGCTCTGGTAGAGATAGTTAATCTAGATATTGCTACTATCAGTGAAAAATTTCAAGAACCCGAGAATCAAAATAATCAGAAGACGCTGAGGTATGTGAAATTAAATCATTCAAAAAATTAGATTATTGGTGATAAAAATAAAGGTGTGATGACTAGGAGAACAATTGTTGTTGATGAGATATGCCTGATTTCCAAGATTGAATCTGAATATGTTGTTTAATCTTGTAAGGATGAGAATTTGATAAAAACTATGGAAGAAGAGTTTAATTAGATTGAGAAGAATAAAACATGGGAACTTGTTTTGAGGCCAAAATATAAGAATGTGATTGGTACAAAATAGGTATTCAGAAATAAATTGAATGAAGTCAGTGAAGTGGTTAGAAACAAAGCAAGAATGGTATGTAAAGAATCTTCACAAATGAAAGGAATTGATTATGAGGAGAATTTTTCTCTAGTAGATAGAATTGAAGTTGTTAGATTACTTCTTGTATATGTTGCTTATAAGAATTTCCAAGTATATTAGATGGATGTGAAGTCAAGGCCATTTTGAATGGAGATTTGGAAGTGGAAGTCTACATTGAGCAACTGGTTGGGTTACCATTATCAGATGAAGGAGACATGGTATGCAAATTTAAGAAAGCATTGTATGGACTTAAACAAGCCCCTAGAGCCCGGTATGATAGATTGGACAAGTATTTCATGAAGTTGAGATTTTATAAGGGTACTACTAACAGTCATTTATACTTTAAGGTTGATAATGATAACATCTTGATTGTTGAAGTTTTTGTTAATGATATTATTTTTGGAGGAGATGATGATTTCAATATGAGGTTTGCTGATGATATGCAAAAAGAGTTTGAGATATCTCTGATAGGTGAGATGAAATTCTTCTTAGGATTGCAGATTACACAAACTATTAAAGGCGTTTTCATTTCTCAATCTAAGTATGTGAAGGAAATATTGAAGAAGTTTGGGTTAGATGACTCCAAAGCTATTGGAGCTCCTATGGTGACTAGATGCAAGTTGACTAAGCAAGATGAATCTCCAAAAGTTAATCAGGCCTTGTATAGATCTATGGTTGGTGGACTATTATACTTGACTTAGACTAGACTAGATATTCTACATGTTGTTTGTCTTTGTGCAAGATTTCAAGCTAATCCTAAAGAGAGTCATGTTACTGCTCTGAAGAGGATTTACAGATACTTGAAGGGGATAGTTGATTATGGTTTGTGGTATCTGAAGAAAGATGATTTCATTTGATGTGCTTAAACTGATGTTGACTAGGTAGGTGATGTAGATGACCAGAAGAGTACCTTCAATGGTGCATTCTTTTTGGGAAAGAAGTTGGTTTCATGGGTGAGTAAGAAGCTAGATGGAATCTCTATCTAATGAATAAGATGAATACATTGCTACTGCTAGCAACTATACTCAAACTTAGTTTGGATGAAGCAGATGTTGAAGGACATTAGAGTTGTGTATGATGAGCCTACTGTTACATATTGTGATAAATCAAGTGCCATTAATATTTCCAAGAATCTGGTATTGCATTCTAAAACAAAGCATATATCAATTAATTATCATTTCTTGAGGGAGAAAGTGAGGAAGAAGTCAAATTGGATTATGTATCTACAAAGGATTAGATTGCAGATATTTTTACTAAGCCTTTTCCTACTGATAAATTTGTATATTTGAGAGACAAGTTATGGGTCTGTTCCCCTCTTGATGAGAACTAGATGCATTGAGATGCATCAGTTCGGTGGACTTCATAATCTTATCTTCTTATCTAGATTGATGAGTTGGTGCTACTTCTCCACTAGAGTAGTCAGTGTGTGATTTTACCTAAGGGGGAGAGATTGTCCTTCTTAGAGGGAGAGCTGCATCATTTTTGTGTCTTTGGCATTGTTGTGAAAGGGGGAGAGAAGCATGTGAAAAACTACCTTATCTTGGAAGCTTTGTGTGTATGATCTTAGGGGGAGATTGTTGGTGTTAATTTCTTTCTTTGCATTGATTATTTTCCATATTCATATGTTTCCTTCAATACCAAAGGGGGATATTGTTGGATATTGTTGCTGCTAGGATATGTCAATATATTCCTGTGTTTCGGTGTTGCAAAGAGTTATTTTGGTGCCCCGGTGATTGTAGAGAATTGCTCTGGTTGGTTTATCTATTTGATATACTAAATAAACTAGAGATACTTGACTTGGTTTTTGTTTCATGATGACATGTTGTGATTTGATCGGGTTATGAATTCCAGTTTGAGGATTGTTTTTCAGTTTTCAGTGTTGCAGTGTTCTGGTGTTTGATCCGTTGTGCTCTTGAATGATTATATCTTGTGTTGTGGATTTGGGTGAATGTTTGGGATATTTGTGTGTATCTTCAATTAGATGGTTTGTGATTTTATGCTCTGCAAGTTATCTTTCTAGTCCCAGTTGTTGTTATTGAGTGTTCTTGAGCATCAACGTGTTGACCAATGGAGATTTGATTAAGTGGTGTTGGTATAGCTATTGCAGATGGTTCGAATATGCTTGTTGGTGTTTCTTAATTGTGTCCTAATTTTTTTGGTGGTTTGCATTGATCATTGTGCATGTTATTGAAGATCTTATGGGTCCGGTGATATTCTTCATGTTATACGACATTTTTGGTGGTGTAGCATGTTGCAAATGATCTTGGTGATAATTTTGATGGTATTGCATGTTCAGTGGAGTTGATTTGTGTCCATGCTATTTTTTCATGATATTTTCTTGGTCTGATGGATGATCTATGTATCATATGATGTAATTTTGTAATTAGGTGTTAAGGGTTGAGTCGACCTTGTAGTCAAGGTTGATGGTTTGTATAAATAGGTGTTATATTCATGTAATTGGCATATGGGTCTTGTGTCTGCATTATCAAAGAGTAGTTTATGTGCAAACAAACAAATTTATCTTTTAGTGTGAAGTGTTGAGTAGAGAGTGTTGCAGGGCAGACAATTGTGTTTAACCAAAACTATCATCAAGCATTTAGAGATGTTATTCTTTCAATTCATCTAAACCGGATTGTTGTCTGAATGTTATGGTAAGTGTTTCTATGCCTAAATTTCATGAATGTATTAAGCTAATTAGAAAATAAGAATGAATCACCAATTCTCAACTAATTAACAAACATCAAACTTAATCAATGAAAATCAATACAGAAAATGAGAATTGCATTAAAATAGAAACTCCCTCATTCTGCATCTTTGCTTCCATTGTTCTACTCCAGTTTGCGTGGTTGATGGCTCTCAGGTATTGCACCAATTTCTTGCATGCAAATACTTTGAAGACTCTAATTTTGTGATTCTAGATTGAATTGAGAAGAGAGATTGATTTATAGATTTTCAACACAAAGCGGGTGAGAAATAGAACTCAAGTGTTGATTTATAGACAACTAAAATTGATTGATTAGTGAACTCAATTGATTGATTTGTTAACTCATTTGATTGAGTAGTCAACTGGATTGATTAAAGAGTGAACTGAATAGATGGATTAGTTAACTCACTTGATTGATTAGTGAGTTCTGAATAGACTAGGGAGATGACTAAATTGATTGATTAGAAGACTGGATTGATTTTATGTTTAAAAAGATGACTGATGAGTTAACTGAGTTAACTGATTTGATCAATCAGTTCTGATTTTAGCATGTGTTGTAGGAATTTGAAATTGAATTTCTTTTGTATTTTGAATTTGGATTTGAATTTGGTCATTCGAATGCTGAAATGCACGTAAAATTAACTAAAATTCAGATTTGGGGAAAATGTGAATTTGGAAGAAATGAAATGATATGAAATTCGAATTTGGGGAAATGTGAAATAAAATTAGACGAAATTAATTGGAATTATAATTTGGGGAATTGGAGGAATAATCTAATTAATTTAAATAATTTAAATGAAATTATTTAAACTTAGGAGATAGAATTAATTAAATAATAAAGATTATTTAACTAAGGAATAGGTCATAATTAATTAAATAATTGATATTTAATTAATAATTGAGATATGGTAAACGGATTAAAATGATTTGAGAATAGAAATAGAATAATTAGAAGTGTTGAAGGGAGATGATTAGAAGGAATAGGTAGTTTAATCAAATGGTTCAAGAATTACTTAATTAAATAGATGAATAATTAGTGTAGAGTTAATGAGACATTTTTAGGTGTCTACATTTGCCCCTCTTTGAGACAATGTCAAAACAATGTTGTTTCAAAGAAAATGAATAGAAAAACTACCCCAGTATGCCTCGGTGACGCTAGGGTATAATGCCCCCTCAGAAAAAGTGGTTGAAAATTTTTTGATCGAAGACCAGTTTTTAAGAAATATGCTCGGTAGTGATAATATGAAGTTTGAAAGAGTTTCAATCTCGTCTGATATGTCTAAAAATACTTTCAAGTTGGAGGGCTCCATGGGTGTTTATGTTAAGAAACCCTAATTTTTGAGCTTATAAATTGAGGAGTGGTATGAATTTGAGCTCATATGCATTTTTTTGTTTTGAAAGAATTTCTTAAATATATTAGAGCTTCTAGCGTCCCTGGAGCGAAATGGCAGGTCATAGAGTGAGGCTGCATTTATCTGAGTGAGTTTGATCTTATCAGAGACCTCCTGACACTGGTGGCATGGTGAGTTTCCTGATTTTTTGCTTGTTTTTGTCTGTATTTTGCAAAAAAAATTAACCATTTTTTGGTGTGTCATTTTTCAATCATGTCACAATTGAGTATCGATATTGCTGCAATTGACTTAATCATGTCGCAATTGATTTAATAATGTCGCATTTGATATTTTTATGCCACATTGGTTAATTTTGTATCGCATTTGTTAACATTGGATCGCAATTGGACATTTTGGATTGCATTTGACATAAGTATGTCGCATTTTTTTATTTTACTTCGCAATTGGTAATATTGAATCACAATTAATAAATAAAGGCCTTTTTTCTTCTTATTTATGCATCCTGATAGTTTTGATGATGTAGTTGATTCATTTTTATATTTTCCAAATGCAGGCGCATTATCCAGTACTTCTTGCTAGGTAGACAGGGCTAGATAGTCTTGATCGACGTCATGAGTTGGATGCAGAGGATACCATTTTGTTACGCCATGTTGGTTATATTATATAGCGCATTTACCTGAGGTTATAGCCAACAAGGCTATGATTACCGCTTTGATTAAGTGGTGGCATTTAGAGACATGTTCTTTTCATCTGCCGACTAGTGATGCATCTATCACACTTGAGGATGTGGCATATTTTACACATTCTGATATCTATTAGGCGAGTTACTTTTAATAATGATGATGGTATTTCTTCTTTGTGTACATTGTTCGAGTGTGAGGAGTAGGATCTACATGTCCGTGGTCATTATGATATTCATTGGGATGATTTTTATTATGATGATCTCACTATTGTGCTTGCTTGTATTGTTGTTGGACTATTGATTCCTGATAGACACACCCATGGTTTTTCTGTTGGATGGGGAAGTGTCATACATGATATAATTATTGACATATGTGTGTTTTCTTGGGGTCCTTATCTTCTTGCCACTTTGTATCATCAGATGCATGGGGTTGTTTACTTGCAGCAGACATTAGTTGGATGTGCTATTACTTTTCTTCAGACATGGGCTTAGGAGGACATAGTTATCTTTCGTCCTGCGTTACATATTGATTTAGAGCCAGAGCAGCCATATGCTTATGGATATACTATTAGTGTGAGGCATAGGGCATTGGGTAACATCTTGTATTAGCGTCATCAGATTGATATCTTATAATGCTTCTCATGGAGACCTTATCTTACTTGTCCTGGGTGGAGTGATGATGCTCAAAATCTTCCTTTTGTCAACAGTAGATATATCTTATTGGTCGAGATGTTGGTAGCCACATGGTTATTGATATGCATCTTCCTGTTCATGTGCTCAGATAGTTCGGGGAAGTATAGGGTATTCCAGACGTGACAACTTATTTTGCTCACACTACTCAAGAGGTTGGTGATTGGGGTGCTTGTATACAGCCTCATGTTTCTATTGCTGATTTTGATGCTCTTTCTCATGTTTTGTGGGGATGGCATCTTGGTGTTGTAGATCTAGGGTCCATAGCACAATATAGTGTATGGTGGATATAGCATAGGCCTATACCTTTGATAGATCCAACGGTTCCGATTGGTGCTCGCCAGATTAGACATGGCAGGGGTCCCAGAGGGAGAGGTGGAGAGGATAGGGGTGGAGGAGGTAGGGATGGAGGAGGCATAGGTAGAGGAGGTAGGGATGGAGGAGGTAGAGGTTTGATAGCTATGGTTGCAAGGTAGGTGGATAGTGATAGGGAGGATGTGGATATTTGTGGAGAGACTGCATCCATGAGCAGTTCTAATGAGAGTGATGAGTCAGGATCTGGGTTGTCGAGGAAACAATGGATATGAGGGCAAGGATCATGGTTATGATGTGGACATGCCCCAGGCTACAAAGTTTGTAGGTGTGGAGAGAGGAGATGAGGAAGGATTAAGAGATCAGGTTAGGAGTTTAGAGGAGTTGGTTGCTACTTTGCGGCAGTGGCGGATGGAGGATAGGGATCAGTATCAACATGCGACGGAGGAGTTGACCATAGAGAGGGATCGAGTATCTATAGAGAGAGATCAATTATAGAGGGAGAGGGATGAGGTAGTTAGGAGGACTCAAATCACTATGGATGCATATGATCAGTTATTTGGGCCAGTCACGGAGGCACGTAGCTAGGTAGATATATATTTTGTTGCTGCACAGGAGGCTATTTATTATCAGTAGGTTTATGAGAGAGCTATCCCTAAGGGTTAGAGGGAACCTAGTTTTAGTGTTTTCATGAGGAGAAGATCGAGTCGATCTACCTCTTGACAAACTACTAGTGGGGGAGTGATGGGTCCATCTAGAGGATTGTCGAGATAGGTTGGAGCTAGTTGAGATGCACCTACTGATAGAGGCAGTATAGGTTGAGAGATTGGATATTGATTTTATTGTTGTAGATATGATGTTTTTTGACACATTTCTATATGATATATATGATATGCATTCTTGATGAGATTTTGATGGTGAAATTAATGGTCTAATGTTTCCTTATTGTGATGATGAATGCAATATGAATGTGATATCATGTAGTGATTTGATGTTGTGATGCATAATGGTTGATGAAAACTTTATTATGATTATGAACATGTGATGTGATGATGTTTATTATTATTTTTTGTGTCAAAATGCATGTTGAACATCTTAGAAGAATTTTTAGTTGTTAGAAAATGATCAATCAACTGAATCAATCTTTGTAAGTCATTATATCTCAGCTAGAAAACAAAGCTCAACCCTTGACAAAGGTATTAATGAAAGGATTGCAATACATCTAGGATAAATATTGTGAACAACATTTAAAACAAATCAAAGAATATCTTTCTAATCCACCCATATTAATGCCACTAATTGAAGGTAAGCCATTGATTCTATACATATCAGCTTCAGATACTTCAATGGGGGCACTTCTAGCACAACAAGATGACAATAAAAAGGAACAAGCTATGTATTACATTAGCAGAACATTAGTGTCTTATGAAATGAACTACACTATAATAGAGAAAGCATGTTTAGAATTGTTCTTTGCATCACAAAAATTAAGGCACTATATGTTAGCACACTCTATTAAGCTGGTAGCCAAGATTGATCTGCTCAAATATCTTCTCAATAAAGGAATGCTTACAGGAAGACTGGCCAAATGGGTCATGGTTCTTACAGAATTTGATATTGAATATGTGGAATGTAAAGCCATCAAAGGATAGGTTATTGCAGACCAACTTGTTTATGCTCTACTTGAAGGCAGTCAACCTCTGCATATAGAATTTCTAGATGAATCAATCATGCACCTTACTTAACAATCATGGAAAATGTTCTTTGATGGGTCTTTCACTCAACATGGTTATGGTGCTAGAATACTTTTTATTACTCCCCAAAAATATTCAAATCCCAAAAGCTTACAAGATTCTCTTCCCTTGCACAAACAACATTGCAGAATATGAAGCTTTGGTAAATGAGATCAAGCTGGCCATCGAGTGGAAGATTATTGAATTACACATCTATGGAGATTCTCAACTCATTATCAACCAAATTAATGATCTACACCAAACAAGAGATGAGAAACTGATTCCTTATAAGAGAATGGTGGATGATCTCAAGAAATACTTTACCTTCGTATCATTTCAGTAGATCCCTAGAACAACAAATAGAGCAGTGGATGCAATGTCCACTTTGGCATCTATACCACAGCTACAGGAATCTAATTTTCACTTTGAATTCTTGGTGGAAGAGTTACATTATCCTGCCTATTATTCTCCTGAGTCCCAGATGGTTTGTTCTATTATTGGACATGACTCATCACATTATAGCCACATTTACTCTTACCTGGGAGACCAAGTTGTCCCTGCTAATCTTTCCCGAAATGAAAAAAGGAACCTAATCTGAAATGCATCATGGTGCGTCATCATTGCTAACGACCTATTCAGGCGAGGTTTAGATAATACTTTGCTTAGATGTCTAGAAACTGAGGAGTCCCAATGCGCATTATCTGAGGTTCATGAAGGTGTTTGTGGATCCCATTCGAATGGTCTAACTTTAGCATGAAAACTACTAAGGGCTAGCTACTACTGGCTAGACATTGAGAAAGAAGCTATAAAATTTGCTAAAACCTGTGAAAAGTGCCAACTGCATGGGCACCTTATCCATGGTCCAGCAAGGGATCTCATACCCTTTGTGACACACTGGCCCTTTCAACAGTGGGCATTTGATCTAATTGACAAAATATATCTTGCATCATCTAATAGACACAAATTTATTATCACTGCCACTGAGTACTTCACTAAGTGGGTAGAAGTGGTTTCGCTCATCAAAGCAACTGACAAACAAGTAGCTCTATTTATTCTTAATTATATCATTTGTAGGTATGGTATACCTTCATCCATTATAAGTGACAATGGAGGATAGTTCAAGAACAAAGATCTAAATGAAATCTGTGAAAAATTCAAAATAAAACAACACTAGTCATTTGTGTACTACCCTTAAGGTAATGGACAAGTCGAAGCATCTAATAATAATCTGTTGACTATCTTACACAGGAAAGTCAATAAATCTAGAAAGGACTGGCATCTGCAGCTCAATCCTGCCTTGTGGGCTTATAGAACAAGTATCAGAACACCTACTGGGGCTACACCTTTTTATTTAGTGTATGGGTCCGAAGCAGTATTACCTATTGAAGTGGAAATACCATCTCTAAGAGTTTCTTTGCAAGGTCTTGTTACTAATCAAGACTATAGAATATCTAGATTGCAAGAGCTCGAATTGCTAGATGAGCTTTGGCAAGTGGCGTTTGATCATCTCAGAGTGTATCAAAAGAGAATGTCCAAAGGATATAAAAAGAAGGTATGACCAAGAGAATTTCAAGTTGGTGACCTAGTTCTAAGAGAAAATCCTAAAAATCAACAGTTTCGAGACAACAAAGGGAAGTTTGCACCCAACTGGCTGGGTCCCTATATTGTTACTGCAGCTTTTGGCTTTGGTGCCTATCAACTCTCAACATCAGAAGGAGAACAGCTCTGTGAACCAATCAACACCATCCATCTGAAGAAATTCTTCACCTAAATATTCTCTACTCCAGCGGCCTATACAGCTAAAAATGTCCTGAAGAAATCCTAAAAATCAGAAAATGTCCTGAAGAAATCCTAAAAATCAGAAAAGTCTTGAAGAAATCCTAAAAATTAGAAAACGTCTTGAAGAAATCCTAAAAATCAGAAAAAGTCCTGAAGAAATCTTTAAAATAAAAAAAAGTTATGAAGAAATCTAAAAAAAAAAATGGGGAAAAAGAGAGAAAATGTCTTGGTGAAAACCTGGTAAACAAGCATCTTGGTAAAAAAAAAAATCTCTTCCAAGCAGGTGAAAACCTAGCAAACAAGTGCCTCTTGTACTCAAGCACTCCATCTATCAATGCAACGTTGGCATTCTCGCTTTCATGCATCTTTGTTTTTGCCTGTACATATTTTAGTCACTTTTGTGACATCCCGGTTCGTTGGAACCCTCATGACTTGAAACCGATCACTGTCCTAGTCTTAGGGTAATCAGCTAAGAAATTTACATGTCCTAAGCAGTATCAACCAAGTCAACTTTATGTCAGTGAAACCTAGTCGTCCACTCCGAGTCAGTCACCTGTCTCTTGACTACTGAAGATTTTTATCACTGAGTACACAAACAAAACAACAAAAGTGAAAACAATCACTAAACAGTTTGAGCTATGCATGGAAATTTTCTTTGTGTGTTATCTTTTATATTGGTTTTCTATTATTATCCCTCTGGGTAACTTGAGGAAGTCTATCTTGACTAACAGGAGCAAGGATTGGGGGCATAATATTTTCTTTGTTTTATACTTGTAGGAATGATTCTAATCATTTAAAAACATCTAATCAGTTGGGTGTCTATGAAAAGTGCCTTCACATTAAGGTGAAATCACCACACATACCTTGACTCTGCTTATTTAAATACTACAAGGAGGTTCCCATCATTTATTTGTCTATTTTGAGGGAATTTATTTATTGTATAATCCAGGTCCATGCGTAATCTGTCCAAGGATATGAACGAAAAAAGGCTCATTGCAGACAAGATAATTAATATTGCAATGAAAAGAAAGGAACTCTAATCTTCTTGTTGTGGTTGTAAAATGCTCAATGGTGAAAATTAAGCTTTCCAAATCCAGTGACTAGGTTTAGGTTGCATTCATTCTAAATTTTATGCATTTAAAGTGATTTCGGCATGATAACAATAATCTCTCTATCTTTTGAATGGGGGTTTGAAGTATCATCATTGCTAAGCTAAGTGGTCTTTTCTTCATCATTTCTCCGATCGAGTACTTGTGTATTGAGATGTTGGCTGCATACATAAGCATTTTATATAGATTCATACACTTCATTATTACTCATTTGCATTCATCTTATTGTATACAAAAATGAAAAAATTTCATTACTCATTACTCATTCACATTCATTTATTTGCATATGAAAAGAAAGAAAAATAGCCATCCATATTCATTTGCAATACATACATCCATACTGAAAGAAATGCATACATGTAGTATAAAGCATATAGAAAGCATCTCATAATCGAATCAACACAAGTACAATGAAGTCAAATCGATCTCATATATATATCTATATATATCATATAAAGTCTTAGAGTACAAAGTGATGTCAAATGACATATACAAACTCCCATCAGACCAAGAATTGTATGGCTACAAAAAAATGGGTGTGTCTACAAAAAAATATATAGAGCTACAAAATTAATATCTAGCTCTCAGCCTCTTCCTCATTGCCAGGTGGAGGAGGAGCAGGCTGACTAGGATCCTAACGAGGTTCCCGAGCTCACTCCAACCGTGCCATGTACTGTGATTAGGGGACAACCTGTTATGCTAAAGGAACTACTACACTGTAACTCTCAATGTAGTAAGCCGCCCAACTGGTCTGGTGCAAAACCTGCTGCCATAAAGCATCGGTCTCTGCCCTCCTCTTTGCTCTCATCTCTGCGACTTGATGATATCTCTCAGCCCTAAACTCTACTAGCTGTTAGTCTCGCTCTGCCAACTAAGTCTGAGCCACTGTCAACTATGATTGCAACTCTGCTAGACGTGCTCTCATCGACTGTCCCGCATCAGTCCTCTACTCTCTGCCCCATCTCCACCTCCAGCTCCACCGTGCTCCTCTCGCCACTGTCAAACCTATCTCGGCACTACTCACTCCTCCTCAGCTCCACCCAATCTCACGCGTATACTCCCTAGGGATCTGCACTCACCCCTCTGTTGTCCAACCCTAGCTGGAACCCTGCTGCTACTAGCACTAGGATTGCCACTTGCCCACCTTGGAGCCTCGGCTCTCTATCCCTGTCCCTGTGCGGGGGCATCATCCTCAATCTCCTCAATATGAGGAGCCTACTTAGTTGGATCTGTGAATCTATGGAATGGATGCTACTGGAACCAATCCCTGTACTAGGGCAATACCCCCGCATCCGCAACATCATCCATGTAATCCCATCTAAGATGCTATAAACCAGTCAGCTCCTGCATAGTCAAGGCATAGGATAACCTCGATGACCATCCCTACCTCTCCTCATCAGCATATCTTGCGTATAATGTGTACTCATGCGAGATCCCCTGAGACCTGCCATACTGCCTCATCACTTGAGATACTACAAATTGCTCCACCACAGTCTGCGATCTGCCAATAAGTGGGCGCGTAACAAAAATATCCTTGCATACTATCTGCTAGTCATCCCATGGCTCTAAGCCCCTATAAGGTCTCCATACCACGGCTATCAGGTCATCCAGCTCTCGTAGCCAAAAATCGGTCTTGCCCAAATGGAGCTGCATAACATAACCTGCATACCTATATACAATCGACTGCCCAGGCTCTCTGCTATCATCTACAATCGGTCAACAAACTGGGAGGTGCTCCCAAGCCCAAACCTATAAAATCAAAACACTTGCCGCCATGCTCTTGCCCTCCCTATACATAATCTCATGCATCTCGCAATACATGTGGGCTAATATGCAAGAACCCTAGCCAAGCCTCTGAGGTGTCTCCATCAATCTCTCTAGCATCTTGCCCCATCCACATTGGAATCCCTATTGTCCCATATCTGATATCATAAAACAACTGATAAACCCTACTAGAACACAAGCTAGAGGAAACTCCTCACTATACCTGCTAATCATGATGTCCCAACTGATGGAATGTGTCAATATATCAGGATCCCGGAAGACATGCCTGATCGCCTGTAATCTAGGCAGCAGTGCTGCATCATAATCTACCTTATCCCCAACAAAAGGGAAATGAGGGATCCTATATACGTCCTCGAGAATGATAGTCATCTCCCCAACTGGAAAATGGAAGGTATTATTCTCTGAATGAAATTTCTCAACCAATGTTGTGAGCATACTGTGATTCACACAGATATCTGGTAAACCAAGAAGGTGGATCAAATCACACAAATCAATATGAGCCTGCTCAACCTTGGATAATTGTCAAACTAATGTCATGGTGGGTGGATAGATGCATCTGAAGAGCACATGAGGTAATCTAACCTACAAAAATCAACCAACAAAGCATCAGAAAACATTCCACATAAGCCTACAAGAATAGTAAAACATCATGCAAATCCAACTACGTCAATTGCAAAATCAAAATTTCAAGTTTCAACCTTCAAAAATGCTCACTATTTCCCAAACGACAAAACACAGAAGGGAAGCAACTCGTATGAGTCAAGATTGGGCATAGTATGACAAAACATCCCCATACGACAAATTATTAGACCTCGGATGACAAAATGGTCTTTTATGAATATTGTCGTACGATAGAAGGGTGGGGTTAGAATGAAAAAACTAATGGCCTCAAATGACAAAACAAACTTCCATAGTTTTTCGTACGAGATAGGATCCTATCTCGCACAACAAAATGAGAAAGCCAACTTCCAACGTGCCAAAAAATTGAAAAATCAACAAAAAAATTCAAAATTGAGAACATAAAGAGGCTTACGATTGATCACTTACCGCTAGCTCATAGTGTTGAGGTCGATTGTGTCATCTCTGGTGCTCAAATCGATGCTCATGATTAGGGAGCACCATTTTCTTCACAGAAGGATTTTTGAATTTTCAAACTTGGAGGGTTAAAATGAATTGAAAATGACACTTTCACCCCTTATATAGCCAAAACCCTAATTTTTCAACTTGCTCTGATGGACATGAAAATTGTACCCTTAGCTAATTCGCCCATTCTGATTCCATTTTCGGGATCGAAATCAAAATTCAAGATCATTTTTCTAGTCAATTTCACAAAATTTGGACCACTTGGCGCTTTTCATCAAAAGCTCATTCTCTCTTCTAATTGCGCTCAATTTCTCATGAATCAACGTTGAATCTCAATTCAATTTCTACAAATCAACTTTGCGCTCAATTTCTTATCAATCAACGCAAAATTTTCAAAAATTCCTCTAAATCAATTTGTGCTCAAACAACTTGTCATCGCTAAAAATTGCCTATAATCATTATGTACCCTCACTATCTTTCGATTTCTCTCTCAAGGGGGCATACTTGTGACCTTATGACCTCACATCTTCAAAGTCGAGAAAATTTTCAAATCTTCATCAAAAGTCGAGCAAAAATATTTTCAACTAAAGACAATCAAATAAGACCTCATCGCTAGGGGTATCTCAACTTCATCGCTTTATATCAAGTTGAGATCTTTCGATCATCTGAATTGAATCAATTGCTAGGGGCATATCAGTTTTATCGCTTCAAATTAAGTTGATATTGTCTTTGTCTAAATCAATCTCTTAACATTAATCAGTTTCATCGCTTTTCATCAAGCTGATTATTCATTTAAACTCAATCAAGGGTTTAAAGAGTATCTTTGATCACACTCAATCTAAGAAGGTGTTCAGTTTCATCGCATCGAATCAAGATGGATAGTTTATCTTCGCTCATCATATCTTGATCAATCAAGTTCAAGATCGATTTTATCTTCGCTCACTGTGTCTAGTTCAATCAAGTTCTATATCAATAAGATCTGCTTCTTGATCAATCAAGTTCAAGTTCAGTATCTTTTCTCTCTATTGTTCCTAGTTCAATCAAGTTCGGGATCGGTATCACTTTAATCAACTCTGTTCAGCTTCATTGCTTCAAATCAAGCTAAACACCTCGCTCTTCATCTGGTTCATGATCAATCAAGTTCAGAATTGGTATCTCCTACACATCAAATTTTCTTCGAACCAACACACTACTCGCACATTAATTCAAAGAGGGGCAAATGTAATACCGTAAAAATGGTCATCTAAACCATGAGCCCCTAATCTCGACAACATCACCAAGGTCCTAACCAAAGGCAATTAAATAAATCTTGAGCACACAATTAATTCTTTAATCATCAGATGTTACATGGCAAATTAATCAACCAATATTAATTAAATATTTATTTAATTAATTGATCATTCTAAGTAAATCATTTTAAACAATTATCTTATTTATTTTATTTAATATCCTAGCATATTTAATGAAATAAATCAAAATTGCCACAAGTCTTTAAAAAAATGGAAACAAATAAAAAAAGGAATTAATTGACCAAAAAACGAATTATACATTTGTGAAAAGAAATCAATTGGAGATAATCTTGAAAAACAAATTAAAAATTGATAGGTAATCTCAAAGAAATGAATTAAAACAATTAAATATTAAAATTGAATGATAGAGAATAAATCAGTTTTTTCCTGATTTTATCTTAATTTTAGTTCCATTTCCTTTAAAAATGAGAAAAGCATCCAATCACATCAATTCACCTCATTTGTGCTTCCTCTTGGAAAATCTTGACCGCTCATCATCATGTGATCTCAGCCTTTGGTTTCTTTCTGAATTTTCTATAAATTCACGCTCTCATCTCTCATTCAAAGATCCTGGAGAATATATTGTTATTATGTTATTTTTGCTCTAGGTTCATTGAGATATTGCATATTAGTTACTTCATATTGCTTAAATCATTTAGCTTAAATATTCATATATTACTTAAATCATGTTAGATTAATCTTGCATATCTAGCTTAAATCTTGCATCCATTTAGCTCATATTCATGCTCATATAGATTTAAAAATCCTTCGTTTAGGTGTTGTCTAGTCACTGGATAGCTTAGCAATCTGAGAGCAATCTAAACTCGCATCTACTAGAAGGCAATAGGTCACTTTGTAATGGTTTATTATTCATTGATTAATGATTTACTAACCATGCATCTAATGACTTAATTGAAGTGTTGTGTATTTGAGATACAGATACAGGTCCATCTAGAGCATCGTCGGGACAGGTTGGAGCTAGTCGAGATGCACCTACTGATAGAGGTAGTATAGGTTGAGAGATTGGATATGGATTTTGATGTTGTAGATATGATGTATTTTGACACATTTCTATATGATATATATGATATGCATTCTTAATGAGATTTTGATGGTGAACTTCATGGTTTAATGTTTCCTTATTGTGATGATGAATGCAATATGAATGTGATATCATGTAGTGATTTGATGTTGTGATGCATAATGGTTGATGAAAACTTTATTATGATTATGAACATGTGATGTGATGATGTTTATTATTATTTTTTGTGTCAAGATACATGTTGAAGATATTAGAAGAATTGTTAGTTGTTAGACGTAGAAAATGATCAATCAACTAAATCAATCTTTGTAAGTCAAATTTTGATGTGATATGTTAGAAATTTTGATGAGAAAGTCTTCATTTTTTATTCGTAGTGCAATACATTATCATAATTGAGCCTTATTATATAACAATGGAGCTTATTACACTAGGGTATGAGGAACCAAGATGTATAGATATCTCATTGCAAAGAAACAAACACGTAACAGACAAGGAATGAACCCTCTATTATGGGAATTACACTAGGGGTCAAGGTATGTGTGGCATTCACAAGCTGAATGCTCCTATCACAAATACATACTAGAGAAATCACCCCAGAACTTCATTGGTTCAAACCACAAATGACAAACAAAGTAAAGGATCATGCCCATCATGGCTCCTCTAGTCACTTTTGGACATCCTTGAGTAGCTAAAAGCAATGATCTTCGCCAATTTAATAAAAAGAGTCAACCAAAAATAGACAAAACTCATCAGTTAGACTGACTGTGCCTTTGCTTTGATATGTTTGATGTTATTTTAATAATGTCTGGTTTCAAAAGTTTTGGACCCCGTATAAGACCGATCTGTTTGGTTTCAAGTGTACCGATTCTATTTAAGACGAGATGTTGATCACGTTGATAGTTTGATAAATCGATAGATTAAACAGTTGATCAGTGTGATTGCAGACATTTTGACAAGATAGTTGTATCCCTTTGTTTAACTTCATGCGAAGTGTTTGTTGGACATCTGTTGGGGTGTTTGATTCTCGCGAGACAATTTATTGCAAGTTTTAAATTGGTTTTTTGAATGTTTTTGGATTTTGCGGATCAATATTGATTGTTTTGGGTATTTTGTCAGAATCGTTTTTCGAGTGTTTTTGGATTTTTTCAGGATCATTTTTCAAGTGTTTTTGAAATTTTTTTAAGAATGTTTTTTTAGTTTTTCAGGACTGTTTTTCGAATGTTTAGGATTTTTTCAGGATCATTTTATCTGAAATGTTTTTGATTGATTTTGATTTTTTTTGTTGTTTTTGGTATTTTCTTTGGACTTTATATGTGAATGTTTATAATTTTTTCAGGATCATTTTTTCGAATGTTTAGGATTTTTTCAGGATCGTTTTTTGAATGTTTAAGGTTTTTTCAGGATCATTTTTTGAATGTTTAGGATTTTTCAGGATCATTTTTTGAATGTTTAGGAGTTTTTTTGTTATACCCCCAAGTATGTAGACCTAACATGATATGCATAATGTGATGAAGACAATGAATTTTTGAAATGAATTATGCCAATGCAGGATGCATGACAAAAAATGCAGTTCCTATTCCAACAAGGATGAGTGTGTATGTCTTTTATTCTGAAGTGCACTAATTAGATTAACAGTGTGAAACGTTTCCAATATAGGAGTCAATCCATTCTTAAAATAATTAGGCCATCCAACCTAACACACTATGTAACCAAGATTTATGAATGGAGGTGCGTAAAACTTCTCCATCAATTCTTGAAACTTTGATCTTCTTTTGCCCATGTGTGTGCAATTGAGTTTATTCTAACCCTTATAACCATCAAAGACCCTTGGAATCCTATGTGGATAGATACATGAGTTATTCTGACTTCAAAAGCAACCTAGATAGAGCCTCGCTTCCAGCAATCTTTTAGGGCTCTGACAAGGTTATGCACTGTAATCTGTCAAATATTGCTCCATTGCCAACAGGCGTTCATATCCCTGATGGAGTTATTGCATGTTCCCATAGTCAAGCTGTCTCTTTTTTATCGCATTTGTATGCATGATATTTTAGTAATATATCATTTTTTGTTTGAGATTGACATAACACTTTTTTCTTTTATTTTCTTGCCTTGACTTGTAAGTAATGAAACCTACTTGGGTATGACAATTATAGTGATGCTGAAGTAGAATATTGGATTTTTCAATAGCCACATGACCAACTAGGTATCTATAATGACTTAGAGCTATTGAATAATGTGTGAGATATAGCAATTGATAGATTTTTGGTAACAAGACTTGATAAGGAAACCTCTACCCAACCAAGGATAAAGCGTAATCGCAACATGATGTTGAAGATGAAAGACTAAAGACCTCCTAAAGACTTCATGAACAAGTATCTTGGAAATGAGACAACTTTAGTTTCTTTTACTGCAGACAGGTGAATGACTCAGACAATCATCTTTTTTTATTGATGCAACTATATGAGAAGAGATAATGTAATGCGGTAAAGAAATATGTGAATGCAGTACTAAAAATGAACCCACCCTTAGATGTAATATCTTTTTAGGTGCATAATGTTGATGGGATTAGGGAGTGAATCTCCCTCCATTGTTTGCAAATGATAAGTGACATTTCCAATTACTTTCGGTATGACAAAAGGACCTAACTAGTTAGGTCCGAACTTTCCTAGTTTTTCACGTTCAACAAGGTTCTTTTGATTTTCTTTAAGAATGATATTTTCTATTTCAAAGCAACATGGGTTAACTCATTTGTTGTAGCTTCTTCTCATTCTATTTTGGTAGCCTTGTAAATGGTTTAGAGCGCTTTGTCATTTTTCATCTAGGAATTTTAATTCTTGCAAACGTGCTACTCTATAGTTTTCTTTTTAGATAATGTTTTTTAGAGAGATTCTTAGGGATGGCAATTCTACTTTGATAGGTGAAATGGCTTCTGCACCATAAACCAAAGAGAATGGTGTTGTACCAGTTGTCATACATATACTAGTTCAATAAGCCCATAGAGTTGGATTTAGTTGGAGATGCCAATCTCGTCCACTGTCATTGACAACTTTCTTTAAGATTTTCAAAATAGTTTTGTTTGTTGCCTCAGCTTGACCATTTCTTTGGGGATAGTAGGGTGTTGTGAAGCGTTGCTGGATTTTAAATTGTTCACAAAACTTTCTCACTTCTTGATTTTTAAAGGGCTGTCCATTATCAGTCACAATGCATGTGGGTACCCCATGCCTGCAAATGATATAATTTAGGATAAATTTCGCTATTTTCTTTCTTGTTGTGAAAGTCATCAGGATTTCTTCAACCCATTTTGTGAAATATTTTGTAGTTGTGAAAATAAATTTATGTTCATTGGAGAAGGTAGGATTTATTTTTCCTACAAGATCTAATCCCCATTGTGAAAATGGCCATGGTGTATTATTGGCTGAAGATCTTGAGCAGGTGCATGAATGAGATTCCTATGTATTTGGAATTGCTTGCATCTTCGGACATACTTGTAAGCATCTCTTTCCATTGTAGGCCAATAATAACCTGTTCACAATAGTGTTTTTGCTAGAGCAGGTCCAGAAGAATGTGCACCACATATTCCATCATGAACTTCTTTCAAAGTGATTTGTACTTCCTAAATATCAAGGCATCTGAGTAAGGTATTGTCTACACTTTTTTTGTATAAGGTATCAGCACTAATTGCATGTTTTGACGATTGTCGCATGAGTGCTTTCCTTTGATTCCGTGAAAGATCAGGAGGTATATATTGATCATGCAAGTATGCATATATATCTCTGTACCATGGAGACTCGGGTCCTACTATCATACAGACATATTCAATGGATGGTATTTCATAAGCTGGGACAATGAGTTGTTCCACTTGAAATTCAAAATGACTTCCATCATTTGGCATATCCAAGAGAGATCATGTTGTTGCCATTGCATCTGCTGCCCTGTTTTTCACTCTCGAAATCTATTCAAATGTGACCTTGGTGAAGTGTTGCTTGTATTCTTCTACCAATTGTTTGTACAATTGTAACTTATCATCTTTTGTATTGTGATCATCATTGACTTGATTAATGATGAGTTGTGAGTGTCCAAATACTTGTAGATCTTTGATGTTCCATTGTAGTGCAGTGCATAGTCCTACCATCAGGGCTTCGTATTTAGCAATGTTATTGGTACACGGAAAGATAATCCTGAATGATTTGGGAATTGAATCTCCTTGAGGAGTTATGAATAGAATTCCTGCTCTTGCTTCATGATTTGTATGTGAACCATCAAAGAATAATTTCCATTGTGTTTGTGTTGATAGTGTAAATACTGATTCATCTGGGAAATCTATTACCATTGGATGATTGCCTTGTAAAGGTGCTTCTGCAAGTTAGTCTACTATGATTTGTCCTTTTATGGCCTTTCTACTGATGTATTCAATGTCGAATTCACTCAGTATCATCACCCATTTTGCAAGTCTTCTAGTTAGTGCTTCTCTATTCATCAAGTATTTGAGTGGATCAAATTATGCAACAAGTTGTACTTTATGACTCAATATATAATGTCTTAGTTTTTGTGATGCAAAGACTACTGCAAGACATGCTCTTTCTATCTATGTGTAGTTGAGTTCATTCCCGATGAGTGTTCTACTGATGTAGTAGATGGCTCTCTCTTTTCATTGTTCATCATGTTGCGCTAGGAGAGCGCCTTTAAGGAAGAATTTGTTGCAGCTATATATAGTAGTAATGGTTTCCCATGTACTGGTGGAACCAATATTGGAGTGGACAATAGATATTCTTTTAGTTTTTTGAATGCATCCTAGCATTGTTGTGTCCATTTAAATGTAACACCTTTCTTCAGAAGATGTTGAAATGGTTGGTACTTTTCTGCCAATTGGGCTATAGCACCTTATGGATTGTAATCTCCCTTGTAGACTTCTAAGTTGTTTGAGTGTACCAGGTGATGGCATGTCTAAAATGACTTTTACCTTCTCTAGATCTATCTAAATTCCATGATTGGATACAATCAAGCCCAATAGTTTACCAGAGGTTACCCCGAAGACACTTTTTTTTGGATTTAATCTTACATTATATTGCTCAAGTCTATCAAAGATCTTAGCCAATATGTTTAAGTGACTATCCCTTGTTTTGGATTTTGCTAGCAAGTCATCTACATAATCTTCCATGATTGTGTGTATCATTCATGAAACAAGGTGGTCATTTCTCTTTGATAAGTGTCACTTGCATTCTTAAGGCCGAACAACGTCACATTCCAGCAATAGGTTCCCCATGGACAAGTGAATGTTGTATTTGGTTGATATTCTGGCACAATTTTGATTTGATTATAACCAGAAAAACCATCCATGAGTGATAGCATTTCATTTCTAGTTGTTAGGTCCACTATGATGTCTATATTAGGGAGTGGAAAGTCATCTTTGGGACAAGCCTTGTTAAGATCTATGAAGTCACTGCAGATCCTGATACCTCTAGTATGTTTGGATACTAGGACTAGATTTGAAATCCATTTAGTATAGTCTATAGGTCTAATGAAACCCACATCTAATAATTTTTGTAACTCAATTTTGACTAACAAGGCTATGTGAGGGTGCATTTTCCTGAGCTTTTGTTTATATGGCTTTACCCCTAGAAGTAAAGGCGAGTGATGTAAGACTGATTCTGGATCTAATCCAGGCATATCTACATAAGACCATGCAAAATTGATGGGTCTTTGCTTAAAGAATTTGATAAATTTCTCTTTTTCCACTAGATCGAGGGATTTTGCCAGGTGAATGTTACGAACCTTCTCAGCATTGCCAATGTTGATCTCCTCATTTTGTTCTACCAATAATGTTGATTGTTCTTTATTAATAGATAGGGCATCCATCAGGTGTTCATCTTTATCATCACTGTCATGATTAAGAGAAGAGCTTGCCTCTCCAAAATATGTGGTTCTTTCTAGATCTACTACATAACCAGCTTTGTGATCATTATAAGGGAATCCATCCCTTACACCCAAGAATTATGCTATGGCTTCATCATTTTGAAACCAATCTAATTGCAGCTTAAATTCTTTCCCCAGTCAATCAGACATGGATGTATGAGGAGCAAGTCTTTGTCTCTTGTTGTCTTAGAGGATCTTGATATCATGCATACCTGGTTATAATTTGTTGTTTCTTCATCATAAACTGGCGATGGTTTGTCTTCATTGTCAGATGGAAATTCATAGTCAGGAGAATCTATGATGCTTTCCATGTACATTTCACTTTCTGATTCTATGTTGCTTAGCTGCTCTTGTTCTGGTAACATAGTTTGTTGTAAATGAGTAGGCCTCCTTTGTATTGTGGATACCCTTCTTAAGCCTGGTATTATTCTTTGCAATCTTTCTTCATTTGATTCAAATGGAGGTGCTGAAGTTGTTTGTCTTGGAAAAATTATTGACAATAACCAAGGATTTGGTTCATCTACTAGTGTTAAGCCTATATCGGTTACCATGTTTTCTTATGCAGATGATTCAGGTACTGTACTGCTAGATGTCTCTATGTTAGGCTCTTGTAGAAGTTGCCTCATGTCTTCACCATTTGGTTCCATGATAGGATATGTTGGTGGTTTCCTTCTTTATTGAGGTGGGGAGAAATGCATCTTTGTTGATGACTGATTTTGAGGTATGAATTCTGAGGGTAACCTTGGCTTGTTCAATATATCCAATGTACGTTGTCTATCTTTTGTTATTTGTGGCACATATTTATATTCCAAGCCTTGATTCTTTGGGTTTTCATGTGATAAAATAGGTTTTAATATTCCTTGCTTTTATAGTCCTAATCCTGTAGTGCCATCATATCCATGTTTTTGCAACATCTTGTAGCCATTTCCATATTGATGTAGAGGTATCATGGGTACTACCATGTCATCCTCCTCTCTATATATCCAATGATTGATATCTTCATTTAGAGATTCTTCTTATAGATCTCCCCATCTAATGAAAGAATGAGAATCTGAATATTTTACTATTTATTTTCCTTTATCTTTATTCATTGTTGTGTTCTAAGGATTCCCAAAGGACCTGGAAGAAAATGATGATTGTTTGTCATCTGATGTGCTCGAAATGGAATATTCTCCACAACCAACTTCTTTAATATGCAAAGAAGATGTGGTTGGTGTATTTTTCTATGTTTCTTTAATTGATAATGATTCCATTTGTAGGTGAATATGAGCTTTCTAATTGTTTGGTACTTGGTTGTTTGAGATTGCCCTTAAATGATTACAATGTTGGAAAGGGTTCGGGTCACCATGGAGAGTGATCTCTATACCATTGTATGGGAACTTTACACATTGGTGAAAATTTGATGGTACTGCTTACATTGTATGTATCCATGGGCAACCTAATAGCATATTGTACCCCAATTCTTTGTCCAGTACTTGAAAGGCGCTATTTGTTGTAGCCCGTCCCACTTGTACTGGTAAAGTCACCATACCTTTAGAAGGGCATTCCTCATCATCATAGACTTTTATATTGATTCTCTTAGTAGAGTCTGTATATGGTGAAAATGGATAAAAATAATAACGATATTGAAAGGCTAAATGAATTCAACCACAAAACCCTAGCCTAACAACAACAAAGATCCACCATAACATATGAAGATTACCTAAGACAATGCAAATCCAATGAAATCACAAAGATTATACCATCACATGTCCAATAGGGTTTGAATCTCCATTCTTCCTATCTCCATTGATCTTGCTTGATATATTTGCTCTCAGATTTTATGTGCACAAGAGCTCAACAAAAAATGAAATGTGGTTGCAAGTAGGATCGTAGTGTAGTCAAATCACTAAGACGATTCATTAGAATAATTGATTAGCCAGGGTTGATAATGAAGGAAGCATCTCCTTATATAGAAGACACTATAAGAAATGGAGGGATAAGATTGAGAGGTGTAAAAGGAGGTCGGCTATGATTAGAGGGTAGGTAAAGAAAATAATAAAATAATGGAAGGGGTAGGTAGTGAATGAATTAAGAGATGAATGACATGTGTCATAGGTAGAAAAGGTTAATGAATTAATTAAATAAATAAATATTTATTTAATTAATAGAAAAAGTGGGATAATTAAATAAATAAAAATATTTATTTAATTTAGAAAAAGGATAATTTAAATAAATAAATGTATTTATTTAAATGAGAAATAAGGCTAGAAGAGGATAAATGAATTAATTAAATAAATAAAGATTTTTTTAATTAATAGAAGAATTAAACTTAGATAATTAAATAAATAAAATTAGACATGACAATTTTAGGTGTCTACATTTTGCCCCTCTTTGAGATAATGCAGCTTGTCGCGTTGTTTCAAAGAAGATAAGATGAACTGATACAGGAGTGCCCCAAGATGGGAATGATATGCCCCCTTGAGAGATTGGATGAAAATGTCTGAAAAGATTGTAGACAATCTCTCGATAAGAAAGATGGGATAGAATGGACTGACCGGATAAAGTGACAGAGTCACAGAATAATGAAGACTGACTCAGGAAACAAGGGCGAGGGCTAGGGTAGGCTATAAGATAGACCACGGGGGAAAATACATCCTCATTGTCATCTACACATCCGCGAGAGCAGATTGTAGAGCGAAAATAGAGCAGCAGCAGTCAGCAGCGATGGCCTTCATTCATAGATTTGACCGCGTTCGTCGATTCCAGAGGCCAACAGAGGCACTAGAGTTGGTAAGTACCACCAAATCTCCTCGTACTTTGATGCATTTAATTTTGTCATTAATGCATGGTAGATAGGGCAATAAATGCGCTTAGACTAGGGTCCAAAAAATGTCCAAAAACATCTAGGCGTGTCTGCGTTGGTGCCAAGCGCGTCTGTGCTCGCGAGGTGCGTCTGCGTTTGTGCCAGGCACGTCTGCGTTTGAAACTATGTCTGTGTCAAATGCGGCCGCATTTGTGATGGTCAGTCACGTCTATGCCAAGAAGGCACGTCTGTGCAGAGCATAAGCATGTCTGTGTTTGTCAGGTACATCTATGTATTTAAGGCACGTCTGTGCAGTCTTTAAGCATGTTTGTGTTTTAAAAAGTGTGAAATTGCATCTTCTAGGTCAAATCGGCAGTTCTGTGATGAACATACGCTGTCGATTGGATAAGCTGCTAAGAGGATACACTCAAGCAGGTCCTCTAGGAAGACTAGGATAGATCAAGGCACTTTGTGATGAATAGTGAGTACCAAGATAGAGTACTTTGTGATAAACAGGGAGTACTAAAATATGAGCAGCACTTTGTGATGAACAGTGAGTGCAAATGTGAGTAACACTTTGTGATGAAGAGTGAATGTCACTCATGTAGTACTTTGTGATGAACAGGGAGTACCACTAGGATAGAAGCAACACTTTGTGATGAACAATGAGTGTCACTAGGGTAGATAGCAATATGTATTTAGATTAAAAAAAGTAGCATTTTGTGATAAACAGGGAATGCCACTATGACTGACATGAGTGATTTGTTTGACTGCAGGAGTATTTGCCGATGCTGGAGTCACGGGAGAGATTCCCGTCTACTCAAAGGTTGCAACCTGAGCTGACAGCTGAGGAGTGAGCTGCTATTGAGGAGATGGGATTGAGACATGTTCTATATGTGCCTGAGTTTCGAGTGAACATGGGACTGTTGACTACGCTAGTGGAGAGATGGCACTCCGAGACCTGTACTTTTCATTTGTCGATGGGTGAGATGACAGTCACCCTTGAGGATGTATATAGGATACTGAGGATACCGATCGATGGGGAGCTGATCCCATACGATCGAGATGGAGATAGGAAGGCCCTGAGATGAGTATTCTAGGACCCAGGACTGGAGATGAGGATAGGACATGTGGCATGGGACACTATGACAGCCACAGGGCGAGCGCTACCAGTAGTGGTAGGAGGAGCGATCAGTGGGTTCATATGTCTAGATAGGGTGACACAGGGGTTGGCTGTGGGTTGGGGAGGAGCACTAGAGACACTGGTGATGCAGCACACCAGATATGCTTGGGGACCGTGTGTGCTGGCACACCTCTACTATGAGCTGCATCAATTTGTATACCATGGATCAGTGGGATTGGGCTGCAGGGCGAGACTGCTGCAGGTGTGGGCTTATGAGCATCTGCCAGTGACGAGGCCGATACACTTCAGAGGTAGGGGACATGGATACAGTTTTGTACACCTGTATGATATGATCACATCGCAGCCACGGATTGGCAGGTTGGAGCACTGGCGATGGGTGATAGATGATATTGATGTGGTCATATGGAGGCCATATCTAGAATGCGAGCAGTGGGAGGATGATGCAGTTGAGCTTCCTTACACCTTCCAGAGCAGGTATCTGATTGGGTGGACACCCTTTGTGCTGGAGAGGTAGCTAGTGGACAAGGTTGGCTGGCAATTTGGCAGGATCCAGAGGATGCCACGGGGCTTAGGCATGTATGCACGGACTGTCAGAGATCAGGCATAGTTTGGGCCCCTATTGTCATATGATCAGGCAGTTACATAGCTGGTAGAGATGATGCCCCTACCCTGGGACATGTGGCCAGAGATTGAGGATGTCGGCATGGATGCTGAGTATACAGCATACTGGGCGGAGCATCCCTTCCCACGCTTGATGAATCCGGGAGAGCCATTGGATGGAGATGGGGGTGGGGATGATGATGATGGTGGAGGTGATGAGGGCAGAGGCTGATGGAGGAGGAGGGGAACAGTTGGAGAGAGGAGGGTTGCACCTCATAGGGAGGGTGGTGAGGAGAGACAGGCTTAGGTGGTGAGGGGTTGCAGTGGATTGCCACTATAGGTGCCAGTAGCACAGGGTCCCAGACAAGTACACGTACAGGGACAGGGATAGATATAGGGATAGGTACCAGTACAAGTATAGGCACAGGGGTAGGCACTCATATAGGGGGAGCCACAAGCAGAGGTGGAGGGGGCTGATGCAGAGGAGGATGAGCTGATAGAGCTGAGGGAGATCTACCAGGGACAGGCAGATGAGATCCAGGAGTTGGAGAGGGAGAGGGATCAGCTCAGGAGGAGGCTCAGAGATACTGAGCGAGAGCAAGATCAAGCTATTCAGCGTTATACAGAGGCTGAGACAGCACTGAGAGTTGGGAGACAGGCAGCGGAGGACACAGGGGCCAGATATGCTTATATCCTGTGGGTAGGGGAGGAGATTGCCTACTAGCGGGATCTCTATTATGGTGCAGTGACAGCAGATCAGCGGGCAAGGAGCTTCCATAGACCGTCATAGACAGTGATAGCTATAGGAGGGAGCCGGAGGAGATAGGCATCGAGTGGTGGGGTTATGGGTCCTCCACCACCACCAGATAGAGGGGATAGGTGGGATGATCCTGGGGTGGGTCCTTCAGGGCCTCAGATTCCATTGAGGCCAGGTGGCTCCGAGGGAGGGAGTTCATCATAGCCATAGAGGGCTCCCTATGTATCAGTATTGTACCATTTTTCTATGATGATGTAGACACCTGCGAGTGATTGTAGCCATATGATTTTTGGCCTCATTGTATCATGACACTTTATATATATATATATATGAGATGATTCATCTTTGCAGCAGCTATATGCATGTGTACCTATGTGATGAGATGTTCTTATGTGATGTATGTTTCTATGTGATGGTTATGATATGGATGTAAATATGTACATGATGAAATGCAATATTTGTTCTTTTATGTTTTATATGTTATGCCAATGCAAATGTGAATGTATGTAATGCAAATGATTATTGTGCTAATAGGTGTTGTGTGCAGGATGTGATGCAATTGTGATATCTATATGTATGTATGAAATGCTTACATGTGATAATGTAGGTGCAAACTACATGAAATGCAAATGTTTTTGGTGTGTCATTATACTCAGTCATGTGATAGCAGGCTACACGGACTCGAGAAGGACAATGGAAGTCAATCAAGAAAGGGGGATGGAAGACAGAAGATATGAAAGTGAAAGAGCTTCTTGTGCGTTATCATCATTGAGCTTTAATATGGCAAGTAGGTTATGACAATCGAGGCATATGTTTGACCCAAAAAGTCATTGTACCCATTTGCATGGAGATAAGACAGTCACAAACAAGGAATGCCCCAGTTCATACTAGACTCACAGTGTCCTCATATCCTTGGACAAGTCATAGCATTACTAAGAGACAATCCACAGACAGCAAATACAAATAGGTGACGATACCCCATCCTCGCCTTTCTAGTCAAAGACATCCTAGAGATAGAATCTCTAATCAGAGAAATCCCAGAAAAGCTAAAAGACATGTCACCAAAAAAAGATGAAATCAAAAGAAAACCAAGACTCGACACCAACATCCACTGTAGCCCTCAAGTTTAGTGTCTCTTGTCACTTGTATAAGTCTTATTTGATTGTGGTCATAATGTTTACTTTCACAAAAGGATAGATAGCACTGAACCATATGTTGTCTGAGTCTGTTGAAAGATTTGATTTGTTGAAGCCCATTGTTGTTGTTGTGTCTCATATGAAACTGACTGAATCCGTGAAACTGATACTTTATTGCCGAGAAGATGAAACTTTATTGCGGATCTATGATGCAAATGCTACTTTATTGCGGATTGTGCGCGGATAGACTGAAGGAAGCTGGAAGAAACTGTACTCCTCGAAACATGTGATGTTCTCAGTTCCACACCCATAACTAGATGTAGGATTTTGCCTTAGCCACAGATAGGATCTGATTTATTATGGATGGAAAGGGATGAAAAGGGAGGTTTATTATGAATGGCTAACCAATCTTAAGAAGATCAATAACAAGCCATGATGGGAATGGGTAAGTTTATTATGAACGAATAGGTTGTGAGTGTGTGCAAAGTGAAAGGGTGAAAGTGAATCCTGAAGGAGGGAGAAGCAATGTCTCTACATATGGTGCCGGTGACCCAGTTTTCACCATGGTACTTGCCCAGGGCGCCACCAAAGTGGTTTTCACCGTTGGACAAAATTATTTCTCTTTACTTTTTTCGATTTTTTCAATGTTTTTTTGTGTCACAAGGTGCCTGTTTGCCAGGTTTTCACCAAGTAACGATTTTTTTTGTTTTATAAATTTTTTTTGTATTTTTGAATTTTTTGAATTTTTTTTTGTATTTTTGAAATTTTTGAATTTTTTTGTATTTTTTGAATTAGGATACTCTGAAGATCTATGTGTAGAACCAGCGAAGGTGCATGCTGTTGATAGGATCCTCCAAAGGTTCACCTTCTGTAGTTGAGAGCTGATATGCACCAGATCCATATGCTGTTGTAATAATGTAGGGACCAAGTCAGTTTGGTTTGAACCTGCCCTTCTTCTCTCTGTCTTGTTGATTTTTAGGATTTTCTCTGAGAACTAAGTCCCCTACCTCAAATTTGTGAGGCTTGACCTTGTGATTGTAGCTGCAACTCATTCATTGTTGGTAAGCTTTGAGATGATTAAAAGTAGTTTGTCTTCGTTCATCCAATAGTTCCAGCTCTTGTAAGCGAGAGACCCTATAGTCTTCATCACTGATGATGTTTTGTAAAGAAACCCGTAAAGAGGGTAGCTCGACCTCAATAGGCAAGATGGCTTCAGTGCCATAGACAAGTGAATAGGGTGCAGCTCCTGTAGGTGTGCGGACAGTTGTGCGGTAGGCCCAAAGTGCAAGATTAAGTTGGATATGCCAATTACAACCAGCATCGTCGACTATCTTCTTTAGGATTTTAAGGATTGTTTTGTTAGATGCCTCAGCTTGGCCATTACCTTGGGGGTAATATGGTGTGGAGAAATGATGGGAAATATGGAAGCGGTCACAGAGTTCATGAACATCTTGATTTTTTAAGGGACGCCCGTTATTAGTGATAATGGAAACAGGAATACCGTATCGGCAAATGATATAGTTGAGGATGAATGTAGCAATCTATTTTCCTATGACTTGTATGAGAGGCACAGCTTCAATCCATTTTGTAAAATACTCTATGGCAGTGATAATGAATTTATGACCATTGGACGAAGGAGGCTGAATCTTGCCTATGAGATTGAGTCCCCACTGACAAAAGGGCCAAGGAGACACAAGTGGTTGAAGTTCTTGTGCTGGCGCATGTATGAGGTCTCCATGAATTTGGCATTGCTTACATTTCTTGACAAACTGATATGAGTCTTTCTCCATATTGGGCCAATAATATCCAGTCTTGATGAGTTTCTTGGCCAAGGTAGGACCACTAGCATGTGGACCACATATCCCTTCATGCACTTCCCGTAACGCAATCTGAGCTTCGTCACTTTCTAAACATCTAAGAAGAGTGCCATCTAGACCTTGCCGGTATAAGATATCAGCTAAAATGACATATCGAGAGGATTGGCGAATGAAAGTGCGATGTTGGTTATTTGATAGATCAGGAGGTAGAGTATTGTTACGTAGGTATGTGAAAATGGAACCATATAACTAGGATTCAGGACCGACAACACATATCGTCTCAGTAGGCATGATCTCATATGAAGGAACCAAAAGGTTATCCACCAAGAACTCATAGCGGGTCTCGTTTGGAGGTAAATCAATAAGGGAAGCAATTGTAGCCATGGCATCTGCGGCGCGATTCTGCTCTCTTGGTATCTACTCAAAGTCTATCTTTGTGAAGTGTTGTTTCAGGTCATCCAACATTTGTTTATAAGGCATTAATTTTTCATCTTTTGTTTGGTAATCATCAGTTGCTTGACGGATGACAAGTTGGGAGTCCCCAAAAACACAAAGTTCCTGGATCTTCCATTGAACTGCAATTCGTAATCCTGTTGTTAATGCCTCATATTCTGCTATATTTTTAGTGCAAGGAAATGATAAGCGGTATGATTTTGGTATAGAATCCCCTTGAGGAGTTATAAAGAGGATGCCAGCTCCTGCCCCATGCTGTGTGTATGAGCCATCAAAGTACAGTTACAATGGCTTTGCATGTGACATTGTCAAAATGGATTCATCTGGAAATTCTGAACTTAGAGGAACATCATCTATCATGGGAGCATCTGCTAATTGATCTATGATGGTTTGTCCTTTTATTGCTTTTCTGTCCACATACTCGATGTCGAATTCACTCGGGATCATTACCCATTTGGCCAGTCGCCCAGTAAGTGTTTCTTTATTGAGAAGATATTTCAATGGGTCTATCCTTGCAACTAACTTAGTCTTATGAGTAAGCATGTAATGTCGTAATTTCTGCGAAGAAAAGACCACGGCGAGACATGCATGCTCAATTGGTGTGTAGTTTAGATCATATCCTACCAATGTGCGACTGATATAGTATACTACTTTTTCTTTGCCCTCAGCAATTTGTTGTGCTAAGAGTGCCCCCAGTGCAGTTGGAGTAGCTGATATGTATAGTAACAGCGGTTGATCTAGAACTGGTGGCATCAAAACTGGCGGATTTAGAAGATAATCTTTGAGCGTCTGAAAAGCCTGTTGACAGTTATCATCCCATTTGAATTTGATGTTTTTATGTAGCAGGTGCTGAAAAGGATTACACTTATCTGCAAGTTGTGCTATGAATCTTCGTATGGACTGGAGTCTGCCTTGTAAGGATCGAAGTTGATTGATATTTCTTGGTGGTTGCATCTCCAAGATGGCCTTGATTTTTTCTGGATCAGCTTCAATTCCTCTTTTGGATACAATGAATCCTAGGAGCTTCCTGGAGGTTACTCTAAAGACACATTTCTTAGGGTTTAATCTTACTTTGTATTTTTCCAACCGATCAAAGACGACTGCAAGTATGTCTAAATGTGTATTTCTATCTATTGATTTGCCCAAGAGGTCATCAACATAATCTTCCACGGTTACATGCATGAGATCATGAAAGATAGTAGTCATGGCTCTTTGATAAGTAGCACCTACATTCCTTAGCCCGAAAGGCATGACATTCCAGCAGAAAGTTCCCCACAGACAAGTAAATGATGTTTTGTGTTGATCCTCAGGTGTGATCCTTATTTGATTATAACCAGAGAATCCATCCATCAATGATAACATTTCATGACCTGCTGTGAGATCAACAATCAAGTCAATATTTGGTAATGGGAAGTCATCCTTTGGACAAGCTTTGTTGATGTCTCTGAAATCTATGCAAATTCTGATGCTGCGATCTGGTTTACTGATAGGCACTAAGTTGGAGATCCATTCGGGATAATCGATTGGGCATATGAATCCGACATCCAATAACTTCTCGAGTTCTGCTTTGACTAGTAACGCCATTTGTGGATGCATTTTTCTTAATTTCTATTTTACTGGTTTTGCCTCCGGTTTAACTGTCAAATGATGCATTACCAAATCCGGATCCAATCCAGGCGTATCACCGTATGACCAGGCGAAGTTGATTTGTTGTTCTTTGAAGAAACTTATGAATTTTGACCTTTCGGACTCTATCAATGATTGAGCTAGGAATATGTTGTGTGGAACCTCTTCTGTACCAATGTTAGTTTTGATAGTCTCCTCTACCAACATGGATGACTTTTCCTCATATGATGATGGGAGAATGTTGAGCCTTCCATCTTTGGGTGCCTTAGAGAGGTTTTCACCCTTAGATACGTCCTTTCTTTTTACTTTTTTGGGGTCAGACAGTGCCACAATGTGGTTTTCTCCATAAGACCCTTGGTTTGTTCTTATTTTCACATTTTTGCGACTGGAAGGTCTGACACCCTCACCAAAATATGCCACACTGTTGAGTTCTATAGTGTATCCCGCTTTATGGTCCCTAGGAGGAAGATCATCTCATATGCCCAGATAGTCAATAAAAGCTTCATCATTTTGGAATGTGTCAAACTATGCAGGTCCTTCATGATCCCAGTCAATGAGTTGGTGGTGAACAAGGGGAAGGCCTTCAATGTCTTCAAAGTTAGCGGGGCTAAGAGTGAAGATGAAGTTATATTTGGGTATGTCAAGATAATTATTGAGGTCATCGATGGCACTCTCCTCATCAGTCTCGATTGCGAACGAATCCAAATTATCATCACTAGTAGCGCATTCTGGGACAGGTGTTCTCATCCTATGTGATTTCAACCTAGAACCTTGAGACAAGGACTGTGTGGAATCCTCATGGGTTATTTTTTTACCAACTCTAAACTTGTTATAAAATTCCTCTTCTTCTGTTGGTTCATCTGGCTCTCTGAATATCTCAGTGAGCTCGTAGTCACTGGAAGACTTGTCTGAACCCCATTCCCATTCATTGGAATCTGTGGAATAGCGATCCTCTTGTTGAATTTTGGCAGCTTTGATTTGTAAGGCTTCTTTTGTCCTTTGGGTGTGGACTTTGGAAGTTAAGAAACCAAGTCCTTTCGAGCGTTCCTTTTTGAAAGTCAATTCAAGTTGTAAAGGTTCAATGATGCCTTCCTTTCGTAACCCAAGAGGGCTTTTTCCATCATACCCGAATTTTTGTAGAATTTTGAACCCTTTGCCATATTTCTCACATGGTAGACTAATGTGATCTTGTGTGTTGTCTTCATTGTCTCTGAAAAGTATTTGGCATAAATCTTCCTCTTCTAGTTCACCCCATCTTTGAAAGGTAGTAGGGTCCCATTTGAGTATCATGATGGATACTTACTTGTTAGGATGTGGTCTTCCATATTCTTTTGGAGAACTCATGACTTGTCGTAAGTACATGGTCTGATTTAAAGTATATTCCCCCATGCCCTTGTCTTGAAACTTGCCTTTAAGCTCACCTTGTTTTGATGTCGAAGGTTTTAATGACTCAAGATCAATGTATGTTGAGGAAGGAATAACTTCATGATTATCGGGAATGATGGTCTCAGTTTTTTATTTCAGGTTATTGCAGTATATGAATGGATTAGGATTGCTGTTAACTGTTACTTCCACTCCATTATGAGTAAACTTAATGCATTAGTGATACGTGGATGGGACTACCCTCATTTCATGAATCCAAGGACGTCCTAGCAATATGTTATAAGTGAGATCTAAATCCAGGACCTGACAAACCACATCCTTTGTAACTAGCCCAACTCTGAGAGGTAAGGTGACTATGCCCTTGGATGAATGCTCTTCATCATCATATGCTTTAATGGTGATTTTATTTGTAGAATTGACAGCTTTATCAGAATATCCCAATTGTGTAATAGTGTTCAATGTGCAAATGTTTAGACGTGCTCCTCCATCTATCAGGACTCTTTTTATTTGATGTTTATGTATGAAGGCTTCAATGTGTAATGGTGCATTATGTGGCTGACTTATGGAGGCGTCATCGGCTTCTGTGAAAGTAAGGGAGTGTGGAATGGAAAGGTATCCCACCATGGCTTGAAACTGGTCCATGTTCAGATCAGTAGGAACAACAGTATCTCTCAAGGTTTTGTCAAGAATGGCTTTATGTGTGGGAGATATGCGTAACAGCTCAAGGATGGAGATGAGCGCTGGTGTCTTCCCTAACTGTTCTACAAGGTCATACTCAGGTTTGGTCGATGAAGAAGCAGTGTTTTTAGTTAGAGCACCTTGCAAAGTCATTTTACCTTGGTGGGTTGTAACATGACATTCAGAGGTAGGTTCGGAAGAAGATCCAACACCTTTTAGGACAATTCTGGGTCTTCAAGTAGAATTCTCAGATGCTTTGTCCTTGATGATAATGGTAGAGACATAATTGTCCATTGAGATGTGATTGATAGTTGAATCATAGTTGTAAGATGCTCTGGTATAGTTGGTTTGATCCTCTGTGACTTTAGCTTTTCCCTTGTCATGTTTTGGGAATGGTTCCTTAAACATCTCATGTTCCTGATTGGATGAGTGTCCCTCAATCTCAATGTCACCTCTATCAATGAGATCTTGTATGATGTTCTTCAGTCGATGACAATTTCCTATCTTATGACCCTTGCTCTTATGAAATTCACAATACTCATCATCATTCCACCAATTCCGCTTAACCTTTGGTTCATATGGAGGAAAATCTGGAACTGTGATTACCTTGTTTGCCACTAGCTTTTTGAAAACTGACTCAAGTGGTTCTCCCAATGGGGTGTACTTCCTTCGTGATCTAGAAGTTGTTTGAGTATTAACTTGATTGTTTGTAGAACTTGATCCTGAAAAGATGAATTTGGGTCTCACTGTGTTGGCATCAACAACACCATCATTGACTGTGTTCTTGTTTTTATTCCAAAATCTTGGCTTGTCTTTTCCTTTAAAGTCATCTTTGTTTTCCTTGAATATCTTGATGACTCCTTGTTCAATTAGGACCTTTTCTATAGCTAAACCTTTTTCAATGATGTCCTTGAAGGTGGACAAACAAGCTTTCCTTAGATCATAGCCAATGTCTTTGTTAACATTCTGGGTGAACATTTCTACCATTTGTTTTTGTGGAATTTCACAAGAGCATCTGCTGGCTAGATTTCTCCATCTTTGTAAAAATGATGCAAAAGACTCTCCCTCTTTTTGCTTGGTGTTGCACAAAGTAGTGACTGATATGTTTGTCTCTATGTTGTAGGAGAAATGTTGGATAAATGCCTCTGCTAAGTCACCCCATGACTTAATTCCAGGTGGAAGTTGGGAGAACCATTCCATAGCTTGATCACCTAAGCTCTGTGGGAATAATCTCATCAAATATGTCTCTTCTGCTGCTACCTCAATGCAAGCTGTGAAAAATTGTCTTATGTGTGCCTTAGGATCCCCTTTTCCTCTATATTTATCAAATTTAGGCATCACAAAGTGTGTAGGAAAAGGAGGCATTGGAATGCTTTTGTCAAATGGATAAGGACATATGTCTCTCATTGTGTATGTTGGCTTTGGTGTATTTATGTCCTCCATTTTCTTTTGTAAGTCCCTGATTTGTTGTTCCAAATTGCTCTTAGGTGGAGATCGACTTCTTGGACCATACCTTATGCTTGAGGCACCAATTGGAGGAGGAGCATGTTGCATATATGGATGATATTGATCATACACATGTTCATATGGAGGAGGTCTATAGTGATGTTGCATATATGGACCACTTGGTATAGATTCATGTTGAGGAATGGAATATCTATTTTGTGCATGTATACCATACTCTACAGGGATGTCATGTTCTAATGTGTTGCCCCCAAATTTGACACGGGGTTTCCTTGTGTCCAAATTTTGAGCATGCCTTTGAATATCCAATTGCTTTGGTGGTTGATCCTTAGCATTGGTATGTGATTGAGCATATTTCTCTGCATAAGACTTCCATAATGGTCTACGAAGGTGAGTATCATATGCTTGACCATGTGTATGTGGGACCTCTAGTTTTTGAAGCAAAGCTGATGGTGATTTAGGTACCATATGTGGTCCTCTATTGCCTCCACTATTAGGTCTCCTTTGATCCATGTTGGAGTGAGGTTGTTGCAAAGGTCAATTTTCCATTATTTGAGACATGTCAAAATCATGAGGTATCTTGGCTCCACTTTGTGCCATCATTTGTAAGAAGTATTATCTATCCCTCCTCATTATTTCCTCAACCAATCGATTGAAATGGGGATTCATAATGGATTCTTCCACATCTGCTGAATGTACTGAAAAGTTGTCCATGTTGTCATTGTGTGTAGCATTATTGTTTGTAGTGTCCATGTTCTCAACATTTGGAATGTTTCTATAGGCATCCATGTCAGGTAATGTAGTATGATCAGAATTGAAAAAGATATCATTGTCATACTCATAAGAACTCATGTTTGCGGACTCTTGAGCCTCTTTAGTTTCTCTCCTAGATTTTTGAAGACAGGTTTCAACCATGAACTAGATATTGACCAAGATGTGTGAGACTAGATGAAAATGGAAAAAGTATGGAAGACCAAGAGTTGAATGAAATGTAAATGAATCTGAAGTGTACTTGCAATGTCCAAAGTGTAAGACCAAGTATGTATGTAGTAGAGTAGGTGTGGCTTCCAAAGAGAGGATAGTTTCTCTTGATGAGGTAAGTTGACCTTGACTCTAAGTAAGACCAAATGAGACCCAAAGGTAAGAAACCTTGATGAGGGACCACTTAGCAAAGTGTTGTTGTATGTAGTGTGTTGACAAAGTATAGTGAGGACAAGCAAGTGACCTTTTGACTCAAGTTTAGACAAATGTGAATGTAATGTAAGGTGTAAAGCAATGATGGATTTTGTGAGACCCAAAGACAGGTTGAATGCTATATGAAAACCTTGAGAAATGACCTAGGAAGCTCAAGAATTCTGAAACTGACTGTTTTGTTTGTTGGACTGTAACAGTTATTCAATTCTAAACATAGACGCGCCTATATACTTCACAGACATGGTTTCCTGATGCAGACGCGGCTCTGTTTAACACAGACGCGGCTCTGTTTCTGAGATTTTTTGCAAAGTGTAATGTTGATTCTGTAAACACAGACGCATTTCTGCCCTTCACAGACGTGGTTATACAACACAGACGCTATTATGTCCAACACAGACGCGTTTTTGTAAAATTTGTGCAATTTTTTCCAATCTGTGAAGTCATTTTTGTTGTGACCAAATCGGACTGTTTGATTGTTTTTTCATGACAAGAGGACACAGCGTTGATGAAGACCCAATGTTTGAGAGTGTCTAGACTCAAAATGACTCCTAGAAAAGTGTGTTGTTTGATGTAAAAATGTTTTGCATACACTTGAAGACACAAAAGACACAATGTTTTGCTATTTGGTCTTGAATGTTTTGAATGTTTAAAATAAGTCAAGCACAATTCTTATGGCTGGCCAAGATAATAGTTGTTGATCCCACATGAGGTTTTACCCCCGAGGCTACGCTATTCAAAGCAGATACTTAGATGCTTGACCTCACTGGCTCCACCCTTGGCACTCACTTCTCGGGTCAGCCAAGCATCAGTCCCCACGAAAACTCCCCGTGGTGAACTTTGTATCTCTACTAAGAACCGTATGTGTGTGGGCCGCTACCAGAGGTCTAACCTCCTGCCCCAACAACTAGAAGGATTTGGGCTTCTAAAACAAAAAGGTGCTAGTAAGGGCATCCGCTTGTGTGGCCATAAATGCGGCACTTTCAACTCTGTAAATACAAAAGGTTCCTAGCCAGTAGGGGTTACGCCATACAACTGATCAAATAACTTTGATCAAATGGGTTTATGGGGAGACATAGTGTTGGTATGAACTAATCAACACACGTTATCCATAGTTTTCACCATGAATACAGTTGTTTATAGTGGTTCGGAAGAGGTGGGTTTTCCTCGCTACCACTTGGGTCGTTCTCTTCTCACTAGTAGTCCTAATGACCACACGGGAAGACAGGCCCTCTAAAGATTAAACAAAAAGAGCTTATTGCTCAAGACACAATAGACAATGATTCAATTTTAGTGCACCAATGGAAGTGTTTTCTAGTCTATGAAAACAAGGCACACAATAAAAATTCAAAAACCCTTGCCAAGGACTTGCAACAAAGAGTTGTTAGTAGTTTGGATTGTTTCAAATGATGACCCCTTCCTGCAAGCACACAAGTTAGGTAAATTTTAAACCCAAAAGACTTGGTGAAAATAGGGGCCTTCAACCAAACGATTTTTCTTTCAAGACAAGCTACACCAATTTCGTTAGCTAGATCTGAAAATGTTAGCTCAAAATAAACCAGATCTGAAATCCTAAATGCAAAATCTGAAAACTAAAGATATCCATGTTTTTGCAACATCTTGTAGCCATTTCCATATTGATGTAGAGGTATCATGGGTACTACCATGTCATCCTCCTCTCTATATATCCAATGATTGATATCTTCATTTAGAGATTCTTCTTATAGATCTCCCCATCTAATGAAAGAATGAGAATCTGAATATTTTACTATTTATTTTCCTTTATCTTTATTCATTGTTGTGTTCTAAGGCTTCCCAAAGGACCTAGAAGAAAATGATGATTGTTTGTCATCTGATGTGCTCGAAATGGAATATTCTCCACAACCAACTTCTTTAATATGCAAAGAAGATGTGGTTGGTGTATTTTTCTCTGTTTCTTTAATTGATAATGATTCCATTTGTAGGTGAATATGAGCTTTCTAATTGTTTGGTACTTGGTTGTTTGGGATTGCCCTTAAATGATTACAATGTTGGAAAGGGTTCGGGTCACCATGGAGAGTGATCTCTATACCATTGTATGGGAACTTTACACATTGGTGAAAATTTGATGGTACTGCTTACATTGTATGTATCCATGGGCAACCTAACAGCATATTGTACCCCAATTCTTTGTCTAGTACTTGAAAGGCGCTATTTGTTGTAGCCCATCCCACTTGTACTGGTAAAGTCACCATACCTTTAGAAGGGCATTCCTCATCGTCATAGACTTTTATATTGATTCTCTTAGTAGAGTCTGTATATGGTGAAAATGGATAAAAATAATAACGTTATTGAAAGGCTAAATGAATTCAACCACAAAACCCTAGCCTAACAACAACAAAGATCCACCATAACATATGAAGATTACCTAAGACAATGCAAATCCAATGAAATCACAAATATTATACCATCACATGTCCAATAGGGTTTGAATCTCCATTCTTCCTATCTCCATTGATCTTGCTTGATATATTTGCTCTCAGATTTTATGTGCACAAGAGCTCAACAAAAAACGGAATGTGGTTGCAAGTAGGATCGTAGTTTAGTCAAATCACTGAGATGATTCATTAGAATAATTGATTAGCCAGGGTTGATAATGAAGGAAGCATCTCCTTATATAGAAGACACTATAAGAAATGGAGGGATAAGATTGAGAGGTGTAAAAGGAGGTCGGCTATGATTAGAGGGTAGGTAAAGAAAATAATAAAATAATGGAAGGGGTAGGTAGTGTATGTATTAAGAGATGAATGACATGTGTCATAGGTAGAAAAGGTTAATGAATTAATTAAATAAATAAATATTTATTTAATTAATAGAAGAAGTGGGATAATTAAATAAATAAAAATATTTATTTAATTTAGAAAAAGGATAATTTAAATAAATAAATGTATTTATTTAAATGAGAAATAAGGCTAGAAGAGGATAAATGAATTAATTAAATAAATAAAGATTTATTTAATTAATAGAAGAATTAAGCTTAGATAATTAAATAAATAAAATATTTATTTAATTAGACATGACAATTTTAGGTGTCTACAGAGTCAATATAATGTTCAGAATATCTCAGAGCTTTGATCAAATGTAGAGTGCATATGTTGAGGCCCGCGCCACCATCTATTAGTACTCTTTGAACCTTCTTTTGGTCAATGAAAGCTTCTGAGTACAACTGATCATTATGGATGAGTTGGTTTGCAAGAACATCCTATTTAGTGAATGTGACCTTTGAGGGTGACAAGTTTCCTATCATTGATTGAAATGTGTTCTCATCAATGTCCCTAGCAACAACTGAATCTTGTAAGGCTTTATCCAGGACTGCTTTATGGGTTGGTGATATGCGCAACAACTCAAATAATGAAATTTGGGTTGGAGTTCTCTTCAATTGATCCATCATATTATAGTTGCTAGTTATTGAAGGATGGTTTGGAGGTACTCCTTGTAACATGACTTTCAATCTTCTTGTAATGATGACATAATCTCTTCTTTTAGGATTCACTGTGATTGTAGCTACCATTTCATGTCCTTCACTTAGTGTGTTAATGGCATAGTCAAATGCTACATTGGTATAATTGGCAGTATTGTCTTGTGCATTAGAATTGGAAGCCTTTCCTTTGTCATGTTTGACAAAAGGATCTTTGAAGATGGTATTATTTATATTTGGTGTTTTATTATCCACTGTAATGTCACCTTGATCTATGAGATCTTAGATGAGGTTCTTCAATTTGTAGCAGGTTTCTATCTTGTGACCCTTATTACGGTGATATTCGTAGAAGACATTGTCATTCCACCAAGAAGGCTTAAATGGACCTAGTTCATATGGCCTAGCTTCTAGTAAAGTTATGGCATTGCTCCATATCAAATTTTTCAGAGCTGATTCAATATGTTCTCCAAGGGGTGTGAAGCTCCTTCTAGGTGTGCCTATCCTTGGAGGCCTTGGATTATTTAACTATAGCACATTGGTGTCATTTGTCTGAGACTGGTTCTTATCAATTGGTCCTTGTAAATATATTGCTGGTTGAGATCTGTTCACAATACATGCGTCAACAACTCCGTCATTTGTGACATTTTTGTTTCTAGACCAAAATTTTGGTCTTTCATTGCTTGTGTTGGTGGTTGGTCCACTATTCTTGTGGTGTTTCAATATCCCTTGTTCTAATAGGCCTTTCTCATATTTGATGCCTTTTTCTGTTATGTCTTTGAAATTATTCAGGCATTGCATTTGTAATGGACATTTAATCAGAGGCACAATATTTTCATTAAAGATGTCTACTTGTTCCGCTTTTGGGATGTGACTGAGGCATCTATGATATAGGCTTCTCCATCTTTGTAAGAACGTAGCAAAATTCTCACCTTCTTTTTGTTTTGTTACACACAAATCCATTAATGTGATTGGATTATCTATGTTGAAGGCAAAGTTGGATATAAATAACTCACCTAATTCTCCCCATGTTCCCTATAAAAAGAATAGTATTTGAGTACCTTTGAGCTTGTTGAAATGTAGATAAACTAGGTAACTGTGTACCATAAGTCCTTGCAGGTGGTGTGAAGTATGTAAATTGCAGAGTAGCATTTGGTTGAGTGAAGCTTGTTGTCCTTGGAATCATATTCTAACTATTGTGGGAGGAACAAACTAAAATTGTTGGTTGAGTTATATTTGCCAAGGTAGTGGTGTGAGATATTGGAGCTTGTAGCATCATATTTGGCATTGTCCGTGTTGTAAGATTGGCACTTGGCGATGTCACTGTTGACTGTATTGAGGTTGTAGCCATATTTGCATTTTGAGATATACCTTGCGTTGTTGTAGCAATTGTTGCTTGTGTCTGCATTGTAACAAGTATTTGAGGTATATTCTAGTTTAATGTCACACCTTGTGGCAGTATTGTTGAAATATCTACCCCTGGCGGTAGTTTGGCCCCATTTTGCACTAAGAGAGAAAGATATCTATCTCTGTCACTATTAATGAGAGCGTTGAGAATCATTAATGTTGTGGGATCTTGTTGGGCTGCTTTGAGCTCTTCCTTCATCAAAATATCTCATATTTCATCAAGGGAAGGCATCTTGTTTAGGTTTGTTGACATTGTTGCGGGTGTGTAACCCTGTGTTTGTTGTTGTGTGGATAGATCCATATTCTATGTTGGGTTTACCAGAGGGTCATTGTTAGGATCCATTTGATTTTTTGCCTTTTGAGCCCTCGTTAATGGCATGAATATTGCTTCAACGTGATCTTGACTCTCTAAGATGTGTATGCAAGACTTCGTTACATGCAACTAAATATTCTTCTATGACTTCCTATGAATGATGACTCGCTATCTAGGATTCCTAAATTTGAACACAATATTTTCAGCATATTGTCAGAAAGCTTCAAACTCTGCCTCTTCTTTAATTCAGTTTTCTAGGTCTATGTCTATCTGTACTGATTTTTTAACTTCTTCATCTATGATAGTGTGGACTATGTTGTAATCTGGACTATGTCATAATTGAATGTTGTTTTCCCCAAGATTGGGTTGTTCAAATGGGAAGTGATCATTTCCTTTTAGACCCATGCATTGAAGACTACTATGCAGACAATGCAGACTCTAAGAATGAATGAATGATACCTAAAATGATGGACACTTTTTTATTTTTCTAACATGGTTTGTGGAATGTTTCTATGGTCTTCTCTACCAATTGTCTAATGGCTTCTTTTTGAGCTGCTCTTTGTATCTTTTTCCTTAGTTTCTCATCAAGGCAAACAAACTTTCAAATTTTATCATCTATGATGACATCAACTATATCATATTGGTCATGATTGACTCTTACTTCCCAAGCGATTTTACCTAAACCATCAACAATTTGTATTTGGTTAGTGTTTGGTCCAAGCTTTCGTTGTTCAAATGGGAATTCTCCATCTCCTCTAATACCCATGGACTTAGGTATGATTCCTATAATCTAATGCAACACTAATCATAAGGTACTTTGGTGAAATGACTTGTGTGAGGACTTTGTGTGATGATTCTAATGGAACTTCTACATGAATTGAATACCTAGGACCTATGATCACTTGAAAGTAACATTTTCATCAATTTGTACAAAAGGTTTGGTTTTGACGTTGGTTTTGTTGTTGGCACTTGTTTTTCTTGTTGAAGTTTTGATCTTGTTGAACACTAAAACTTTTGACTCTATTTTGATTTGTATCTTTCAATGTTTTGAATTTGTTGAAGTATAGCAAAGGACATAGCAGTCACATCAAAAAGAATAAAACCATGAATATAGCAATTGTTTAGGAAATTTTTTCAGATTCCCATGAATGTTGGAAGCTTTTTCAAGACCCCATTTTGTTTTTGTTGTATTTGGGAAATTTGATATTAGACAGACTCTCCTAATGTCAAAAGGTCACAAGTATTATCATAGCCCACATCTTGATACTCCGTCAACTCGAACAGTCATGTCACACCCTAGGGTGTGCTCGTTTTTTTACCTATTTTCCAGAAATTAGATCAAAGAAGATTGCTCCTCAATTGGTCCATTATCCTAGGAGATTTATGGTGAGTGTCTTGGGGGCAGATTCTTCCCCACCCTTGCACTATGATAAAACAAGTGTCTGGTTACTGACTCGACTTGGCTCCTAATTTCTATGGTGTTTAGACAGGGTTCCGTTCGAGTGGTCACAATCAACAGCATTTTACACTTAGTTGAGGGAGGTCTCCCAATCTGTAGAGGTTACGCTCTATAGATTTTAATGTACCATATAGGCACTGAGGGAGACATAACATCATTGTGAAAGCATGTAACACTCATCGCACATGATTTTCATCACATACGCATTTGATTATAGTGGCTTGGATTACTTGGCTTTAGTCTTTGGCCACTAGGTCATTCCCCTCTCACCGGCCTTGATGGTGCCCTAAGGGCAACTTGGGAGGGCAGGCCTTCTAAAGGATTTAATTGCAAAAAATAAAGGAAAACATGAAGGAAGAGAGTCTCATTTTTTTATCACACATTGAGGGGGAGAGCATAAACCTATCCCTTCAAAGACACAAAAAACAAAGTTCTTTTTATCCCTTCATTGCAATGATTTTATATTCTAAGTAGAGATGTTGCTCCATCATTTTAACTTGCATAGCAATGATGAAAGTTGTTTTGTTCTTTATTAAAGCACAAAAATGAAATATTTCTACTCTAGCCCTACAGAAAAGATAACGTTAGTGAACACATGGTGGGCTATCCAGCCTAATTTTCAAGTTACAGAGTTTTCTCTTTTTACAGATAGAAAGATATCCTGGCAAAAACTAGAACTGTAACAAAAGAGAAAATAAAAAACTGAATCTATCAAATGCAACTAACCTACTAATCAAATGCAATCTGGTATCATAGAAAATGCGAAATGATAAACCATCAATTGTGAATTTTGTGTAAGCAATTTCGACATGATGACTAATCAATTGCGATATGATATTAGGACAATTGTGACTTCTTTTTTTCTTTTTTTTTCTAGATTATTTGAACTTTAACAGAAAAAGAGAAGATAGAAGGGTTATTCTACAATAATATTGTTCCACACTATGCGAGCCAACACATCGATTTCATCAAAGAATTTGTATTTGGTTAAAAAGTGATGGACGGTTCTATGATATTGAGCGATCTCCTATTTTTCTTCGATCTCACGGAGCTCCCTTTCAGCCTTTATAAGTCTTTGATAAGCATTTTGTTGTCTCCTATTCTTCTTTGATTTTATTTCACTTGTTGCCATAGGATTAGATACATTTTATATGCAGAAATCAATTTTTCTAGAATTGGACAAAATTTCAGAGTTAGATGCGCAAGACAAAATCATTCAAAAATGACACAATTTTTTTTGAATTCACAATCCTTTAGCGAAATTGCAATCTATTTAATAAATTACAATATGATGTCATATCAATTGCGATACGTTATTGGCATTTGCGAATTTCTTCGTATGGAATTGCAATATCCAGTTTCCTATGCATGTACGGATCTAGAAGTTTTGTCAAAATAGAAAAATGAAGGTTAGAGTAAGTTCACGTCTGGTTCACCATTGTTTCTATGCCTGAATGTCATGGATGTATTAAGCTAATTAGAAAATAAGAATGAATCACCAATTCTCAACTAATTAACAAACATCAAACATAATCAATTAAAATCAATACATGAAATGAGAAATGCATTCAAATAGAAACTCCCCCATTCTACATCTTTGCTTCCATTGTTCTTCTCCAATTTGCATAATTTCCTACATACAAATACTTTGAAGACTCTAATTTTGTGATTCTAGACTTAATTGAGAAGAGAGGTTGAATTTATAGATTTTCAACACAAAGGGGGTGAGAAATAGAACTCAAGTGTTGATTTATAGACAACTGAAATTGATTGATCAGTGAACTCAATTGATTCATTTGTTAACTCATTTGATTGAGTAGTCAACTGGATTGATTGAAGAGTGAACTGAATAGATGGATTAGTCAACTCACTTGATTGATTAGTGAACTGAATAGACTAGGGAGATGACTAAATTGATTGATTAGAAGATTGAATTGATTTTGAGTTTAAAAAGATGATTGATGAGTTAACTGAGTTAACTGATTAGACAATTGATTTGAACAATCAGTTCTGATTTTAGCATGTGTTGTAGGAATTTGAAATTGAATTTGATTTTGATTTTCAATTTGGATTTGAATTTGGTCATTTGAATGCTGAAATGCACATGAAATTAACTGAAATTCGGATTTGGGGAAAATGTGAATTTGGAAGAAATGAAATTGATATAAAATTCAAATTTGGGGAAATGTGAAATGAAATTAGATGGAATTAATTGGAATTATAATTTGGGGAATTGGAGGAATAAGTTAATTAATTTAAATGAAATTATTTAAACTTAGGAGATAGAATTAATTAAATAATAAAGATTATTTAACTAAGGAATATGTCATAATTAATTAAATAATTGATATTTAATTAATAATTGAGATATGGTTAACTAATTAAAATGATTTGAGAATAGAAATAGAATAATTAGAAGTGTTGAAGGGCGATGATTAGAAGGAATAGTTAGTTTAATCAAACAATTAAAGGAATTACTTAATAAATAGATGAATAATTAGTGTAGAATTAATGAGACATTTTTAGGTGTCTACAGTAAGGTAGTGAACCTTCCCTGAGGGTTGTAGCCTTTTAGGGGTTATTATATTTTGAGTAGTGAGCTCTAGGTAGTGTGTATGAATGCATGTGCATTCCCCATTGTAATATTTTCACATACTAATGCAGAGTATCATCTTATTGTGGGTAGGTTCCCACCATGTTTTTTCTCTTATCTGGGTTTTCCATGTCAAAATATTGGTGTTATGTGTGTTGTTGTTATTGTTCTTATCTCTATTCTTGTTGCAGTTAATTAGATTTGAAGTTGTGCTTAAATTGTTTACTATGGTGAAAACTAATTCACCCCCCTCCCCCTCTTAGTTTTCCTTCATTGTTGTTGCCAATATCGCGCACCTCCTCAATAGGATTTCACACTTGTTTTCATCAATTTCACCTATTTTATGTTTAATTTCTTTTTTTACATCATCAATTTATGAAGTTGACTTGAATTTTTTTCTAATTTGTAGGAGGAGTTAAGAGCTATGCAGTTGGTCCATAGAACTAAACACTTGGTCAATGTAACCTAGTGTAGTTGGTCAATCTTATTGTGCACTTGGTCAATAGAATGGTGTAATTGGTCTCTATACCTATTTAGTTGGCAGGTATAGACAATTTGCAGGTTAGGGTTTTTCAATTGATTTTCAAAGATCTGAATTCTGTTTTAGCATAAGATTTCTACAATTACTAATTAGTTTGTGCAACCTTTTGGCATCCATGGGACCAAGATCCAAAGAAAATCAAACTACTAATTTGTTTGGTGCAGGATGATTGTCACATACTTAAAACTCAAACAAACGTATGTGTTTGATTTTTTTCTTTAGCTTATCTCACAACTGATTTGGTTAAAGGAATGAATGTGTGTCTTCCATATTTTGAACACTTGCTCATTGTGTAGGGTGGGCCCACTATTGCATCAAGTATCTTTTCCACTAGCCTTCAAGGTCTTGCAAGAAATAGAAAGGTGACAATGATGCCTACCTTTTTTTTTAGTAGAGGAATATTTTTGTGGGGATTTCATCACCTCATGTGAGTATTTTGAAATAGGAATAGCTCTGGGTATTTCATAACCTCTTAGCAATTCTTGAGTGGTATCTCTCTTTGGGCTGCTATATAAAAGGCTTTATGAAGGGCTCCATATTGCTAGAGTGCAACTTGTGTTGGGGTTTTTCCTTGTATAAGTTGTCAAAGCTTTAAATAGCTTGGTTTAAAATCCGTGTCATGATCTTGTCCCTCAAATAATTATGATGAACTAGTGTTTTAGTATCCCAAAATCCCTTAGCTTTCTAGTGCAAGAGGTTGGAACTCTGAAGCCACCCCAGATTGCTACTATTCATTATACAGCAATACATTTATTCGATTCATAAGATCTTCGAATCTTTAGGGAAGAGAGATTTTGTGTACCTGTATTGGTGAGGGGAGCTAGTATGACCAATATCTCTAGCTATTTGTTTCATTTTAGTATTTGGATTTGTCCGAGTGAAGATTCAACAAGTAGTATCCTCTTTCTAGCCTAGGCAAGCATGCTTTAAAACTGCTATTATTTTTTAATACTAGTAAAATATGGGCTATTTTAGGCTCATTTCTAAACTCTAAGTGTGTTTCAGAGTCAGGTAACAAACAGCTATCTCTGTCTACTTTTTCTTCTATGACTATTCATGCTAAACAATGTCATTTGAAATTCCAAACTTGTCCAAAAGACTTCAAACATTCCCAATAATCAAACAAAAAACTTGTCCAACAACTTCAAACATTTAAAACCACAAAAAATGGTATCAAAAAGTTGCAAAATCAAAACTATCTTAACCATACATAGGTTTCATTATACATTTGCATATATTTTTTCATTATCCTTGGATTAGGTTCATTTCCATATCATTGTCATAATCCTTGGATTAGGTTCATTTCTATACTATTATCATTATCTTTGGTTTCGGTTCACTTTATCTATACCATCTATCATATATATGCATTGCTTCCATCATCTAGTGCTATCTATGATCTTGCTTCACCTTATCCATACCCTCTAGTCCATATCCCTTATCCTACCTATTCATTGCTTCCATCATCCCTCACTATCTATGATCTTGTTTCTCCTATCCATATCCTATCTCTATCCATATCCCCTTTTCCCTCCCTGATCTTGATCAAAACTAAGGACAAAACACGATTTCAAAAAGCTCTTGACATGTCCCTTCATGTCCCATAATAAGATACCTCCATCTTTCACCCATTCATCTTCACCTAAATAATTAATTCATCCATTTCTTGCCTTTCTAGACATTGGGGCACACAAATACATCTTGCTTCTAATCCAAAAAATTCTAAAAATCACAAAATGTCCAAAAACTAAAAATCGACAAAATCGACAAAATCAAATAAAAATTGAAAATCAAAGCATGAAAGCATGGACCATCCATCAAATCAAATCAACAACAGGAAAACTCTCAAAGTTTGCAATCGAATTGATGACATGTCTTATTAATCAATCTATCTATCCACATCAACATAAACATGTCTTATACAGGGAAAGGTACACTTGAAACCAAACAGATCAGTCTTATATGCGGTACTCACTCTTTGAAACCATACATTCCTATCAATCATCGAGTCTTGTTAATCAATCCATCTACCAACATCAACATCAACATATCTTATGCAGGGATAGGTACAATCGAAACTAGACATATCGGTCTTATACGAGGTACTCACTCTTTGAAACCAGAAATTCCTATCAATCATCGAACAAATCAAAACAATGACATAGATCAATATGACTATTGGATTTTTTCCTAGTTATCCTTATCTTTATCAATAAAGTACATGTTTCATCTTTCAAAAACAATAAAAAACAAGTCAAAAAGTGCAATAAAAAAAAGTGGTGAAAACCTAGCAATAGGCATCATTTGTGAGAGAGAAACTCCTCTATCTATCAGTACTCACATTATATATTTGGCTCCATCTAATCTAAGCCAATAGCCATCATAGAATGCTTATACACGTAGCAAGATCTCAGAAATACTTAGCGTAATCACTGTCCTTGATTTATCTAAATTAGCTATCCAAATCATATCCCACCCTTGGTGATCAGTGTAAATATCCATATCAAAGTAGTATCAATAGCAAGGGGCAAAATCCTGACCTCACTGGGGGCATTTCGCCTTAAGGGTTTTAGACATAAAACCAAAAATGTAGCAAAATAACAAAGATCAAAACAAACAACAGTGACCACAATAGTGCAAGAAGGCTAGACATCATGGACATGAATGGATTTCCACTAGACAAAGGATCTATTTGCAAGATGTTTTACTTGACAAGAATACATTTCAGATGGCATGCATGCTTACTTATGGTTGTTATTTTTTCTTATCATATCTCCTAAGTGACTCAAGGATGTCTCAACGACTAGAGAAGGAAGGAAGGAATGTGATGTTTTCTTTGTCTACTCTTTGGGAGTAAAGCCTTCTACTATGCTAATTTGTCTTATGGTGTGATCGGGTAACATATCATTGAAGAAATTTTGGATTTTTATAGGACTAAGGTTAACTCTTGTCTTTTTATGAAAGCAACACTTAGGTCATCTTGGTTCAATTATACCTCGAATCTTGTGTCATCTTGCAATATCCAAATCCATGTAAGTTATACTTAGGTCATTATGGTTCAATTATACCATGATTCTTGTATCAGGTTTCAACAAATCAAGGCTCGATGATGAAAACAAAGAAAGCACTAGCACTTTGATCAAAATAGATGGAAATGTTTGGGAATGAGAATGCATTAGTATCATTTCATTATCATTATCATCTTAATCTTGTATTAGGTTGCATATCATTTTTATCTTGCATTAGTATCATTTCATTATCATTGTCATCTTAAAATCCATTTAGTTGCATATCATCATCATCATCTAGTCACATTCATTAGTGCATCCATCACATGCATATCTATTGCATCATCGTGGAATCTTTCTTCACTTTCATATCTTCATAATTCTTCCAACTCTCATCTATTATGTCTTATACATGATGTATCTTTCCTAAAAACAGACGTTTTGTTCAAGTCTTATACAGGATATATTGTTTCTGAAACCAGATGTTTTGATCATATTTGTCTTACACAGGAGGTGTTATTCCTAAAACCATACTTGATATCAATCTTATCAATTCTATCAATCCATTTCATCTGATCGATTCTATCATGTCTTATAGATAATGTATCTTTCTTGAAACCATACATTTTGATGAGGTCTGATACAAGATATATCATTCCTAAAACCAGATGTTTTGATCATCTTTGTCTTATACAGGAGGTGTCATTCCTAAAACTAGACTTGATCTTATCAATCCAGTCAATTTGATCAATATTATCAAACCCATGCATGTCATCAACTATCCACTCTTCTATCTTTCACATAAAATTCTTTTTCTTTCGAGAGATCATTCATGCCTTTAGTACACGAACGATCTTCCAAGGGGGCATTATCATATCAAATCTCCATATCAGTCTCATATCAGCTCCATATCAACCAATCAATTCGACATCAGTGTATCATATCAAAATGGTATCAGTCTCATATCAACTCCATATCAACCAATCAATTCCATATCAGGGTATCATATCAAATTTCCATATCAGTCTCATACCAGCTTCATATCGACAGAATCATATCAACATATCATATCGAAATGAATTTTTCATATCCAAAGAATCATATCGAAAAAAATTTATGACAAATTGAGATTTTTTCTTTGAATCAAGATGTGGTCACACATTGACTCAAAGAGGGGCAAATTGTAGACACCTAAAAGTTGCACAATGAATTAAAAGAATGGTATTCATTTAATTGTCCCTAATTCTTCTAATTAATTAAATTAATATTTAATTAACATCCCTATTCTTCTAATTTACCTTTTAATCAAATTAAATATTTTATTAAATACCCTTCTTCTATCTAAGCCATTTAACTAAATTCACATTAATTAAAAATCTCCATTTATCCCTTTTCCTATTTTAATTAAATCTACATTTAATTAAAATACCCAATTGCATTGAAATAAATCAAAATTTATTTGTGAATATTTCCCCCACTTTCAAAATCCTACAAATGCAAGTTGCATCCCTTTTGGCTAGATTAAATCATTTTTAATTTAACTAAAAATCCGATTTCCCTCACCCACTTGCATTCTTCTACATCTCCCACTTGCATCCTAATTTCTTCTAGAAAGCCTCTAATCCACCTTAATCATGCCTAAATCTTCTAATCATGTCCTTTCCCTAAATTTGGGGGAGACACTTCTCCAAATTTGGAAGAAAGTCTTCCAAATGCATTTAAGACTTTATCTATCTCAACAAGTTAACTTGTTGAGTCTTCCAAACATTTAAGGCTCTTGCATAAACCACTAATGGTTTTCCTCTTTGGAAAATTTAGCCTCTAAATTCTTCAAAAAGCATTTAATTCCTCTTACAAGCCCACACCCCTTAGCCATGATGGTTATCCCTTTAACCATTTTCCCATGTTGCACAAGAGTTTACCTCTTGGGTAATAGAATGCCTCCCTCATTAATGAAATTATCCAATGATGTCACTCCTTGAGGTTACCCCCAATTTCTTTCTTAGCATCTAATGCTTGTTTACCATCCTCTCAAGCCCTCTCAAGGAGAAATTTGTCAACTTGGGATTGGATTGAATGTCTCCCATGGATTGATAACTTTCAATCCTAGCCCTTGTTGAGATTACTCAATATCAACCATCCATTTCTCTATTTTACCTATAAATATAACTCATTTCTTTAATTCAACAATCCCCAATCTTGTGAATCAAAATTATAGTCTTTTGCAGGTTATCAAAGGAGCTCATTGGTCACCTTCAAGCATCCAAGTCTTCAAGCATTAACCTTATAGAACTTAGCATTTGCATAATGATTTAGGTCATTTTACTTAGCTTAATTTAATATCAATTACTTAGTTTTCATCTTCATCTAGCTTACTTAGTTCATCTTAATCTTCAATCTAGAATTAACATAGCTTCATCTTATCTTCATCATCTTGATCATATCTAGTTTTGCATCTTGCATCCTTACCTGGTTTTAATCCATCATCTTAGCATTTCACTAGGATCTTAGTTGCATCCATTTTCATCCTAGAATCATCATCATTAAAATCTCGTTCTCAAGGTTTTCATCTAAAAGATCAAGTGCTCTTTTGAGTGAGGCCCACCTTGAATCTTGAAGATCTTTAGAGATATAGGAGCATGGAATGATTTTGAGATTTTTTGGTTTGCTAACTTGTTTTGTGATTTCTAACTCAAATGCAATGTTTCATGTGTATGTTTGAGATGTTTTCTCCTCTTGCATGCTAATACCACATTTCTAGCATACAAAAAAAATTTAAATAAATATAAGGACCATATTTCATTGATGAATTGATGAGACAGTGAAGCCTTATTTACAAGATAGACATACATGCAAGAAATCAAATGTAATAAATCCTACAACTTAGAAATAGAATCTAATAAAACATTGTTTTCAAATGAATAATTAATCTACCTTAATCCATTAATTTCTATACTCTATGCTCTTTCATTATCACTATTCTAATTGAATTATATATTTGATTATGATATTTAATCAATCTTAATCCATGATTTAATCATATCAAATACAAAACTAAATGTTCTATCATTTCAAATATATAACATGGTTGTATTTTTTATTTAATATTACTTAATTGAATGTAACAATGACTCTAAAAGTTCATCCAACATAGTAGTAGATTTTGGAAAGTCAAATACCCTAAACCTTAGAGTTGATAAACTTGAGGATGATGTCTTTAAAATTTAGCATTATAGTTCAATTTAATGTTCAATTAGGTTTAAGGTTAGTGTTTAATTTGTACTAAGGTTTTATAAGTGTAACAGTGCAATTTAGGTTTAGGTTTATAGTTAGGCTTCAATTCGGTTTAGTATTAGGGTTCAATTTTGTTTGGTGTTAGTGTTAAGGTTTAGTTCCAAATTTATGATGAAATAGATTATATTATGTTTAAAAAAATGCAATGAGGAAATATTAATTAGAAATGAGATCACTTTATAAGAAACTAATTAGAGTTGTCATTTAATTAAAACAATATTAAGATAGGGTTAGTTAAAGGCTCAATTGAAAGTTTAGAGTTAAGGTTCAATTTGGTTGAGTGTTAAGGTTAGGGTTAAATCTAGTCTAATGTGTAATTTGGTTTAGGGTTAAGGTTAGAGTTCAATTTGGTTCAATGTTTAATTTAAATTTCAAGGTGATTATTTCTATATCTTCAATAGGATTCTTCGTGACCTAAAGATTTGGATTTATTTTGATTTAGGGTTTGGCTCAATTTGGTATAGGCTAAGTTTGAATTTTATTTTAAATACAATTTGTCTTAGGGTTCCATTTGGTTTAGTGCTAGGGGTAAATTTGGATTATTGTTAGGTTTATGGTAGACTTTGTTTCATGATTAGGGTTAAAAGTTTAATTTACAATGATATTTTGTGAGTGCTCATCCCTCACAAGTCTCAAGTAGTTGCTTTATAGTCGTTATATAAAAGGTTGGGGTTTATCCACTTTAATCAGTCAGAACAAATCTCCACAATCATTGCATATATGTATCTTCCCATGTAGTTTAACATGTACAATATTAGATATGTAAGGGGTTCACAAATAATTCATACAAATTCATCTATAAGAAATTTCTCAATTTCATCTTCGATGACAAGTATCACTTTAGGATGTTTTTTTCTTTTTTATGGGCTTGATATTTGGATCTATGACATGTTATAATTGACAAGATAACTATAGATGCCAAATAAATCCTCAAAATATTAAAATATATATCATTATAATCATGGAGGGTACAAGACATGCTGCACTCACAATAATCTAAGAAATCATCATTATTTTAGTATTTTCATTTATTATTTTGATCATCATTATTTAAGTATTTTCATTTATTATTTTGATCTATTATTAAATAGAAATATACCTAGTTCTTATTAATTTTAAAATGAGACCAATCCAAATGAATTTAATCTAAAATTAATTTGGTAAAGCAATGGCACATGAGATAAATAGAGAGAGAGACATCGAATAAGATATACAAAGGGAAACCCCTCATAAAGGAAAACCATATACTCCAAATCACACCAAATACATACTACATAAAATAATAGGTTATAACACGTTCTATAAGTTATAATGCTTTGATAGGTCAATATATGCACATTGTATCTAGAGGAATTTCAATAGCATGATTTTGCATAAAACTAACCAAACTGTATCATTTTGAATCCCTCAATATCAAAACTAAGGATAGCTAGTAAACTATCAATAATTTACCAAAACTATGAGTCAAGTCTTGGTTTAACTAGTCTAAGTTCGACCACTGCATTCTCCAAATGTAACTCCATAGGAAGAATGCAACTTATCATTTGATCATTCCATCCCTTTGCCCAATGGAACACATGTAACCCTATATCATTCCAATATGAATCCATTATTATGTTGCATGCCTATGACAATAAGATATATTTATTCAATCAAAGATGTCAATCATAGTCCACTTGGTAACCCCTTATTCTAAGCCTATTAAAATCGTCTTAATATGGAGAAAGGTGTCTCAACCTTGGATCCTAATGTACAATATTTATTTATTAGTACCTTTTATCATTTTAACATCATATGAGAAAGAAGGTATCCCATTTTGAGGTGGTATGTAGAGAAAGGTGAAGAGGCAGAGAAGGAGAAGTATAGAGACAAGATTGAATAGGTTCCAATGGCAAGAGACACTGTGACTATAGACAAGGGCATGCAAATAATCACTGACAGACTTGATCTCACCCAAGGACCCATTGATCTTAATTCGCTATCTTTGGTCCAAGATTTAAACCTTGGAGCTCTTGCAGAAGCCAAAGCGAGTGAGGACTTATTGAAATACCATTTTGAAGATAAAGAGATGATATCCATGGCGACAAATGTGTTGGAGAAGGGTTTTCTCCCCTTCAAGCAAGATTCGGGTGAATCACCCTCCAGTAAGCTAAGGAGTATGTAGAAAGAAATTGATTCTCATTTTGTATCCTTGGAGAAAGCAGCTGATGCAAAGATCCTTAAACAATTTAATGCTATGCGGCTAACGAAAAATTTGAAAATGGTTGAAGGAGACATGGTTAGTTTGACCTTTGGTTTGAAGACTATTCACGAGGCATTAGATGAAGGCAATAATATATATAAGTCATGTCTTATTTTACCTAAGTTTAAAATTGAGATAGATAAGCAGATTAAGGAATGTGAGGGAATATTAGTCAGTATTTCTCAATCTTATGCCCCTCAATCAGTTTTTGCTAGTAATTTTGAAGCTCAAGTGATGGCTTTATTGGACAAAATCAAGATCCTTAATCAAGAAAAGGATAGAGTAGTTGGCAGAGTGGGTGAACTCTGGAATTTGACAACTCCCTAATTGGATACCTTGTTGAGAAGTCAGAAAGATGCTATGAATGCTCTAAATAACAGTGTTCTGCCATATCTTAGAGGAGTAGAGATGTACGCTAATATTTCCGTGCCCTGATCAACATTTTTGATAATTTGAAGAAAGGTTGGGATGACCACATGCAGTCCCTGAAGACCATTTTTGCAGATATTTTCAAGTTTTTGTAAGTAACTATGCATACCATTGTAAATAAATTTTGGCATATTACTATCTTTGGCATTGATGTCAAAGGGGGAGAGAGATGTATGAAAAATGATGTGCATTCTCAGGGGAAGCCTATTGAGTTGTTTCATTTTTGAAGTGTTGCAGTGACAATGTCATTTTTCACAAGTGTTGCCATCAATGCCAAAAAGGGAGATTGTTGGCAAGAGACACTATACCGGTAGAGATTTGAGCATGAGAAATGTTTTTGGTTTTACATTGATGGAAACTAAGATTAGATATTTTATCTGATATATGTGGATTTATTCTACCGAAAGTTTGGGAAGTTTGATATTGATTTACGCTTAAGTCTGGAAGGTGGAATACAGAGTATGGATACATTGTGTATATCGCCATTTTGGTTCAATAGTTTTGGTTGCAGTGAAAGAGTTAGATTGTTAGATGTTTGAGGAAGCTTGATTCGCAATCCTAGCCTCTGGTATTGATTTGCATGCAATATAGAAGGTCCAATATCCATTAATTTGGGAAGAATAGAGTTATTTTGGTGTAACATGTTATACGAAATCTTTGGGATGATTTAGGTGATTGGCTTCGATTTGGAGGTGATTGAGCCATGTATGAAGATTGTTATCAATTTGTTTAGGTCCACACATATATTCGTAATCATATTGAGCTTACTTATGATTACACATTTCATATTGCATGTTATGCGGTTTTTGGAAGCCAACATGGGAATTAACTTATTTTGTTGATGTAGATATATAAGACCGATTCATTTGACTATTTTGGTGTGTGATATGATGGGAAGAGAGTTTGGGAAGATTGTATGAGCGATTGTGTGAAGTTTTTTGTGTATGTTTAAAAGTCTTTGTGCTTCGATAAATGTCAGAGTAGCAGAATAGAGCAATGACACAGAACAGAGGTAGAAGACTAATTGAGCTTAACTAGAACTATTATTTTCCATTTGTAAATGCTACTATTTAGTTCAAACATTCTTGTTATCACTTGTAATCACTTGTAAGGCAGTGAGCCTTCCTTCAGGTTGTATCCCTCTCTCTAATTGAGCAGTGAGCCTGAATGTATGTGCAATATTCCCCTCTTGTAATATTATTATACTCTTAATCACAATATTATAATATTGTGGGTTCCAATCCCGCCATGGTTTTTCCCTTTCTTGGTTTCCACATAAAAATTTTGGTGTTATGGTTTTGTGGTTATTTGTTTTCAATTTCTACACTTTTCTTTTATTCATTTGCATATGGTGGTTTAAGAATCAGGTTAAGAAATTTTTTAAATGAAGAACACTGATTCACCACCCCCCTCTTAGTGTTCATTGATTCCAATCACCACATGTTAATATAAGTTGTGTGGTTAAGTTAATTTTAGGGAACTTCTCATAGGACATCCTGATGTTACAAGTTGTATGGTCAGTGACACCTCCAAACCTTATTTATAGATAGATAAAAGTTTTCTTATTAATAAAAAGTAGTTTACGCCTATAACTTTACATATCGTCTAAAAAGAGACACCTAGGGTGCATGGGAAGTGCACACCTAGCTAAGAAAGAAACCAAAAAACAAAAAACTTGATAAAAAAACACTAAGCACAAAAAGGACCAAAGACAAAACCAACAACAAAAGTACCCATAACTACACTAGAACTAGCCAACCACCATAGACATAAAGAGATGGCCTACTAGCGGGCACTACTTTCTTACCAATCCTTACATAAACTAAGGTCTTTATCAAAAAAAGATTATTTTTTGTTAGAATTATTAGCAAATATTGGGGTACTTGAATCAAGAGTACCTTTCACCATGCACACAAGTGTCTCCATAGACATAGAAGGGGAAAGAGAATGTCTCTTTCATTTGTCTTTCTTGCGATCGATCTTCTCCTATATTGCCTTTAGGGAAGTCAAATTTTTAAGGAGCATCTCCTAGATTTGATTAGACATCTCCTTAATTTTTCCTTTTAGGATCTCCTTATTTTTCTTTAAATCCAAAATCATCGTATCCCTATTCTTCTACAACACCTTATCTGAGAGCTCCTTTATCTTCCCTTCCACCTTCTCCCAATTTTCTATCTTCTTGGCCATGCTTCTCACCGCTTTACATTCATCTTTCAAGTCCATGACCCATTTCTCTACTCTAGCCCCTGCCTCTTCCATAGCCTCGAGTCTATTAATTTTGCTAATAGCCACATCAAACTATGAAAGGACCCATTTGATAACCAATTCCAGCCATTACACATTCTCTTCCAACTTTAAGATAGTATATTCCAAATTAACATGAATCCTTTCATGGTCAAGAATCTCCTAGTTAGGGAGAAGAGGAGTAGCCCCCTCTGAAACCTCTAGGGACCATTCAAATTTTGAAACATAGGAAGAATTTAATCTCTCCACCTCCTCCTCATCACTTGAATCCAACACCTCCACCTTCTTAGGAGGTGGAGTAGAAGGCTTCTGCTTCACTTCTCTTAAGGGATTAAAGTGAGTGAGGATGAGCTTAGGTTTAGAAGAGGAACCAATACTAGGGTCATTTTTAGCCTTGGTAGCCCTAGAAATCTCAACCACCAAATTTGGGTCTAGCAAAGGGTTAGGATAATTGGACAGAGACCCACTGGGAGGGGTTAAGGCAAGGTGAAAATTATAATATCTAAAAATTAAACCCTGGTGAAGGGGAAGATAGTTTTTAGCCTTTGTCCTAGCCATTTATTGAAACAAAAAAGAGAAAACCCAGTAAGAAAAGTTCATCTGAATACCATACCTTAGGTGGTTTAGCATAGGCAAAATATGGGTGTGAAATATTTTGAAATGCCCATCCAAAGTGAAATATTTCATTAACAACAAGGTCGCATCCTTCCACTTGTTGGGGAGATCCTCCTGATTATATCCATTGTGTAGTCTCAACACACTTTCACTCACCTGTAAAAATCATTTATATTCCTCTTTATAAGATCCCTCCAACTTCTTAGGGAAGGTTATACCATCCTCTGGAAGCCTAATAATGGAAACAATTAAGTTTGGGGTGACTTTGAAGGCAACCTTTCCAACCTTCACCTCACCTTTCTTCCAAGCCTAAGCAAAGATCTTAGAGATCTCCTAGTTGAAACCATAAATAACCTTGACATAGCTCTCTAGATTACCTTTAACTACCTTCTGCCAAATCTTTGTCTTGGTTTTGAGTTCTTCACAAGTATCAGGTTTAGTTTGAATTAAGTCCCCCTCATATTAAACATAGAAAGATTTGGAGATTAAACTAGGTAGAAAATCCAAAAACTAGCTGTTTGAAAATAACAACCCTTTTGAGGAAGAAGTACAATGACACTACTTTTTGAGAAAGACGTCTACCACCTTAGAAAAAAAATGACTAGCCAAAAGGATGGCTAAAAAAATGATCAAGGCAATTTTTGAATTATGCTCCATTATTAGCCTTTTTATCCTCAAAGATCGCCTCACAAACCAAATGTGATAAATCATAGATAATCAACCAAATTTTTAAATCCTTGGAAAACGGTCCAATAGATGCCATCATGTTTGCAACTTAATTACCTTCCCTTCTCGCATGACATAGGATGACGTGACTTATCCCTCGAATGAGGGACTTACACTTGGCCACCACATCTTCGTATTCCAATCTGGCAGCACTTCATTCTTAAGGAAAAGGATTGTATTTCTCCAATCACCTTCTATTATGACATGATTGTACTTCCTTTCATTAATAATAATTAGACAGTAATAGATGGCTACCATTTCTGCAAAACTCAGAGTATACAAACCCAAGTTGACCATGTAAGCCAGCATAAAATTACCACTATGGTCATAGACCACAATACACCTATCCTCTTGACCTAGGTTCCCTTTGGATGATCTATCGATGTTTAACTTCAACCAATCAGAATGACAGGGGGTGGGGGGGGCATTTGACTAAATTTTGGAAGCCTATAGGTGGGGCCATAAATCTAGCCAAAGAGTTAGATAAACCCCAACTTTTAGCCGCATGCCAATCTAGGCTGAGGGGGGACTCATGTGCTTACTTTTCTCAAAGCAGCACAAATTTTCCTTAACATTAGATACTATGGAAGTAGGTATCACCTCCCATCCACTCTTTCTATCCCTTGAAGTTATATTATTTCTTTCTTTCCACAAAATCCAACTAGAATGAAAAAATGCCTACCACCAAAATCTCTTTAATAAGGGTATGATTTGAGGGAGGGAACCAGCTAGACACACAATCTTTTATATCTCCAACCCGGACCCAACTAACAAGTAAAAAGTTAGATATACTTTGTCTGACTTTCCAAGAGAATTCATAATGAAATAAGATGTGATTGATACTTTCTTTTTCATTTTTGCACAACACACATTTGTTGATAAATTAGAAACCACATCTTTTGAGATTGTCAATAGTGAGGATCTTACCATGACAAGTCGTGCACTAGAAGAAACACACTTTAGAGATCGTACATGTGCTCTATAAAATCAACCAATTAAATTAGGGGGGAGGGGAAGGAGAATCCAGCTCAAAACTAAAACTAACTAGATATCTGTGATTTTATGAAGGGGTCTAGATCAGTCTGTCCACAACATCTAGGCTAAAGAACTTGACATTATTAGTTATCTTGAGAAGTTCCATAGCTACCATTCTTAAAGTAGGATCAAAATCAGACTGAAGCAAATTCTATTTGGGCAGGGAAGAGCCATGGATCTAGTAATCACTCATTAGAATACCAATTCTAGCCATCAGAATACCTGCAATGGCAGAGTAGATAGGGTGGAACTCTAAAGAGACAAAGGAAGCCGATGGATCTTTTAAGAATCTCACCATTCGACCATTAACAATTTTCCATTGAAAACCTTTCAAAAGGGTGTCTTTAATTTTTATCAAATTATTCCAAACATGAGATCCCCTTGGAAGATCGATAGAGCATAAAAAGGATAAATTGTCCCTTATGTGAAGATACTTGAAGTTCATAATAAGTGCCTAGTCCATATTTTTAGACAAAAGCCTACAACCGATTTTAGCCATAATAACATAGTTCAAATAGTAGGAATAAAAAACACTGAGGCCACCAGATCTCTTATTATATCACACTTTACCCCATTCAAGAAGGGACATCCTATTCTTCAGTTCTACACTCGACCAAAAGAATCTCCTTTGGATCTAGTCTAATTTCTTGGCCCAAGACGTCGGGATATGAAAGAGGGAAATAATGTAGACAACAAAGCTTTGGAGAGAAGCATTTAGGAGTTGAAGCTTACTCATATTACTAGGAAGATCGCCCTTCCAACAACCTAGTTTTCTCTGAACCCTTTCAAAAATACCGGTTTGGATTGAATCTAACAGCTTCCCAACAATCAAAGGAAGACCTAAATAAGAAGAGAGGAGGAAAGTGATCTAACAATTCAAAATTATAGCAATGCGGACTTGGATATCATTAGGAAGGTTCATGAAAAATATAGTGCTCTTATCTAGATTAATTTTTTTCCCAGATGCATAAGCATAATCTAAAAGTAAGGAAAACCATCCTTTAGACTTCACCACTGAAGCTTCAACAAGTAAAAGAGTATCATCAACAAATTCTTGGTGGTAAATGATGAAGGGTCTAAAGGAGGCTTTAATAACTTTAATAATACCTCAAGAAGCACAAGCTTGTGAACATTACAACCAAGAAAATCAACCAACAGAATGAACAAGTAAGTACTAAGGGAATAGATGATCACCTTGTCTGAAACCTTTAGAAGAGGAAAAAGGACATTTGGAGAACCATTCATCAACACCAAATAAGAGGGGAATTTAACACAAGCTTCAATAAGCTTCAAGAACTTCCCTCTAAATCCAAACTTGTTTAAAACTGGGGAGAGAAAATGCCTTGAAACCATATCATAAGCTTTTGAGATATCTAATTTTAGCAGCATACACCCCATTTTACTATTCTCCATAGAATGGAGATTTTTATGGACCACCAGAGTTCAATCAGAGATTTAATACCCAGGAACAAAGCCTTTCTGGTTGCTATGGATAAGTTTATTAAGAAAGGGCTTGACATGATTGACAAGAATTTTAGAAAACAAATTGTAGAGCATATTAAAGAGACAAATAGGCCTAAAATTAGATATATTGTTTCCCTTTGACTTTTTAGGAATCAAGACAATATTTTTTTTATTAATCTCTTTAAGAAATATTTAGATAGGAGATTAGTTCACATTTTATTTTAAAGAAAGTCCTACTGTTGGCAACAACAATAAAAGAAAACTGAGAAGTGGGGGGGGGGTGTTGAATTAGTTTTCACTGGATTATCAAAATTAATCACAAATATAAATCTGATAAACTACGACATCAACAAAGATAATAAAATTGATACCACAATACACAACACCAATATTTTGGCATGGAAAACCTGGTTAAGGGAAAAACCATGCTAGGAACCTACCCACAATAAGATGATACTCTATAGTAGTATATAAAAATTATTACAATGTGGAATGCACCAGCATTCAAGCACACTTCCTATAGCTCCCAACTCAATATACAATAACCCGGAAGGCTACAACCCTCGGGGAAGTCTCACTGACTTACAACAAGATTCAAATTAGAATCTAAAAGCAACGAATTGCAATAATAGCATCTGATAATGCCTGATGACAGTTCCGGTTAAGCACATTTGTCTTCTCTGCAACACGTCGACTCAATAAAACATACCAAAGGATAAGTTTTCTTAAGCACCACATACACCACTCTCTGATAATTCAGACACACCATCGATACCTAAATTACATGACTATACCACCTATTTATACAATTCATCAACCTTGACAACAAGGTTGGCCAAACCCTCAACTCACAATTATAAAATTACATCACACAATACAAAGATTGACCATCAGACCAATATAATTATATACATGATATAACATAGATCTAAATCAAATTTCCAAATGCTCATCACCACCAAAAATCTCACCAAGATCAATTGCAATACGCTACACCACCAAGAAAACTGCATAACACAAATAACATCATCGGATCAACAAAATTACCAAAAACTTGCACAAAGATCAATATGGATCATAAAAAAAAATAGGACACAATTAGGAAACACCATAAAGAACTTTAGAATCATCTGTAATAGCTACACCAACACCGCTTATCAAATCTTCATTGATCAAAATCTGAAACTCAAGAACACTCAAACAATAGCAATTGTCATGAAGAAAGATAACTTGCAGAATACCAAATCACGAGCCATCTGAAATGAAGATACACATGAACATCCAAAATAATCTCCCAAAATCTCAGCTCAAGATCTGAACACAAAGGAATATACCAGAGGAAATACTGAACTCTACAAAGCACTGATCAGAAAAACCAAACTGCAAACCGGATCATATGATATGATCAATTAAGCTTCCTAAAACACCAAAACTAGTACAAAAAGATATAATGACACTATAAATACTCCATACATCAAACCATGATCCCAATAAAAAAATCTACATCCATCGGAGCAGTAAACCATAGGAATATGTTGACATCAATGACAACAACATATCCTAGCAGCAACAATATCCAACAATCTCCCCCTTTGGAATTGATGGCAACATATGAATGTGAAAAATAGTCAATGAAAAGAATGAAAATATCTCCAACACTCTCCCTAAGATCAAGTAGATAAAATAGTTTTTCACATGCTTCTCTCCCCCTTTGATAGCAATGCCAAAGATTCTCAAAGCAAAAAACCAAAATTACTCTCCCCCTTAGATAAACAAAACATGATTCTCTCCCCCTTAAACACGCTGAGTACTCCAGTAGAGTAGTGGCACCAACTCATCAATCTAGACAAAAGGATAAGATTGTGAAGTCCACCGGATTGATGCAAATCAATGCATCTAGTTCCCATCAGGAGGGGTGGATACCCCTAACTTATCTCTCAAATAGACAAATGTGTCTATAGGAAAAGGCTTAGTGAAAATATCAGCAATTTGTTCCTTTATAGACACATACTCCAGCTTCACTTCCTCTTCATTGACTTTTTCTCTCAAGAAATGATATTTGATTGAGACATGTTTAGTCTTTGAATGTTGCACCAAATTCTTTGACATACTAATAGCATTGGAATTACCACAATATATGATAGTAGGCTCATCATAGACAACTCTGATATCCTTGAACATTTGCTTCATCCAAACTACATGAGTGCAATTACTAGCAGCAACAATGTACTCAGCTTCAACAGTAGATAAGGAATCCGAATCTTGTTTCTTACTAGCCCATGAAACCAATTTCTTACCCAAGAAGAATGCACCACCAGACGTACTCTTCTGGTCATCAAAATCACTAGCCCAATCAACATCAATGTAAGAACATAACATGAAATCATCATTCGTTGGATACCACAAACCATAATCCATAGTTCCTTTCAAGTATCTAAATATCCTCTTTACACTAGTGACATCACTGTCTTTCGAATCAGCTTGATATCTAGCAGCCATGCACACAACATGCATAATGTCCGGTCTAGTCTGAGTCAAGTATAGTAGTTCACCAACCATAGATATGTATAAAGTCTAATTAGCTTTCAAAGATTAATCATTTTTAGATAATTTTCAGCCAGTCACCATGGGAGTTCCAACCATTTTACAGTCTTCTAACCCAGACTTCTTCAACAATTCCTTCACATATTTAGTTTGAGATATAAAAATACCTTTTCCATTCTATGAAATCTGCAAACTTAAGAAAAAATTCATCTCTCGTATCATAGACATCTCAATTATTTATGTATATCACCGACAAACTTCGTACTCAAGTTATCATCTCCTCCAAAGATAATGTCGTCAACAAAAAATTCAACAATCAAGATGTTATCATTCTCAATCTTCAAATACAAATTAATATCAGTGGTACCTTTATTAAATCCTTATTTCAACAAGTACTTATTCAATTTGTTCCTGAATACCCTTTTAGTACCAATCACATTCTTATCTTTAGCTCTAGGCACAAGTTCTCATGTGTTATTCTTTTCAATCTGATTCAATTCTTCTTACATAACCTTTATCCAATTTTCATCTTTGAAAGCCTCAACAATATCTTTAGGTTCAACTTTATAAATCAAACATACCTCTTGGGAAGCTATCCTTCTCCTAGTCATCACACCTTTATTTTTATCACCAATAATCTAATTTTTCAGAATGATTCAATCTTACATACCTCTAAGTCTTTTGATTATTATGATTTTTAGGTTCCCGCACCTCTCTACAGGCAACAGTAATATCCAGGTTAAATGTCTCTACTGACTCATTCTACTTTAATTCTTCAGTCTAAATAGGAGTTAGAACAACATGTTGCCCATCATCATATCTGCATGCTCTAATTTATTTTCCACAATTCTCATCAACTTTAACATTTGCACTTTACAATATCTTTCTCAGTCTCTTATTGTAGCACCAGTAGGATTTTCTCTTTGTTGAATATCCCAAGAAAAATCCTTCATCACTTCCTACATCAAACTTTCCTATATCGTCATCTCTCTTGATATAACACTTTCTTGCAAAAATTCAGAAATATCTCATAGTAGGAACATGACCAAACCATATCTCATAAGAAGTCTTACCAATATCACCTTTTATATGCACTCGGTTGAATGTGTAAACAATAGTGCTAACAGCTTATTTCCTATAGATCTTCGGAACATTCCCTTCAATCAGAATAGTCCTTGCAACATCCAAGATAGTTATGTTCTTCCTTTCAACAACTACATTGTGTTGTGGGGTTCTAGGAGCAAATAATTATCTTTTAATCTTATGCTTTTCACATAATGAATCAAACTCACTAGAACAAAATTCTCCTACTCTATCAGATCTGAGTCTCAACCTTTGCTTTGAATATCTTGAATTTGTCCAATGATTCTAATTTATACTTCAAAAAGACAACCCACATCATTCTAGAATGTTCATCTATCAGTAACATGAAATATATGTCATCCTGCACACTTTGAATGTTTGTAGGTACACATAGGTCAATATGCACAAGATCTAACAATCCATTAGATGTATACTACTTACTCTTGAAATAAATTCTTGTTTGTTTACCCATTTGGCATTCCTTACATACCAAATTATCAGGCTTAACAATTTTAGGTAGATCTCTAATAACTTGAGTGGAACTTATCTTAATCATTGAGTCAAAATTAACATAACACATTCTCCTATGCCACAACCAACTTTCATCAATCTGAGCAATCAAGCAACTTTTCTCACCAGCATTCAAATAAAAGATATTATCTTTAGTCTTAGTTCCAAATGAAGTCTCTATACTAGAGGCATTTAGGATCTTGCATTTTCTATTCTTGAATTGCAAATCATAACCTTTGTCAACCATTTGTCCAACACTTAAAATATTATTCTTCAAACCTTCAACATACAATACATCATCAGTGTTATGCTTACCATCAAAGGAAATGGAACCTCTACCATGGATCACATAGGATTTGTCATCTCCAAATCTTACTATTCCACCATCATACCTCTCTATACTTACAAATTTTCTTTTATCACTGGTCATATGATGTGAAAAACCATTGCCAATCACCCATTCATCTTTCTTGTCAACTTTAGTAGCTAAAGATTTCCCTCAATAGTGCATCTTGTGGAATCAATAGGTACCGGTCAATCTCTTTAATGGCAATAAACACAACTTCATCTTCTCTTGATTCTTCATCTGTAACACCTTCATCAATAGCATAATAACACTTCTTCTGTTGCTTATACTTCTGGTTAGACTTGTAAGACTTATCATACTTTTCATGCTTCTCATATATATCATTCCTATAATGTTTATCATATTTGTCATGCCTATCATATTTAGACATTCTCTCTGGGCATCTAGAAGCAAAATTTCCTATCTTATTGCAAGAGAAACACTTCAGAGCCAATTTTCCATCATAGTTACCAGCTCCCTTAGGAAAGCTCCGGGCAATCAATACTTCAAGCTCATCCAATTCTCTTTCTTTATCTTTCACCTCTCTTCTCTCTCTTTAATATCTTGATATTTTGCATTCATCATGATCATACTTCTGCTTCCCAGATATAGATGCTCCAAATGATGTCTCAGACCTTCCATGTGATTCACCAAATATGCTCAGTTCAAATACAGCAATCTTTCCAACCAACATGTCTCTTGTCACAGTAGTTACACTCCAGATCTCATCAATAGCAGCTACCTTATGTTTTTAAGTAGGAGGTAGTGATCTCAGCACCTTAGCAACAATTTCATCTTCTTCAAGGGTTCTACAGGCACATCTAATACCTAGGACAATTTCATTCACCTTAGACATAAAGGTGTTTATATTCTCATCTTCTCTCATCTTCAGCATCTCATACTTTACTTTCAAACTCTGCAACTTAGCAACTTTGACTTGTTTATCTCCTTCATACAAGGTCTCAAGCTTCTCCCAGATCTCATGTGCAGTTTGAAGTTCCATTACATTAGTAATTTCTGAATCAGTCAAAGTGCTTCACAATACTTCCTTAGCTCTAATGTTATTTCCAGCATCCTTGATCTCAGCAACAGTAACCAGTCCATTCTGAGGAACAGAATAGGCATCATTTGTAATCTTTCAGTAATATTCTCTAAGACATCTCAAGTGCACCTCTATACAGTTCTTTCATATATCATAATTACTTCCATCAAATCTCAAACACTCCTTAAAGATAACACCTGCAGTTGCCATCTCGGATCTCCTCAAGTGGTTAAGCTTCTTTTAGAGGATCTAGCTCTAATACCAATTGTTAGCAAAAAAATGAAATAAAATTGAGAGGGGGGGTGAATCATTTTTCATCGGATTATCAAACTTAATCATAAATATAAATTTGGTAAACTGTAGCAACAACAAAGATAAGAAAATTGATACCACAACACAAAACACCAAGATTTTGACATGGAAAACCTGGTTAAGGGAAAAACCATGGTGGGAACCTAACCACAATAAGATGATACTCTACAGTAGTATGTGAAAATAATTACAATGGGGAATGCACCAGCATTCAGGCACACTTGCTAGAGCTTACAACTCAAGATAAAATAACCCGGAAGGCTACAACCATCATGAAAGTCTCACTATCTTACAACAAGATTTAAACTACAATTCAGAAGGAATAAATTGTAATAATAGCATCTACTAATGCCTGATGACAGTTTTGGTTAAGCATATTTATCTGCTTTGTAACACCTCAACTCAATAAACCATACTGAAGGATAAGTTCACTTAAGAAACAAATGCACCACTCTTTGATAATGAAGACACACCATCAATACCTAAATTACATGATTATACCACCCATTTATACAATTCATCAACCTTGACAACAAGGTCGGCCAAACCCTCAATTCACAATTACAAAATTACATCACACGATACAAGGATTAACCACCAGACCAATATAATGATATGCATGATATGACATGGACCTAAGTCTAATTTTTCAAATGCTCATTACCACCAAAAATCTCATCAAGATCAACCGCAACACGCTACACCACCAAGAAAACTGCATGACACGAAGAATATCACTAGATCAGCAAAATTACCAAAAACTTGCACAATGATCAATGCGGATCATCAAAATAAATAGAACACAATTAGGAAACACCAGCAAGCACGTTAGAATCATTTGTTATAGTTGCACCAACACCACTTATCAAATATTCATTGGTCAACATCTGAAACTCAAGAAAACTCAAACAACAGTGACTATCACGAAGAAAGATAACTTGTGGAGCACCAAATCACAAACCATCTGAAATGAAGATACACATGAACATCCAAATTAATCTCCCAAAATCTCAGCTCAAGATCTGATCACACTGGAATATACAGAAGGAAATACCAAACTCTGTAAAGCACTAATCAAAAAAACCAAACTGCAAACTGGATCATATGATATGATCAATTAAGCTTCCCGGATGACCAAAATCAATACAGAAAGATATAATGACACTATAGATACTCCATACAGCAAACCATGATCCCAATAAACAAATATGTATCCACTGGAGCAATAAATCATAGGAATATGTTGACATCAATGACAACAACATATTCTAGTAGTAGCAATGTCCAACACCTACAATACTCCATACAATTTCTACATATTTGAAAAGTTTTTTGTTATTTTATTTTCCATCTTTTTTAACTCTACCATTAAACTTTAATTTTAAAAGTTATGCATTCATACCACCCTTTTTTTTTTTAAACAAGGGAGGCAATGTGTCAAGTTCATGCCAATAGTTAAAGATGGCTGGTTTGAATAGATGAAAGTAGAGATGAAGATAAAGGGGGAGAGGAAGATTGAGAGAAATAGATAGAATAGATTTATGTAACTTATATGTGTGGTAGATTTAAGGATACAAGTGTGTGGAGACTAGATAAAAGATGAATTATTACATAATAAATATCTCCATCAAAATCTTTTAGATTATGATGATCATAATTAAAATGCACATAGCACATATTTAAAAAAATGTTTTATGAAATAAGAAAATAAATAATTTTAGATTTATTATTAATATATTTATTGAATAGTATGATTTTTTAAAATAATTTTTTAATATATATTTATGTTATAATATACTTTGTAATTATTAATTTATTATTTATTTTAATTAAATTTATATCATAAAAAAAAGATTAATACAAATATATATACAAGTGTAACATGTAATAAATCTAATTTTACTAAAAATAAATTATAAAATGTCATAATAGAGTTTATATTTACATCATTCGAATAAATCAATTATAAGAAAAAAGTGCACATGACTACAAATAAAGTAAATTTTGCATAGTTAAAATACCTTTTGAATAGGATACATGAAAAATGAGTAATGAGTAGACATGAATGAATGTAATAAAGAATAAGTAAAGAATACGAAACATGTGCATACATGTATTTAATTGAAAAAGGGGCAAAACAAAAGTCATAAATATATTCTTCTAAATTCATATATTGAGATTTTGAATGTTTGCAGTAGTAACTTGTTATTCCTTTTTATGACATATCTTGTTGTATGTGAATTATAAAGTTAATAAAACACTCTTTCTCTATATATACATGGAGGAATCATTTCTTTATTGACATAATCTTTAGGTATTTTAGGATGAGATGGTTGGATTTTCTTTTTCACTCGCACTAAAGTGATGTCAAAATCATTACAAACAAAGACTTATTATGCAAAAGCTTATTGATGAATAGTACCAATAAATTTTCTCATAAATAATGATATATATTTACCAAGCAATACACAAAATAATTAAAATTATAACAATATAATTGTAAATGTTCTCTTAAGATTTTAAATAAAAATTATATATTAAAAAATATTTTCAAAATTATTTTTTTTCATAAATAATGATATATATTTAGCAAGCAATCTATGAAATAACCCAAACTATAAATGTTCTTTTAAAATTTAAAATAGAAATTATATATTTAAAAAATAGTTTATAATTTTTATTACTTATTTCATTACACTCCTAGAATGATATTGTTGGTCAAAGTCCAGAAATAATAAATTAGTTTATGTAATGTGAAGGTTAGAAATCAAATTTGACTCTTTCAATCTTGGAATGCACGAGAGACAAGGAATTAATGGGATGCACTAAAAAAAATAGCGAACTGTGTTTAGAAAATAACACATGAAAAATAGGGTGTTAAGTTTAGGTAAATTACACCAAAACCACAAATTAACGGTCGTCAATTTCAAACGCGTACATCGAAGTCGTTGAATGTTGGCGACCAAAATAATTCTTTGTCGGATAGGTAGTAATTAAATTACAAGTCGTAGACTTTACTAGCATCTGTTACAACTAGTTGATATAATAATAGCTATTTAATTCAGTGACGCGAGAGTTTGATTCGCAAAATATATAAAAAAATAGACAATGATTTAATTTTTACATTACTGGAATCAATATAAAAGGAGATAATATATTTTTATTTTGATGGAGGTCTAGACCTGCGAGCACAACAGTCAGCAAGGGCTCATTCTTTATGATGGAGGAGCCTTGCAAGACTTGATTTCTGATGGGTTCATTTGGAACCATTCAACTTCACCGGTAGACCAAAGGTCCATTGACAATTGTATATATTAATTGACTGAACAAATTGAAAAATTAAAATAAATGGATGCAATAATATCTGTTTTTGACAAGAACTAAAAAAATATTTACAAAATATATTACAAAAATATATATAAGATACGTATTATAACACAATTTCTAGTTGTCACTCAGATGGAGAACATCCATTTCCCCAAGAAAAACTATAAACCCAAGAAACAAAGTGTAAATTCAACATAATTTGGTGTAACGAAGAATTGCAATGGTATAAGATGAATAAAACAGTAGAGCTACGTTATATGGCAGCTAACCGTTCCATCACTTTGACTTGTTCTCCGTCTGCTTTATAATTTCTGAGTCCTTTCCGCATTTCAGATTGCAATTCAGAGAAAATAAAAGGTTTGTATCGTCGTGGATTATCTTCACTCACAAGAACCTCTGGAGCCGAGATCTGGGTGTCACCTGCAAAGTTATAAAAAAAGGGAACTGATAAACGATTCTCCCACCCTTTACTAATGACTCGATGAACGGCACTCCAGTATTTACCATTGCTCCACACCTGCAATCAAATAATCTTATCAACCGCACCACCAAAACCATATAAATTATAATAACAACAAAGATAAAAAAGGATTGATTTGCACCTTAAGACTGTCCCCTAAGTTGACGATAAGGGAGTTTGGAAAATGCTTTATGTTGATCCAATTCCCTTCTTTTGTTCGAACCTCAAGCCCTTCCTTTTCATCAGTGTGAAGGATTGTCAGGCAACCCGGATCTGCGTGAGGAGTCAGAACCACCTCCCCAATAGATTTTCCATGAGATGAATAGTTGTTTATCCGCAAGATGGCTATACATTTCTCGAAATCAGAGTGGCAGAAAGTTTCAACATCCAAACCCAGACTCGCCAGAATGAGTTTAATTATCCTTTGTGCAAGATCTGATAGATGTAAACTCATTGCACCCATCGCTTCACTGTAACATAACAGTACCACTATATCATTAGTGAGAATAGTACCAGAATTTTAAACAGTAGGGATATAGACCCATCCATGTTCTAATTGTTGTAAATTGAATTTCAATTATAAAAAAAATGATTAAAAAATTGTTTAGTAGCTTAATAGTCAGTCATTAGTATATCTAATAGTTGGGAAAAAAAAAGTTAATAATTAGATCAATTGCACAATTTTAGTTATACTAATAGTGTATAATTTTTGGGGCATTTTTACATAAGTATTAGATCAATTGTGGAATTTTGTAGTGGTCAAAGGAACGGTTTATGTGACAATAGAAAATATGTATGGGACATCAACTCAACATGACCACTTTTGATCCTTGCATAAGAATCAAAATATTGGTGTTAACTACCCAGAAACCAAAACAATAGCTATAAGCATTTAAGTCATGTACAAAACGAAAAAACAAAAAAGATCAAATCCGATGTTATACTGCTTAAGAATTTAAGACGGTCAACATTAACTATAATGACTACTTGATACCCTTCCCCTAATTATATTTAATTAAAACAGAAAAAAGAAAGATTATCTGAATCCCCAGAATTAGAAGGCACTTATATAAAAGATTCATTTGAAATCAATATATTAGCTTTTGAGCTAATAAACAACATACCAGAAGTTTGCATTTCCTTCCTCGGGCCATATCTTTCGAGATGTTTCAAGGATTGAATCTGGATTGGGCATGTCAAGGAAGCAAAATGTCTCAAACGTGGTCGGAATGCCTGGAGCACGGACATAACTCTCCACCGGATTAGAAGTTGTGGCTCTGTCTTTAACCTCCATGGGCATGGACACCAAATCCTTGCTAACAGACAAAACCTTTTGCAGAAGATCTTGTGGAACTCCATGATTCACCAGCCTGAAAAATCCCCATTCTTCACAAGCTTTTCCGAGTTTGACAACCTCCGGATGATATTGAAGATGTTCTCCCTCAATTTTGTGGGGAAATTGTGAGATGTCAATCACAGGGAGATCGGCTTCAAGAGGAGATTGTAACGAGCAAGCCATGATGCCCTTATGGGAAAAAATTTTCTTCAACAATATCGTGGTGGATTTTTTAGGCCTTGCTCAATATAAATAGACATCTTAACTGTGGATAGTGATTTTATATCTCGTCCAATTGAAAATTTTGGATACCAATGTAGACTTTGTCAATGAAATAATGTTGAAGTCGTAATATTGTGCCAGATTTTCCTAGCAGAAAAAAACTCAACAATCGTGTGGCGAACTTTTCATCCTATTAGTCGATAAAGACTGTATATCTCATCCAAATTGGATGTGAGCATAACACGCGTGAAATTAACCAAAATTAATACCTATGTCAATGAAATAACGATGATCAATCCGAAATAGTGAAATAAACAGGTATTCTGAGCATTTTTCAATGTTCAACAGGAAATAACATGCACGTTTTGCCAAATAGTAATGTATAATCCCCTCGTAGACGGAAAGTTGAAATTTTCAAATATTTGAATTCAAGAATTTTCATATGTAGTGTTTTAAGCCGAGAGCACCGGTATGGACTTCTGCTAATGAGAATAGCGTAAGGATCTGGTGTTTTAAGCCGATAGAGCCGTGTTGGACTTTTGGTAATGAGAATAACGTAAGGATACGGAATTTATGTTTGCTCGATTGAATCCGGGTTTCTCGGAATGATCTGAAATTTCTACACCTCTCAACATCAAATGAGAGTGTTATCTAATATCAATCGATCCAAAGTCGACCTTACAACCACTTGCCCTTTTAACAAAATCTATTATATGCACATTCACAATAAATAATAATTTGCATGTTTAACAATTATCTAATGTTAGAAAAAGTCTTTCTAATGCATGATCATCCAATAGTCTTACTTTTAAGAGGACCTTGAATCTACCTTATCAAAATGTATATCCTCTAACCAATCTTATAGATACTTTATTCATGTTCTTGACCTTGAAATTCAATATAACATCTTGCTTGGTCACCCATGGATATATGCCATATAATTAATTATATCCACATATCATCAATATATAAAATTCCTATAAAAAGGTGTGAAAGCTAAATTCTCACTAATTCTATTCCCTTTCAATACTACAAATTAGGAGAAGGTCCTTACTATAAATCCTATCATTGTCCTAGCATGGATGTTGTCATTCCTTCTCCATCATTACCATCTTTATTCTATCATATCCATGTTAACATATAGTAGAACATTGGCAATGACTATCAAGCAACTTGAACAAGGCAAAATCAAAATCCACTTTCAAAATTTGGCATTAAACCACTCATATCATATTGATGAGCTAATCCATCCTATTTTAGGGTGATATTGTACACCAAAATCCTCACAAGCACAAGAAACTCTACCAAACAATGAATTACATTGTGAGATGGTATGTTGACAACTCATAGCATCCTGCATTTATAAGAAGAATGAACATGTGAAATAGGAGAGAGTGTGGGATCAACACGAGATCTACACAAGAGCAACAGTAACGGCTGAAATAATGGAAGTAGTTGAAGTAGCTACCAATAGCCAAAACATTGAATATGTTCACCTAAGTTTAATTAAGTTTGTTGGGCATGATATGAACGTGGACACCAATACCCCCTTAAGTACAACTTAGGGAGAAATATACAAGAGATGCAATCAGCAAATGAAAATGCCATATGCAATAAGAGATGCCTTATGGGTCCCAACAATGAAGCTAGATGAGGTATCCATGTACAACTAAAATGCAATGAAATACAATCTCTTACAATTGGAGAAAAGGAGAAAAAACGGTGAGAGAAAATTCCTCCCCAAAAATGGGAACAAAAAAATGTTGAAAAACAAAAATTTAAAGGAAGGGAGGAGGACTCCTCAAACCCCCCAAGGACTACTTCCTACACCCCTTACATCAAGCACAACTAAAGATATTGAGGAGATATCCAAGATTTAGTGACGATATCTGCAACTTGCTGCTCTGCAGACGAATACTCCAATGACAAGATACCATCCTAAATGAGTTTTCGAATGAACTGCATGATGATTCTAATATGCTAAGTGCATTGGCATTCCGCTAGATTATGACAAATTCGTATGGCACTCTGATTATCACACCAAAGAGTAGCGATATGATCAATAGGAAAACCAAACTCAACCATCAACCATCAAAGCTAAAGAACCTTCTAACTAGACAAGACAACTCCTTGATACTCAACCTTAGTTGATGATAATGCAATAGTAGTTTGCATCTTGCAAGACCAAGCAACCAGACTAGAACCAAGACAAAAACAAAGCCAGAGGTAGACCTTTGATCATCAACATCAGTAGCCCATAATGAGACAATGAAACCCACAATCTTAGTAGCACTTGATGTGTACGGAATGCAAAACTATGTAGTGCCCTAAATGTACCATGAGATACACTTGACTACTTTCCAATGAATCTCATGAAGATCTTGAGAGAACGAGAGACAAGACCAACTACAAAGGAAATATTAGGATGACTATGTGTCAAGTACAAAATGTTGCCAATCAATTGATGATACGAGGTAGCATTAACTGATGGAGTAGTACAATTGGTAAAAAACACAAAACCTGATTGAAAAGGAGTGGGAGTTGGCTTGCAATTAGCCATCCCAAATCTTTGAACCAATTCAAGACAATACTTCTACAGGAAAATAGAAATACCAGTAAAATATTTTTGAATTGAATACCAAGAAAATAGTGCAACAAACCAAGATCACTCATATCAAAATACCCCATCAAATCTTTTTAAGTATTCACGATCATGGATGGAGAAATCCTTGTAAGAATCAAGTCATGTGTATAAAGAAAAAGACCAAGAAGATCCCCCCATGCCTCTGAATATAAACTATAAGATCAGAGTGACATCTTGTGAATCTAGAAGAAAGCAAAAAAATGTCCATCTTCTCATATCAAGTTCTAGGAGTTTGTTTGAGACCATACAATGAATTCCCAAGCCTACAAACAAGTGAAGGGTCCTACACAAAGCCTAGTGGATACTCCATATATATCTCCTCTTGAAGATCATCATGGAAGAATGCACTCTCCACATCCATCTGATACACTAACCAACCCTTAGATGCAATAATAGAAAGTACATAACAAATGGAATCCATCTTATCAACTTGAGAAAATCCCTTAGCCACTAGATTGGCCTTATACTTATCAATAGAGCCATCAACTCCAAATTTGGTACGATACACCCATTTGCACCAAACCAACTTTCTTCCCTTTAAAAGAGGAACCAAGTTTCAAGTATGATTCTTCATCAAATAATAATACTCCTCAGCCATAACACTATCCCATTCTAGAATAATAGAAGCATCTGAAAATTTCTAAGGATTAGTAGAAACTGTATGACTCAAAAGACTGATACCTGAAGTCTGAGAATAAGTATAATGAGTAGTTATGGGATCACTTGCAAGATAATTATTTAGCATCCTTAACAACTGTATGAACCCATAAAGGTCAACAAGGTGTAGGTGGAGGAGAAGGAGAAGATGAAGTATTGTCAACAACTTTATCAATACCATCTTTTAGAACAACATAATTATGAGCATCACCATCATCCTATGGAAGAAAAATATCTCTTGAAGAAGAATTAGGAAGAAGAGAGGGCTAATCCTATGATAGATAATCCTTTGAAGTGAAGGATTCATCAAAGTGGACATCATGACAAAAATGTACCTCTCAAGTGACAAGATCAAACAATTGATAACCCTTCACATCCTCACAATAACCAACAAAGATGAACTACTGACTCTTCTTATCCATTTTTTTGTGCTGGCCATTTGGAATGAATTTCCATGCATCATTTTCAAAGACTGAAAAAAGAAACCTTGGGATTGACATGAGGCCAAGCCCCCTTGGGATTCATATTTCACACTGCCTTGTGAGGCATATGATTCTGAATGTAGTTGGCACAATTAACGGCCTCTACCCAAAATGTTGGACCCATGGATCTAGACTAAATCATACAATTGGCCATCTCCCATAACCTGTTCTATTCTTCCACTCGGCCACACCATTCTATTGAAGACTGTATCACATTGTGTGTTGATGAAGAATATCTCGAGCACAAAAGAATTTTTGGAATGCCAGATTGACATATTCTCCCTTGTTATTTGTGTGAATCTTTTGCCCTAACCACTTCTCCACAAATTCAAGGAAGGTCATGAAATATTGTAGAACCTCATCCTTTTAGTTCAAAAAGTACACCCATGTGCACCTAGACAAGTAATCAATAAAGGTGAGCACATACTTAGCCCCTAAAGATGAAGGAGTGGGGAATGACATGAGGTCACTATGCAGATACTCAAGGGGTGTTGAAGTATGTCTGGCCATAACCTTTAAGGAAAGGGATATGTATGATGTTTTTTAAGGACACAACCTTGAAAAACTCCATCTGAACAAGAGATGTGAGGTAAAGCAATCACCAAATTTTGTGTGCTCATCTATTGAAGATATCTATGATTCAAATGTGCAAAATGTTCATGGCAAAGATTGCTCACAAAATTTTCATGAGAAATAAGGGATGATCCTAATGAAGACATATCCATCAAAACCTATACAAATGAGATGCATGCTTGTAGCAATAACCTTGTCAGTATCTTGCATCTCTTGAATATTCATTTCAATAGGATAGAACTCAATGAGCCTTCCATCACCATGATTGAAAATTTGGTTAGATGGAAAGGAGATTCTTTGAAATATTATGAACAAGAAGAACATCATAAATGCTACCATCTTGTATCTTAACTAATCATGTCCCCAAAATTAGAATTTGGGAAGAGTTCCCCAAGAATAATATGTGAAGTAAGACTATTAGAAAGAGAATCAAGAAGATCCACAGTATGAATCATGTGGTGAGAAGCACCGGAATTAAGAATCCAACTAGAACTGGTAGAGGACAAAGCCTTGGCTAAGAGAGATTTCCCTTTTCCCAAGGAAGAATACTTAGGCATGGCAATATTGTGCTTCCTCGTAGCTTTCTCCAATGCTGCTAGACTCATAAAATATTGTGCATCATTGTGCCTAGCCTTTCCATGAAAGAAATAATTCTTCATTTTCTTCTTATACTTAGAAGATGACCCTAATGAGTTAGAAGGAGTAGGAGGAGGAGGAGGTTTAGTCTATTGATCATTCATCGCCTTAGGTGTGGAGGGAGCCTCACCACTTGAAGACAAATGTGCCTTGAGATTCTTCTTATACTTACTCTTACCCTTAGGAGATTGAGCCATCAATGTAAGACTCTTAGGATGAGGATCCATCTAAATTAACTTGCCCTGATAATCCCTAGTCAAATGATCACAAAATACATCAAAATAAGGCATCTTATGGTCTTCTCCCATAGCATTCATAGTAGAATAGAAGGTAGAGGCAAACACTTGGAAAGGACCTCTAGGTTTAGACAAGATCAAGAAAATACATTCATTATCTTGTTTAGTGTGACCACAACCTTTCAACTAAGAAAAATTTTACTTGAATTGTGCAAGGAAATCTTGAATAGAGGGAAATGTATCTAGAATGAGAGAAGTAATATTGGCTTCAAGCTGCATGATCCCAAATTGGTTGACCTTACCATACAACTCAGTGAGCTTATCCCATACTTTTTAGATGGTGTACACTCAGCAATGTGAAACAACAAATTATTTGACACATGAAGACCAATGAGTCCTTTTGCCTCATCTATTTTGTTTCTATGAACAAACTCCTCAAATGGCTTTGTGAATTTTGGTTGGTTAGCATCCAACAACTCCCAAATACCTTGAGATTGTAACAATTACAACATCTTGAGCTTCCATGTATTATAGTTGTGTGGGGTGAGCAATTCAATCCTAGGGTCTGATATATTATACAAGGGTACACAAAGGACTAATATGCTAGATACACCCCCCAAAACCGATACAAACTGATTTTACAATTCCCAAACACTAACTTTGCCAAGAGAAACAACAAAGGCAACTAGCAACTTTAAGCTAGTAAATTTTTCATAAATGGCAAAAATTTTAGAAAATACCTTGTTTACAAAGTAGCTTGTCAAAGCAACTATTCGAGGATATCTTTTTCATTGAAGAAAAACTTTGTATGCAAAAGTTATGCAAGAGTGGAAAAAGGGCATATTATTTTAGGCACTTTCAAAATTGTTGCAAGCTCCTCATTGATCCATGTGACCACTAAAGCATGATGGAAAAAAATAACGTGATCTATAATGGCTAAAAAGCATTTCATGGTGGGGAATCTACCACATCACCACTCTATGTGGAACTGTATAGTGAACATGGTGTTGCGGGATGTGCCACGTCACCACTCTTTGCCAAGTGAGAAAGCCAAACCAATCGACTATTCCACATCACTTCTCTTTACCAAGTGAGAATGCCAAACCAATCAACCATAGCTAAGTCAACGAGTCGACCATATCACCAAATGCACTAATCATGAGAGCACAACAACATTAAAATGACAAGCAATACATAAACACTGCATAAATGTTGGATGACTATACCCACATGAATATCATTAATAGCGATAAGAAAATTATTTGAAAAGATTCAAAGATCAATGCACACTTGCAATGTGGGAATAAAGTCTTGATTCCTTCTTCAAGTGACAATTCGACCGGTCCCGCCAATTTGCATCCATGATTCTTGTTGTACGATTAGTGAACCCTAGTGTTGATTTGTTGGGGAAACTTTATCATTTTAGGGTAAAATATTTGCATATTACTATATAAATTGATTCCACACAAAACAAATCAGCCAACGAGATGTGCCTAGAAATCAAAAATATTGTTAAAGCAAAAGCAATAACAAAGTGTCACCTCAAATGCCAGGTCTTTGAACACAGCTCCTTAGGCGTGAAACCATTTCAAGAATCTCCCCTTTTCTTGAAATCTCTCTTTCAACTATTCACAGGATAGAGAACCATGATCTTTGCGAGGGATCGAGCCTCTCCATAGAGCTTCTCCAAGGACACTAATCACTGCTTTGAGCCAGCCAATTGGAAATGAGTTCGCAGGAAAGGATGTGAGAAGTCCGTGGGTGGGAGAGGACTGCACAGATGTAAACAAATCGCCAAAGGCAATGTTCGATAAAGTCATAAGCAGTAAGGATCAAAACGGTTATATTATCTACAATCACCGAGAGAGCAATATGCCTCCATAAAAGAAACTGATCTCAAACTGATGAAAAACTTAGTGCTTGGAAGAGGTTGTAGGGTCAGATAGGAGCCTGATCTACACACCAGATCCTCACAAGCACAAGAAACTATACCAAATAATGAATTACATTGATGGAAAATGAGATGATATGTTTACAACTCATAACATCATGTATTTATACCAGGAATGAGCATGTGAAATAGGATGGAGTGTGAGATCAACATGGGATCCACACAGGAGTAATTGAAATGGTGGAAGCGGTTGAAGTTGCTACCGGAAAAAAAAAAAAAACATAATAAATATGTTCACTTGTTGGGTACGATATGAACGTCAACTTCCTTTTCCTTGAATTAGATTAGTTCTTCTAGGAGTACATGGGAAATAATTTTTGAAATAATTTTTGGATCCCACTAATATCATTATGGATGGCGTATACACTTAAAAAATGGTCAATGTCTGTTTCCTATTTTTAACATATTGTTCACATGGTCTTTACTGATCTAATTTTCTCAATTTTTCCAACTCCTTTCAATCCTCCTCAAGTTGACTCAATTTGACCTAATTTGATCAAATCGAAGTTTCTAGACTTCAGTTTGACTAATTTAGTCTCTTAGATTTATTTATTTAATTAATTAATTAATTAATTTAACCTCCTTTTACTAACAATTCTTCTAAGTCCTAAATAAATAAATTTAATTTATTTATTTGTCCTCTTTGTCCATTAATTAAATAAATTTATTTTATTTAATTAACTAATTCATAAATATGAGGAATACATTAATAAATCATATTTATTAATTTATCATATTTATCTTCCTCCAAAATAAAGGTAATTAATAAATTTTATTTATTAATTCATCTTTATATGCTTTTTGTGAGGAGATGATTAATAAATCTTATTTATTAATTATCTCTATTTATCTTCTCATGTGAGGATATTTCCTACTTTTCTTAATTTTTTATTCTTTTGTTTCATCCTCTTATGTGGAGACATTTAATAATTTCAAATTATTAAATCTTTTCATGATATCCTCCTAACTTTTGAATTTGGAAATTAATAATTTTATTTGATTATCGAAAATCAATCCTTTAGGCAATATCTCTTTGATTTTAATTTTTAAATTAAAAAATGAGACATGCACATTCAAAAATTGACTTTTCTTCATTTCCCCCGCTTTATCTTCATCTTCATCCTTCTTTGAATGGCAGCTCTGTCTTGTGCTTATCCATCTAACCAAAAATCTAACCAATCCTATATGTTTGTCGAATTCTAAGTTTTTTGTAAATCCAGATCTTTTTCTTTGTCAAATCATCTAACTTTAGGCACTCTTATTCTATTGAATTGTCTACCCACAATCTACCTTTTGCATCATTATTCTATTGAAATGTTTATCCATGTTTTGTCCATTTAATCTGCATAATCACATACTTATAGTAATCTCAATTATCATGTCCTTGCTTTCACTTTGTACTTGCATTAGCACAATGAGAGCAACATATCAAAATTGGAGATGAAAGGAAAAGCATTGAAGCTTTATAGAAGAAACACCAAAAATGATGCTTTGTGTTTAGTTTAATTCATGTTTTATTTCCATAGTTTTGTTAGTCAGATTAAGATAGATTAACATAATAATTTAATTTTGTGATTAGCATAGTTTGGTTCTTTCTTGGTTTGGTTTTCTCATCTAACCTAATTTTCTTGATCCGTATCTTGTGAACCCAACGTGAAACATGCATCTAGTTTGACATATCTTTGAGTTTCTAGTCATTTCTAGGTACCCAATAAGAAATTTTCCATCAAAATTAAATTTTGCACTTTTCAAACTCCTGGAGGTCCAACTTGCACACTTGGTGCCTAGAAATGTGCAGTTGTTTCATAGAACTACATAGTTGGCACATAGAAATACACAGTTGGTTCATAGAAATACACAGTTGGTCATTAAACCTATGTAATTGGTACAAGAAATTATGTGGTTGGTAAGATTTATCCATTTTCATCATTGACTTTTGATATGCAGGGTTTTGCAAAATCTTATGTATCACATGAAGAAATTTCATTAATTACCTAGGTTTGTACTTGCAGATCATTTGATAGACCTAATGTGTGCATGCATCTTTATCGAGTTTCAATTTCAGTTACAATATTCACTTAGATCCTAATTAGGGGTCAATGAAATTTCAATTTCAGTTACAATCTTTAGTTAGATCCTAATTAAGGGTTATTGAACTTTCGATTTCAATTACAATCTTCACTTAGATCTTAATTAAGGGTCAATGAAATTTCAATTTCAATTATAATCTTCACTTAGATCTTAATTAGGGGTTAATTGAGTTCCAATTTTAGTTACAATCTTCATCTTAGATCTAATTAGGGATTAATGAACTTTCAGTTTTAGTTCACAATCTTCATCTAGATCTAATTAGGAGGTCAATTCACTCTTTTCATTACAATTGTAATCTCACATAGCTTAAATAGAAGGGCTTTGATTTCAAAGATGATCCAAGATGGTTCTCCCTAGTGATAATGTTACCCTTATGCTCCAACCCAACCTAGGATTTGAAAATAACCAATAGGATGTTCTCACTAGATTAAACAACATTTCATGGACAACCAAAACCATTTATGCTAAATACATGTGCACTATCTTTGTCATAGAAGAAGAAGAAGAAAGAGCCCAATGTCTTGAAGATGCTATATGAAGATAAATTTTAGAGAAAGAAAGAGAACAACAACAACAAAGAGAACAAGAGAGAATCCAATCCTTTCAACCACCTTCTCCACAACCTTGATAGGATTTGAGCCTTTCTTTATATAGTTTTAAGTGTCTTGCATCGTTAGTTTATGGTTTGTCTCATGTCTCTAAAAATTAATAAAAAAACACAATGCCTCATAGAGTGAAGTCTAGGTTTTTTGGATATCAATAAAGAGTGGAACATAAGAAATTGAACAAATGCTTTCAAAAAATCCAACAAGTAGAATGACTATTCAATGAAACTGATGAGTACATCGCACTTATGATATATGGCATGCATATGTTGGCCTACACACAAAACTACAACATGCAGCTAACAACACCTATCATAATCTTTTGAAAATTTGATAACTCATGTCCTTGAAAATGAATCAAGATGGTTCTCCCTAGTGAGGAAGAGGAAGAAGCCCCTATAATTCAACTTGATATAGGTTTCCACGATGACCAAGAAGACATAGTCTCTAAATTGCATGTTTTAGCTTGGAGAGCGAAGAATAATTGGGACAAGATTAGACAAACAACCTCTATCTTGGAAGAAGATAAAGCATGACATCTCAAAGAAGCTTTGAAATGAGAACAATACCAAGAACACGAAAAATGAAAATCTTTTCAAGAAGCTCTCATGTTGGATATTGCTGCTACTAGGATATGTTGTTGTCATTGATGTCAACATATTCTTGTGTTCCGATGTTGCAAAGAATTGTTTTCGTGTCCTAGTGATTGAAAAGAGTTGATCTAGTTGGTTTATCTATTTGATATGTTGAATCAACTAGAGATACTTGACTTAGTGTTGGTTTCATGAAGATATGTGGTGATTTGATTGGGTTATGGATTCCGGTATGAGGATTGGTTTTTTAGTGTTTAGTGTTGCAGTGTTCTGGTGTTTGATCCATTATGCTTCGAAATGATTATATCTTGAGTTATGGATTAATAAAATTGTTTTGGATGTTCGTGTGTATCTTCAGTTCAGATGGTTTGTGATTTGGTGCTTCGCAAGTTATCTTTCTAGTCCTAGTTATTGTTGTTGAGTGTTCTTGAGTATCAACTTGTTGACTGATGGATATTTGATTAAATGGTGTTGGTGCAACTATTATGGATGGCTCTAACGTGCTTGTTGGTGTTTCCTAATCATATAATATTTGTTTTGGTGGTCTCCATTGATCATTGTGCATGATATTGAAGATCTTATGGGTCCAGTGATATTCTTCGTGTTATGCGACATTTTCAATGGTGTAGTGTGTTGCAGATGATCTTAGTGAGATTTATGGTGGTGTTTTATGTTTGGTGTAGTTGATTTGGGTCCATGATATTGTATTGGTTCGGTGGTTTATCTATGTATCATGTGATATAATTTTGTAATTAGGTGTTAAGGGTTGAGCCAACCTTGTAGTTAAGGTTGATGATTTGTATGAATAGGTATTATATTCATGTAATTGGTGTATGGGTGTTGTGTCTGCATTATTAGAGAGTGGTGTATATGAAAATAGATGAATTTATCTTTCAATGTGAAGTGTTGAGCAGAGTGTATTACGAGGCAAATAATTATGCTTAACCGAAACTATCATCAAACATTTGGAGATGCTATTCATTTAGTTCATCTAAACCGGATTGTTGTCCGAATGTTATGTAATGTAGTGAACCTTCTCTGAGGGTTGTATCCTTTTGGGTTATTATATTTTAAGTAATGAGCTCTAGGCAGTGTGCATTCCCCATTTTAATATTTTCACATACTACTACAGAGTATCATCTTATTGTGGGTAGGTTCCCACCATGGCTTTTCCCTTAACCAAGTTGTCTATGTCAAAATCTTGGTGTTATGTGTGTTGTTATTATTGTTCTTATCATTGTTCTTGTTGTAGTTAATAAGATTTGAATTTGTGCTTAAATTATTTAATCCAGTGAAAATTGATTCACACACACATGCATATATATGTATACATATATGTGTGTGTGTGTGTGTGTATATATATATACAATATATATATACATATACATACATATAACTATATATATATACACATGCATATATATGTATACATATGTGTGTGTGTGTATGTGTGTGTGTATATATATACATATATATACATATATATGTTTATGTATATGTATATACATATGTGTGTGTGTATGGGTGTGTATAGATACATATATACATACACACACACACACATATACACACACACAAATATATGTGTGTGTGTGTATATATGTATCTATACACATACATATATACACACACACATACATATATATATATACACATATACATATACATATATACAGTTATCCAATGCATTCAATTATCCATAAACAATTTATACAAAAGAATAAAGCAACTGAATTAACATACATTCCATTGACATAATATTTCCCCCGCGCCTCTCTATTTTCCTTCATTTTTGTTGCCAAGAATTGGTATTAGATCTAGATCCTCTAGAAGAAGCTTAACCACTTGAGGAGATATAGGATGGCAACCTATGTTTTCAAGAAAGAGATTCTAAGATTTGATGAAAGCAATTATATTGTATGGAAGGATCGGATGGAGTGTCATTTGAAGTGTCTTGGAGAAGATTATTGGAAGATTACAAAGAATGCCTACACTATTCCTTAGAATGCCCAGATTACGGCAAATCAGATCACAGATGTTGAACATAACATAAGAGCTAAGGAAGAATTATTGAGTGCCCTGACCAATTCAAAGATGACTAATGTGATGGGACTTTCAACTACACATGAGATCTAGGAGAAGTTAGAGAGTAGAGAACCTATATGAGGGAGATAAACATGTCAAAGTTGTTAAGCTGCAAAGTTTGAAAGGAAAGTATGAAATGTTGAAGATGGGAAATGATGAGAACATATCAACCTTAATGGTTAAAGTGAATGAAATTGTCATGAACATCAAATGTGTTGGTGGAACTCTTGAAGAAGATGAGATTGTTGCTAAAGTGTTGAGATCTTTGCCTCATGCTTATAAATATAAAGTTTCTTCTATTGATAAGATCCAGACTATGACCACTGTGACAAGAGACATGTTGGTTGGTAAACTTACTTCTTTTGAGTTGAGTGAATGTGGAGAATCACATGGTAAGTCTGAGAAAGCATTTAAAAGCCTCTGTATCCGAGAAGCAGAAGTATGATCCGAGAGAATGTTCATCTAGGGTTTCCAAATATGAAAAAAAAATGAGAGAGATGGAAGAAAAAGAAAGAGAGTTGGAAGAACTTGAAGCATTAATTGCTTAGAGATTGCCTAAGGGAGATGGTAAGTATGATGTAAATTTACCTTTGAAATGTTTCTCTTGTAATAAGATAGGACATTTTGCTTCTAGGTGTCCTGAAAGAATGTCAAGATATGATAAGCATGATAAATTTGATAAGAATGATAGATATGAGAGGCATGATAAGTATGATAAACCCTATAAGCCTAGTTGAAAGTACAAATATTAGAAGAAATATTATTATGCTACTGATGAAGGTGTGATAGATGAAGAATCAGTGAATTCAAAAGATGAATTTGTATTTATTGCTATCAAGGAAGATGATCCGATACGAATGAATTCTACAAGTTGTATTTATTGCTATCTTGTGTAATTCATGGTAGAGGTTCTATCTATTTTTATGGTAAGCATAATATGAATGATGTCTTATATGTTCAAGGTTTGAAGCATAATATTTTGAGTGTTGGATAGATGGTTGATAAGGGGCATGATTTACAATTCAAGAATGGTAAATGCAAGATTCTGAATGCCTCCGGTATAGAGATTGCATCTGGAACTAAGACTAAAGGTAATATCTTTCACTTGAATGCCTGTGAGAAAATTTGTTTGATTTCTCACATAGATGAAAGTTGGTTGTGGCATAGAAGGACGTGTCATGTTAATTTTGATTGCATGATTAAGATAAGTTCAACTCAAGCTATTAGAGATTTGCCTAAAATTGTGAAACCTTCTAATCCGACATGTAAAAAATGTCAGTTGGGAAAGCAAACAAGAATTTCATTTAAGAGTAAGAAGTATACATCTAATGGATTATTAGATCTTGTGCATAATGATTTGTATGGTCCTACAAGAGTGAGAAGTGTGCAAGGTGAAAGATATTTCATGTTGTTGATTGATGACTACTCTAGAATGATGTGGTTACTTTTCTGAGGGAGAAATTAGAAGCATTGGAGAAATTCAAGATATTCAAAGTTAAGGTGGAGACAGAGACAAGATTGAAGCTGAAATGTATGAGATCTGACAAAGGAGGAGAATTCACATTCAGTGAGTTTGATTTATTTTGTGAAAGGAATGGAATTAGAAGATATTTATTTGTTGCTAGAAGCCCTCAGCAGAATGGAGTTGTTGAAAGGAAGAACATAACTATTTTGGATGTTGTCAGGATTATGTTGATTGAAGGAGATGTTTCAAAGATGTTTTGGAGAGAATCTATTAGCATTGTTGTATACACATTCAATTGGGTGCATATAAAAGGTGATTACGATAAGACTCCTAATGAGTTATAGTTTAGTCATGTTCCTACAGTTAGATATTTCAGAGTTTTTGGAAGCAAATGCTATGTCAAAAGAGATGAGGATATAGGAAAGTTTGATGGAAGATGTGATGAAGGAATATTCTTGGGCTATTCTACCAAGAGCAAGACCTATCAGTGTTACAATAAGAGGTTGAAGAAGATAGTGGAAAGTGCAACTGTGAAGGTTGATGAATGTCAAGGAAAGTAGATCAGAGCATGCAGATATGAGTCTGATGATCAAGATATCATTTTGAAGCAAGTGAAAACTGAGAACCTAAAGAAGAATACTCCAGTAGAGATAGTTAATCCAGATATTATTGTTGTCGGTGAAGAAGTTCAAGAACCTGAGAATCCAAATAATCAGAAGACACTGAGGTATGTGAAATTAAATCATTCAAAAACTCAGATTATTGGTGATAAAAATAAAGGTGTGACAATGAGGAGAACAATTGCTACTGATGAGATATGCTTGATTTCCAAGATTGAACTTGAAGATGTTGTTGAAGCTTGTAAGGATGAGAACTAGATAAAAACTATGGAAGAAGAGTTGAATCAGATTGAGAAGAATAACACATGGGAACTTGTTTTGAGGCCAAAAGACAAGAACATGATTGGTACAAAATGGGTATTCAAAAATAAATTGAATGAAGTTGGTGAAGTGGTTAGAAACAAAGAAAGATTGGTATGTAAAGGATGTTCACAAATTAAAGGAACTAATTATGAGGAGTCTTTTTCTCTGGTAGCTAGAATTGAAGCTGTTAGATTACTTCTTGTATATGCTTCTTATAAGAATTTCTAGGTATATTAGATGGATGTGAAGTCATCCTTTTTGAATGGATATTTGGAAGAGGAACTCTCCATTGAGCAACCGGTTGGGTTTTCATTATCGGATGAAGGAGAACTGGTATGCAGATTGAAGAAAGCATTGTATGGACTTAAACAAGCTCCTAGAGCCTGGTATGCTAGATTGGACAAGTATTTGATGAAGTTGAGATTTTGTAAAGGTACTACTAACAATAATTTATACTTTAAGGTTGATAATGATAACATCTTGATTGTTGAATTTTTTGTTGATGACATTATATTTGGAGGAGATGATGATTTGAGTATGAGGTTTGTTGATGATATGCGAAAAGAGTTTGAGATGTCTATGATAGGTGATATGAAATTCTTCTTAGGATTGTAGATTACACAAACTATTAAAGGCATTTTCATTTCTGAATCTAAGTATGTGAAGAAACTATTGAAGAAGTTTGGGTTAGATGACTCGAAACCTATTGGAACTCCTATGGTGACTGGATGCAAGTTTTCTACGGAAGATGAATCTCCAAAAGTTAATCAGACCTTGTATGGATCTATGGTTGGTGGACTGTTATACTTGACTTAGAATAGATCAGATATTATACATTTTGTTTGTCTTTGTGCAAGATTTCAAGCTAATCCTAAAGAGAGTCATGTTACTCACTATGAAGAGGAATTTCAGATACTTGAAGGGGATAGTTGATTATGGTTTGTGGTATCTAAAGAAAGATGATTTCACGTGATGTGCTTATACTGATGCTGACTAGGTAGGTGATGTAGATGACTAAAAGAGTACCTTTAGTGGTGCATTCTTTTTGGGAAAGAATTTGGTTTCATGGGTGAGTAAGAAGCAAGATGGAATATCTCTATCTACTGCATAAGATGAATACATTGCTACTGCTAGCAACTGTACTCAAGTAGTTTGGATGAAGAAAAAGTTGAAGGGCATTAGATTTGTGTATGATGAGCCTACTCTTATATATTGTGATAAATCAAGTGCTATTAATATTTCCAACAATCCATTCTAAAACAAAGAATATATCAATTAAGTATCATTTCTTGAAGGAGAAAGTGAGGAAGAAGTCAAATTAGAATATGTATCTACAAAGATTTAGATTACAGATATTTTTACTAAGCCTTTTCCTATAGATACATTTGTATATCTGAGAGACAAGTTAGGGGTCTTTGCCCCTCTTGATGAGAACTAGATGCATTGAGATGCATCAATTCGATGGACTTCATAATCTTATCTTCTTATCTAGATTGATGAGTTGGAGATGTTGCTCCACTAGAGTAGTCAGTGTGTGATTTTATCTTAAGGGGGAGAGATTGTCCTTCTTAGAGGGAGAGATGCATTTTTTTGTGTCTTTAGCATTGTTGTTAAAGGGGGAGAGAAGCATGTGAAAAACTACCTTATCTTGGAAGCTTTGTGTGTATGATCTTAGTGGGAGATTGTTGGTGTTGATTTCTTTCTTTGCATTGATTATTTTTCACATTCATATGTTGTCATCAATGCCAAAGGGGGAGATTGTTGGATATTATTGCTGCTAGGATATGTCAACATATTCCTATGTTTCGGTGTTGTAGAGAGTTGTTTTGGTGTCCTGGTGATTGTAGAGAGTTGATCTGGTTGGTTTATCTATTTGGTATGCTAAATCAACTAGAGATACTTGACTTAGTGTTGGTTTCATTATGATATGTTGTGATTTGATCAGGTTATGGATTCTAGTTTGAGGATTGGTTTTTCATTTTTCAGTGTTGCAATGTTCTGGTGCTTGATCCATTGTTCTCCAGAATGATTATATCTTGAGTTGCGGATTTGGGGGATTGTTTGGGATAATTGAGTATATCTTTAATTCAGATGGTTTGTGATTTGGTGCTCTGCAAGTTATCTTTCTATTCCCAGTTTTTGTTGTTGAGTGTTCTTGAGTATCAACGTGTTGACCAATGGAGATTTGATTAAGTGGTGTTGGTACAGCTATTGCATATGGTTCTAACATGCTTGTTGGTGTTTCTTAATTGTGTCCTATTTTTTTGGTGGTCCGCATTAATCATTGTGTGCATTATTGAAGATCTTATGGGTTCAGTGATATTCTTCATGTTATGCGACATTTTTGGTGGTATAGCATGTTGTAGATGATCTTGGCGAGAATTTTGGTGGTGTTGCATGTTCAGTGGAGTTGATTTGGGTGCATTCTATGTTGTCATGACATTTTCTTTGTCTGATGGTTGATCTATATATCGTGTGATGTAATTTTGTAATTAGGTGTTAAGGGTTGAATCAACCTTGTAGTCAAGGTTGATGATTTGTATAAGTAGGTGTTATATTCATGTAATTGGTGTATGGGTGTTGTGTCTGCATTAGCATAGAGTGGTGTATGTGCAAACAAATGAAATTATCTTTCAGTGTGAAGTGTTGAGCAGAGAGTGTTGTAGGGAAGACAATTATGCTTAACCAGATCTATCATTAGGCATTTGGAGATGCTATGCTTTTAGTTCATGTAAACCAGATTGTTGTCTGAATGTTATGGTAAGGTAGTGAACCTTCCCTAAGGGTTGTAGCCTTCCAGGTTATTATATTTTGTGCAGTGAGTTCTAGGTAGTGTTCCTGAATGCATGTTCATTCCCCACTATAATATTTTCACATACTACTTGTGGAGTATCATCTTATTGTGGGTAGGTTCCCACCGTGTTTTTTCTCTTAACCGGGTTTTCCACATCAAAATATTGGTGTTATGTGTATTGTTGTTATCGTTCTTATCTTTTTTCTTGTTGCAGTTAATCAGATTTGAAGTTGTTCTTAAATTGTTGTTGCCAATATCTTGTACCTCCTCAATAGGATTTCACACTTGTTTTTCATCAATTTCACCTATTTATGTTTAATTTATTTTCTTACATCATCAATTTGTGAAATTGACTTAATTTTTTTTCTAATTTGTAGGAGGAGTTAAGAGCTATGCAGTTGGTCCATAGAACTACACACTTTGTCAATGTAACCTAGTGTAGTTGGTCAATCTTATTGTGCACTTGGTCAATAGAATAATGTAATTGGTCTCTATACCTATTTAGTTGGCAGGTATAGACAATTTGTAGATTAGGGTTTTCCAATTGATTTTCAAAGATCTGAATTCTTTTTTGGCATAAGATTTCTAGGGTTACTAATTAGTTTGTGCAACCTTTTGGCATCCATGGAACAAAGATCAAAATAAAATCAAACTACTAATTTGTTTGGTGCAGGATGATTGTCAAAGACTTAAAACTCAAACAAACTTATGTGTTTGATTTTTTTCTTTAGCTTAGCTCAAAACTGATTTGGTTAAAGGAATGAATGTGCATCTTCCATGTTTTGATCACTTTCTCATTCTGTAGGGTGTCCCCACTATTGCATCAAGTATTTTTTCCACTAGCCTTCAAGGTCTTGCGAGAAAGAGAAAGGTGACAATGACACCTACTTTTCTTTTTTTAGTATAGGAATTATTTTGTGGGGATTTCATCACCTCACATGAGTATTTTGAAATAGGAATATCTCTGGGGATTTCATCACCTCTTAGCGATTCTCGAGTGGTATTTCTCTTTGGGATGCTATATAAAAGGCTTTATGAAGGGGTCCATATGGCTAGAGTGCAACTTGTGTTGGGGGTCTTCCTTGTATAATTCGCCAGAGCTTTAAGTAACTTGGTTTGAAAATTTGTGTCATGATCTTTCTCCTCAAATAATTACTATGAACTAGTGTTTTAGTAGACCAAAATCCCTTTTCTTTTTAATACGGGAGGTTGGACCGTTGAAGCCACCCTAGATTGCTATTATTCATTGTAGAGCCATAATTTTCTTTGATTCATAAGATCTTTGAATCTTTAGGGAAAAGAGATTTGGTGTGCCCGTATTATGGAGGGGAGCTAGTATGACCAATATCTCTAGCTATCTGTTTTGTTTTAGTATTTTGATTTATTCAAATGAAGACTCAACAAGTAGTATCCTCTTTCTAGCCTAGGCAGTGCATGCTTCAAAAGTGCTATTATTTTTTAATACTGGTAAAATAAGGGCTATTGTAGGCCCCTTTCTCAACTCTAAGTGTGTTTCAGAGTCAAGACACAAACAACTATCTATGTCTACTTTTTCTTCTATGACTATTCATGCTAAACAACATCATTTCAAATTCCAAACTTGTCCAAAAGACTTCAAACATTCCCAACAATCAAACAAAAAACATGTCCAACAACTTCAAACATTTAAAACCACAAAAATAGTATCAAAACATTGCAAAATCAAAACTATCTCAACCATACATACGTTTCATTGTAAATTTGCATATATTTGTCATTATCCTTGGATTAGGTTCATTTCCATATCATTGTCATAATCCTCATATTAGGTTTATTTCTATATTATTGTCATTATCCTTGGTTTAGGTTCATTTCCATATCATTTTCATTATCCTTGGATTAGGTTCATTTCCATATCATTGTCATTATCCTTGGATTGGGTTCATTCCCATAACGTTGTCATTATCCTTGGATTGGGTTCATTTCCATGTCATTATCATTATCATAGGTCTTAAGTTCATTTTCACACTACATCAAAATTATCTTGGGATTTCACAATTACCATTATCCCGAGTCTTAGGCTAATCTTTCCATCAATCAATAAATCATTTTAGGATAATCTCTTAGTAATCATTATCCTCCCTAGTCTCTAGGTCCATACTAACATTATTCAAAAAATCATTGTTAATATAAATCCCCATTGTCTCAGGATAAATCATTGTCCTCATGATTCATAAGGTCAACTCATTATCTCCATTTTGGATTATCAGGTTGTTCCCTAGTCAAAATCTAAATTTGTCACAATGTTCCATTCATTTCCCCTTTAACACATATCATCGCTATCTTCATTTTAGGTCATATTATTTCATTAAGTGCCATGAAGGAATACAATGGACCACTAAGAGGGGGTGAATCATTGGTAATCAGTAAAAACTTTAAGCTTCTAAAAGATCTAAGCTTTAATAACAACAATCATAAGACAATAAGTAGAGGTATTAAACACATGAGCACACACACATAAGAGGCACATCACATAACATCATATGTATGAGGAAAATCCATAGTGGGGAAAAACCTCGATGATAAATGTTGTTGGAGTCTACTACTCCATTCCAGCCTCACAATAAAAACATTAGTTACAACTTTTATGGGCACAACCCAAAGGAGCACCAACTCCTAATGTTTATGGGTACCGACCCAAAGGAGCACCAACCACTAGCTTTATGGTACCAACCATGGGAGCACAAATCCCTAAAATTTTAGGGCACCAACCCAAGGAGCACCAACCCCTAACTCGAAGAACCCGCTCAGATAATTACAATAAGTATAGATTTCAAATACAAATTATATGCCTTGTTGCGAATGAGGTTTTGCAACACCTTACTATTCTACTCTTTCTCTTCCTTCTCTCTGCTCTTGTTCTCTGCTCCTTACTTCATGTTTTGCTCTACTCTCAACTCTCTATTATGCCCCGCTCTATACACTTTCATGTTCTCTACCTTGGCTCTCTGCACTCTGGTCGCTAGTCTTTTCTACTCTCTTTATCATTATTTGTTTTCTCTCAATGGATACAACAACCTATCATCTCAGTTGTTGCTACACCTTCTCTAAACACTTTTCCCTATCTTCAGTAGCAATTACTTCATCAAACTTATCCAACTCACTCTACTCTATTTCTATAACTTCTCTTTCTCTATCTACTCTCTCTCACTTTGAGCCAACTACCCCCATTAGATCACATTCATTGTTCTTCTCTTCTCTTCACAGTTGCATTCATCATCGACATCTACACAAGGTCGGTCTGGTATTAACTCATCACATGAAGGACAATCATATTTTGCATCATTGTCATGCCACATGTTCATATAGCCCTGCCAACTCAAATGCCTCATTGTTGTCCATTCTTATCATGGTCATCTATGTATTTGCCCATAAGATCTTTTGCCTTTGTCTACTCTGCTACCTATCCACACAACTCTCCCATCTCAGTTGCCTCAACCACCATTATCAAATCTCATTAAAATGCCTCTTCATTTGGTCATCTTTGTATCTATAAGATCAGATGCCTCACCTACAACAATCTGATCTAATAACCTGTCTATAAGATCCCATTGATCATCTTGAGCAAGGCACCTGTCTACTACTAGATTGCCATTAATGAAATCTCCAATTACTTGCCCGAGGTTTGGATCAATCAGTAGCTTCACTTGATCATCAACAACTTGTTCAACTTTTCTTTTCAACCACCTTGAGCACACATGTCATCATATGTGATGTCCAAGTCGCTCTGTCAATTGTAATCAACATCCTCATGGACCTCTAAGTCTACTAACTTGCAGACATATTTGATTTGTCCTTCAACCTCTACATTGATTGGATCGACCAACTACCTCATTCAACATCCTACAATATCTACTTGATCACTTGGGGTACGTGTGTCTTCACATTAGTCATCCAGGTCACTCGGTCAAGATAGGTCAAATTAGATGTGGACCATCTGTTACTACTTATTAAGTTGCCATTAGTTTTATGAACAAATTCATTCTATATACTCTAGTCGGTTATGACTACAGAAATATTCAGTCGGTAAGCACAAAGGAGTCGGTTATAGAAGAAAGTAGTCATAGAGCCCAGTATACACCGAGTTGTCTACCGAGTAACACTCTATGTCTACCAAGCAGTAATAACGATACACTGAGTTGGTATACACAGAGTGAAACGTGTTACCAAATTCATTAAACCTAGACACACATGAGGAAACATGTTACAAGATCAAGGAACAAAGAACCGTTATCACATTGGAAATTGCACTTAAAGATTGTGTATGATTTTGAGGTCATCTATCCAATGAAATATTTTGTATAGTTATTCATTCAATAAATCATGTTTGTAAGATCGAAGCAACGAACCAAATCACCGACATAAGAGATCTATTTATACAGCATTGATTGGGATCAGATAGAGATATAGAGGTATGTGTGTATGAGTGTGAAGACAAAAATATGTGAAAAGAAAAATCATGGGAAAGCACTGAGTATTGTGACTCTCAGATACACAGAGGTCACCAAGAAGGATTTCAGAGAATAGTCAAGGAATAGAGTAAACAGAAGGGTTTGCCGAGTTATTCTATGGGTTACCGAGGTATGCTATAAGCAAGGTAATCTCATTTTGTGCACATGGAATCTTCTATAACATTTCAGATGTGAAGTTGCAGATATTTGTAAAGATTTTATTATAATATTTTGAGTTGTAAGAGAAACCTTTAACAGGGGAAAAGACTCTAACAAAGTCTATAAATTGTAAAGCCTTTAACCAGGTGCAGTATTTAGATAAGTGTTGTAAAATCCTTTAGCAAGGTAGATCTAACGATCTCAATACTCCTAACAGGGTAAGCTATCAAAAATAGCTGAACATGTAGCTCTAACTGAGCAACCTTTATTATTGCTGTAGTGAAGTTGTGGGTGTCATCCCCACCATAGTTTTTCTCTCTAACCAAGAGTTTCTGCGTAACCAAAATATATGTGTTATGGAGTGAATCATGTATGATTGTTATTTATTTGTTTTAGCTTTATATTATGTTACAGCAGTTTTTGGTTTATGCATAACAGTAAAGATATTCTTGAAAGGAAAAGGATTTGAAGTACTGATTCACCCCTCCCCTCTCAGTACATTAGCTTTTCATATTGGGCCTAACAATTGGTATCAGAGCATGAATCTAGGAAAAGGGTTTAACAGCCTAAAGAAAAAGATCTTATCAATGGAAGGCTATAAACCATCTCGGAGAATTGTGTATTTGCAAGAAGAGCTGGATCATGCTAATCAAGTGATTGCAGACATGCAAAGACAAAAGAAAAAATCATTGAAAGTTAGAAGAAGATCGTCTGATGATTTGCAGGACTCTCAAGAACTGGTGGAACAGATTGAGACATCATCTGAGAACAATATATCTGAAGAGACTGAAGAGATGATTGGAGAATTGAAAGAAAAGAACAAAGCACTGACTGGTCAACTAAAAGCAATGAAAAGAGGACATGAACATTTCAGCACACAGATGACTGAAAATCTTGATGCATTGAGGATAGCTGAGGATAAAGTAAGAGATCTAGAAAGAGAAAAACAACAGCTTGAAGCATTGGTATCTGAAAAGAATGATGAAATCACTAGGATGACTGGAATACAAAGTAATCTGTCAGATCAATTGGGTTATGCACATCATGAAGAAAATCTTAAGGATAATGAGAATCAAGCATTGAAACTTGAAGTATCAAGGTTGACCGATGAACTGGAAACAGAGAAGAAATCCAAAGAAACACTGAAGAAGAGTTATGAAGCATCAAAGATGTTGGATGAGCAACTGAATACAAGAAGACCCAAAAAAGATGCAGGACTTAGTTACAAAGGAAAAGACTTTACCGAGAGAGGAGAATCATCAAATCAAGCTAGAAACAAGAAGAACATCAAAGGAAAGAAACCTATTTGCAACTATTGTGGAAATCAAGGTCATACTGCCAACTTGTGCCAAATCAGAAAAGGTAAGCAACTGAATGTCATTAGGTCTAATGGTTATTGTTACAATTGTAATAAATATGGTCACAAATCTAATCAATGTAGGACAAAGTCTGTTAACAACTATCAAAAGTCAAAATTCAAAGGGTTTTGTAAAAACTGCAATAGATATGGATATAGTACTGAGAAGTGTTGGTTTAAGAAAAAGAACTATATGAGGTCTGCACACCGAGCATGTACTAGAGGTTACTGAACTCACACAGATCCTTACCAACAATATTCTATAGTACCATGGGATTACAATACAAGGATATGGTGTGAATGTTGTGGAAGATATGGACACAAAAGTGCCAACTGCTTTATAAGGTTTGGAATGAACAACCGAAGATCATGGAGAAATCCTAGTATGGCATGTTTTCATTGTCACAAAGTTGGACACTTGGCTAGAGATTGCAGAGATCAACCTAGAGCAGACACTGAAGAAATAAAAAGAAAATTACAGATGATTTGGAAAAAGAAGGAAATTATGTCAAATGAAGAAAGCACCTTATCTACCGAGTTAGGTGCACCTATTCCAAATTAATCAGTAAAGGTATGAAGGGACTGCATTCTCTCAAAGGTCAAATCTTAACAGTTCCTATTTTATCATGTACTTAATTCAAAATCTGCATAGCTAAAGATGCATTAGGAAATTTGAAATTTTATCAAGTCTTTTGGAAGCTTGTCTAGTCAGTAAATACAAGAAGTCTAGCTACTCAGTAAAAGCATAAAAAGGAAGTGGTACCGAGTGCATTTAATGTCTTTTGACCTAACTGCATGAAGCCCGATAAGGTATATTGCTTACTTAAAGCCTTTTTGCACTATCATTTTTCACTTACCAAGTTTTCAGAAAGCAGAGCAAAGCGATTCAAAGGCAATCAAACCACCTCCCGAGTGAATTTCAAGGTATTTACACATCAATCTCAAGCATTTCTTAGAGCTAGCTACCAGGAAATATCAGTTGTGATTATCTATTTTATATCTGTTTGTCGTTTGAAAATCTTCAAACCCTAAGAATCTTTTGTTAAGAGATTATCCGAAATTTGCAATGGCACCTAAGATCCAGAAGCCCGTTGTTGTTGAGAATATTGAAAAGCCCTCACTGAAAAACTCTCTAACTCCCGAAGTAGCATCTGAACCAGATGACAAAACTGCATTTCCACTCATTCTGGATAGGGTTTTACTAGTTGAGGATGTTATATTCTTCACTAAATATCGTGTTGAGGAACTAGGTCATGTTGAAATCAAGGACACATATGATGAATTGTGTACTGATGGGAAATTGGATAGCAAGTATGAACACATCAAAATCAAGGGATTGACTGAAGCCCTAATCTATCCTCGTGTCTTCAAACCCTAATGGGTCAAGTTTGTTCTGAGAAGAGTTCATGATGATTTCATGTGGTTAGAGGAGTAACCATTTAAAATCACCAAGGAAATCATTCATTTGATCATCGGTTACCCTATTTTTTATCATGCCCAAGCTCAGAAAATGATATCACAGAAGGAATTGATCACTCTAACTGGAGTTGAATCAGATTGCAGAGGACTGAAATTGAATAGTGTGACAGATGTAGAGCTGAAGTTTGCCATTAGAGTAATAGGTTATTGTTTCTTCCAATCAGCAAGGGAAAATAGTGTACCCTGTGCAGTAGTCAATTTAGCATATAAAATTGTAAAGAAAGGAATGAAAATTGATCTTTGTGAAGTATTGTTGAAAAACCTATTTGAGAATCTAAACACCATAAGGAAGCCGAAGAAGAACAACTCGGCTAACACACTGAAGTTTGGATCACTTTTAGTATGCATGTTTTTCTATTTTGAGAAATTCTTTCCATCAGTCGGTAATATAGTTTGGGAGCTACACCGACCAATCACCCATCAAATCAATGACTTCATCAAACAACTAGGTGATAACTTTAATGATATTATGGATGATTATTTCAGCAAGTTTCAAGAAAAGATGCATAACAGATACAGAATTCCACCCAAGTTAGTAGAGAACTACAAAGATGATATATGTTTTGAAGTAGACACCGACTACTGCTACATCAATGTTGTGGAACCTAGAACTCAATCTTTGCCACCTATGAGTTATGAGGTTGATTTTGACATCACACAACAACAAATCAATGCTTTTCTTACACTACCAAGGCATGCTACCAAGCTGAGATACGGTACATATGAAGAAGTGAAAGAGAAAGTTAAGATGAGCATTTTAGTACCAAAGGCTACAAGGAAAGCAACAAAAATGATCAAGGCATTAACAGAGAAATTTGGTGAAGGTTCTTCCTCAACACCTATCAAGGGCACTATAGTCATCATCAAGGAAAAATCTGAAGCTCAAGAGGCAGCTATTACATTGAGCACCGAATTGCCTAAAGGAAAAGTTCTAAAAAGGAAGAAACAGGATACATCAAAGGTATCACCAACTCATTCAGTCAAGTGCCCAAACACAAGATCATCTTTAGTATCACCGAGTAAGAAACCAAAGAATGTTGCCACACCCAAGGTAACAAAAAAATATAAGAAATCTACTCAGAGACTCATTTTGTCAAAAGAGTCCAGTGACACCGAATCTGAAGATAAAAACAAATTTCAGATTGTCAAGAGTAAAAAGGTAAATGTACATAGTGTTGATAATTTTTGTACTAATCTGAAGCAATATGGTGGATTTGGAGCATTTAGATATGTTAAGTATGAATCTAAATCTGATGATGAAAAGAGACAAATTGAAGAAGCTGTCATCTGCACACTTCTGAAATTTTGATTGGTCCCATTGGAAGTATCTAAATCTCTTCCAAATGAATTATATTTGCATATTGATAACAGGTGGAAGTATGCCATGGACTTAGAGAAACAGATGAGAGAAAGAAGTCTGGTACATCTCTTTCCAGACATGTCGGTAGATGAAATAAGTGAACATCTGAAAAACTACCACTTAAACTTCCTAGTCAAGCAAAGAGCCTTAAAATTGATGAATGGCCTTTATTTGGATGTAGAGAATGAAACCAAGGAAAAGTGGTAGGAAATCTTTCAAATCAAGAATGCTGGTGAGAAAGTTGAAGTTGAAACAGTTGATGTCATCGAGCAAGATCCTAATATCACCGAGCAAGACCCTGCTGACACTATACAAATTGATGAGGATGTCATGGACACCGAGGGACAAGAATAGGAAATGATAGAAGGGAATGCATATGCCAAACTGGTATCCAGTGAGTCAGTTTTGGAGCAATTTCAGCCCTATCCTCTGGTCACTCAACCTATTTCAACCGAGGCCCCTCAGGATACTGAACAAGGAATAGAGGGTGACAAGTCTATAGAAGGAGAAACTACTTCTCAGGCCATAGGAGAATAGACCTCTCAAGCTCCTACTAGCACTGAAAATGTTACAACCGAGACCCCAAGCATAGAAGCATCAAAGGATGCTACAGAGGCTAAAGAAACCGACCAAAGTGTTGCCTCTACCAAGCAACCTATCGAGGGTCAACAAGCCTCACAAGCCATTGTATTAGTTCAACCAATGAAAGGTAAAGAAAAGAAAATGAAAAAGCATAGTTTCAAATTAGATTTGTCAAAATCAATAGTGTTGCCAAATGTAGACATATCCAAATTAAAAGGGCAAGAACTCATTGAATTCGGTGAACTATGCAAAGCCAAAGTAGAACAAGAGAAGCAAATGGCTATTCAAAAGAAAAACAAAGTACTTCAGAAGGTGAAAGCACTATTAACAGATATGCTACCTAAATCTACAGTGACAAAAGATGCAGCCATCCATATTCAACTGGATGAACTCCTAACTAAAATAGAGACATCTGGAGTAGACGCATCTGAATATTTGATCAATTTAAAGGACAAAGAGCTCACTAAAAAAATGACTGAAGAGGTACAGAAAGCTATTGCTATTGGCAAAGTAAAACTTGTCAAATTTATTGCTGAGTTGTCCCCGCAACTCAAGCACATTCTTTATTTATTTCAGAAACTCTGTACATTTTCTTTATTCATTAAAGATATTAAAAATAAAACCGAAGTGATTGAAAAAGAGATCGCTGATCTCTCAAATAAGTTGACCACTGAGTCAAATTCTATTTAGAATTTATATACCAAGCTACAAAAGCTCATGGCTCAACAATTGGAACTAAGGAATGAAGAGCACCAAATAAGGATGGACATAATGACTCTTTAGACACTATTCATTCCTCATCTTTCATCCATCCAAGAACAAATCAACAAGGCCACCTCCCTATCCACTTAGCAAGAGGGAAGCACCTTAGATGGACTAATTTCACTATTAGCTAACATTACAGCTCAGAATTCACTCATGGACAGTGTTAAGGATGCCCTCTTTACCGCTCTCACCAATGCACAGACAAAGTATAAATCCATTTTTTATCAGTTGCCACCACTGAATGGTAACTAAATTTTGATGTTTGTCAAAAAGAGGGAGTATAGCATCAAAGTATCAAAGGGGGCGTCAAAGTATCAAAGGGGGAGTATACCAAGCAGGACAGAATATCCAGATGCACAACACCGACCAGTGATCACCGAGCAGTGAACCAAGCAGTAAACACAGAACATTGATCACCGAGCATGCATAATCAGAGTTATGTACAGTATATTGATAAAGGGAGTATATCTAAATATACTATTTTATTGACTAATGTATATACTGTCTGTTTAGTCAAATTTTGTAAGTATATATAATTTTGAGTTATGACTTTGAAAGTAGTTTTGACAAACATCTCAACTAATGTCAAAAGGGGAGATTGTTACTACTTATTAAGTTGCCATTATTTTTATGAACAAAGTCATTCTATATACTCTAGTCGGTTACTACTACCGAAATATTCAGTCGGTAAGCATAGAGCAGTCGGTTATAGAAGAAAGTAGTCACATAGCCCAGTATAAACCGAGTTGTCTACCGAGTAACACTCTATGTCTACCAAGTAGCAATAATGATGCACTAAGTTGGTATACACCGAGTGAAATGTGTTACCAGATTCATTGAACCTAGACACACATCAAGAAATGTGTTACAAGATCAAGGAACAAATAACCATTATCACATTGGAAATTGTACTTAAAGATTGTGTATGATTTTGAGGTCATCTATCCAATGAAATATTTTGTATAGCTATTCATTCGATAAATCATGTTTGTAAGATTGAAGCAATGAACCAGATCACCGACATAAGAGATCTATTTATACAACATGGATTAGGATCAGATAGAGATATAGAGGTATGTGTGTATGAGTGTGAAGACAAAAATATGTGAAAAGCAAAATCATGGGAAAGCACTGAGTATTGTGACTGTCAGAGACACAGAGGTCACCGAGAAAGATTTTAGAGAACAGTCAAGGAACAGAGTAAATAGAAGGGTTTACTGAGTTATTCTATGGGTTATCGAGGCATGCTATAAGAAAGGTAATCTCATTTTGAGCACATAGAATCTTCTATAACATTTCAAATGTGAAGTTGCAGATATTTGTAAAGATTTTATTATAATATTTTGAGTTGTAAGAGAAACCTTTAATAGGGGAAAAGACTCTAACAAATTCTATAAATTGTAAATCCTTTAACCAGGTGCAACATTTACAATAAGTGTTGTAAAATCCTTTAGCAAGGTAGATCTAACGATCTCAATACTCCTAATAGGGTAAGGTATCAGAAATAGCTGAACATGTAGCTCTAACCGAGCAACCTTTATTACTGCAGTAGTGAAGTTGTGGGTGCCATCCCCACCACATTTTTTCTCTCTAACCAAGAGTTTCTGCGTAACCAAAATATATGTGTTATGGAGTGAATCATGTATGATTGTTATTTATTTGTTTTAGCTTTATGTTATGTTACAGCAGTTTTTGGTTTATGCATAACAGTAAAGATATTCTTGAAAGGAAAAGGATTTGAAGTAGTTTACTCTATCGGTGTTACACAAAATTTCTACTCTTCTTTTGTCATTTATTCTGATACACCTCCTCGGTCTCCTAGTTGGCATAGCTATCCCGATATGATATAAACTGTAGACGACCCGACATCGACATGTCTTATGTAGATAGAGATTTTATTCACAGAACTTGGTATCAACCTAGCTATTCTGATGTGACCACCTGAGCAGATATCACTTGCACAACACTCGATCCGTATAAGTTATCATGATATGATCACTTGACCTGCACAACACTTGATCGATATAACATAGTGGAGTCTTGTTGATATACATGATTTAATATTTTCACAACCCCAGCATCAGGACATCAAATAGGAACTTCATAGACAAAACATATGGCATTGTGGGAGTCTACAACAACACTATTATATTCATCAACTTGATCATTGTGATCTCTTTGACTACAATTGTAGCCTGCAAGCTAACCTACCTGGTTGACATCAATGGAATCAATGGAACTCTTCTGCATCTTCACTAATCTTGCACACACACATGTTGACATCAATGAAAACTTCAATGCCAACAATCTCCCCCTTTGGCATTGATGTCAACACTAGTTCTCACTCTCTCCCTTTGACAAAAATGGCAAAGAGACTAGATACCATTGATGGTATGATGAAAGAATAAGTATCTGGTAGATTACTGAGAAGGGGGGTGAATCAGTAAACTTAAAAAGTGATACAAACTTCCCAAACTCAAACTCAATCACACAAAGTAAACTTATCAACAAAATATCTCTATCTAGATCAATACTCATAAGAATACTCAACATCAAATGGTTAACTGTTATACCAACTTAATAGTAAACATCATTCAACTTGTAAACATTGGCATAATTCATCTCTCAATGATTCTGGTTATCATGTCTTATCAGAAGTTAATCAAATCAACAAATAAGATCATAACCACAAAAACATTCACCACATGACACAAATGTTTATACGTGGAAAACCCAAATTGGTAAAAACCACAGTGAGATGAGACTCACAAGATAGCTATCTGAACTCTTTTGAAGTTCACCTTGTTAGGAGCCAAGCTATTAAATCTCTTACAGTAAGTCCTGTTAAGAACTGATCGTGTTAGGAATCACTTGGTTAAGGAATTTTATAAATTCCTTGATAAAAAATCAAATACCCTGTTAGGAGTAACCTCAGTAGAGGATTTGAGAATCTAAGATAATGGACTACCTTGTTAGAGGATTTAAGAAGTAACCAAGCTTACCCAGTTAAGGGATTTCAATTCTGTTGTAATTGTTAGAAGACAACAGGTTTTTCTTAATCTATCTGAATAGCACTACATTTGCTTGATCAAATCCTTTTAAGCTTCAATCTGCCTTTACTCAAACTGCAGATTCATTCTCCAATTAGGCAACCACACACTCAACTGATTTCTACCAACTCGTGCCAACAACTTTTACAAAACAACTTCATCGACCTTAAATACAAATCAATTAGGTCGTTAACACAACAAAAACCTAATTCTCTCATATAGATTACAAACAAGTTGGTACAAGTGTTACCGTTGGATTTACATAACAATCTATACACATTCTTCAAGAAAATTCCAACTGCTCCATGATCACCGCTTCATTGGACTTGTAACTCATCACACATTTTGCATTACATACAATCCACTTTTCTCATTCCCTAGACAATCAAACAAACGCGCCAAAACAATCTAAACTTATCTACATACAATGACCACACATGTCACCATCATTACCGCTCATCATCAGATAATAAACCATCATAACCATTTCAGCAAACTTAATTGGTTATGGTTTAACAACACAACTAGTAGGGTTTACCAGTTACATTGCATAGAAAGGGTTTAACCTTATACACCAGTTTACCGGTTCAACTCACATACTTATATACCGGTTTACAACATCTTCCTCAAAGCTCTTCCTACCAGTTACAAGACAATATCAATAACAACAATATTAGCAATATTATAAATACCATTACCGGTTCAATTGACATCAATGACAACATAACATATCATTAATGCAATCTCCATGAAAATGCCAATAATCTCCCCCATTGGCATTGATGGCAATATAAATATCAATGCCTTTGATTGTTGTTGTGATTGGTGAATAGGAATCCTAGTTTATATTACCAAGTATTAACCATGCACTATCTGGCTTCAGCCTGTGGTTGGTTTCCCTTGCCAATCACATTTTTCTTCTCCTAATTACATAATTCTTCTCCCCTTTTGACAACAATGCCAAATTGAAAGTAAAACATGTAATTGCAAATTTTCAATGTGCATCAACAACATACTGTAACCGGATGCTCCCCATGTGGAATACATCCACTCCTACATCAATCCTTCTAAGAGTTTTCAAGCGATTCAAGGATTGATGCAATTAGCATCATGCTCAACTAACTTCATGAAGGGGTACAACCCCTAGTTGAATTCTAAGACACTCAATTGTAGTCTTAGGCAGAGGTTTTGTAAAGATATTCACAAGTTGCTCCTTGGTAGAAACATGCTCTAAGATAACATCTTTACTTTGAAATTTTTCCCTCAAAAAGTGATACTTCAATTCAATGTGCTTGGTTCGTGTGTGCAAAACAAGATTCTTAGAAATATTTATGGCACTTGTATTATCACATAAAATATGTATAGGTTCTGATATTTTCATCTTGAAACCTTCCAAAATGTGCCTCATCCAGATAGCCTGTGTGCAATTCATATAAGTTGCAACATACTCAGCTTCAACAGTAGATTCTAAAGTACAACTCTATTTTTTTACTACTCCATGAAACAAGCCTTCCTCCTAGAAAAAATACTCCACCAGTAGTACTTTTTCGATCATCAATATTTCTTGCCCAATCAGGATCTGTGTACACTTTCAAATCAAAGTTTCCTCCATATTAATACCATAATCCATAGTCAATAGTACCTTTCAGATATCTAAAAATTCTCTTGGTTTCTATCAGATGTGCTTCCTTTGAATTCTTTTGGAATCTTGCAACTATACCAACCGCATGGGCTATATCCAGTCTGTTGTGAACAACATAGTGTAATTTGCCAAGCATTGACCTCTATTCCTTTTCATCAATAGACTTAGATTCATCTTCCTTAGACAACTTACAACATGTAACCATTGGAGTTCCAACTAGTTTATAGTCACTCATGCCAAAAGTCTTCAAAACCTCTTTTACATACTTAGATTGTGTAATGAAAATACCATTCTTCATTTGTTGTATCTACAAGCCTATGAAAATTTTTATTTCCCCTACTAAAGACATTTCAAACTCATTTTTCATTTCATCTGCAAAACTGTTGCTCATGACATCATTACCTCCAAAAATAATATCATCAACAAATACTTCACTGACCAGTATTTCATCTCCTTCAGACTTGAGATAAATATTACTATCATCATTGGTTCTTGGAAAGCCTATCTCCATCAAATGTGTATGAATCCTTTCATACCATGCTCTGGGTGCCTGATTTAATCCATATAAAGCTTTATGTAATTTGCATACCATGTCTTTGTCATTTGTCAAAGCATAACCATCTGGCTACTCTATGTAGACCTCTTCTTCCAATATCAAATTCAAATATGTAGACTTAACATCCATCTGGTATACCTTGAACTTCTTATGGGCTACAAATGCAAGTAAAATTCTGACACCTTCCAATCTTGCTACTAGTGCAAAATTTTTGCCATAATCTTCTCCTTCTTCTTGCGCATAACCCTTGCAGACTAATCTTGCCTTGTTTCTAACTAAAACACCATCTTCATTCAACTTGTTTTTGTATACCCATTGAGTATCTATAACATTCTTATTTACCAGTCGAGGTACCAAGGTCCAAGTGTTGTTCTTCTCAATTTGATCCAATTCCTCCTCCATAGCTTTAACCCAATTATCATCATCAAATGTCTCCTTAGAACTTCTTGGTTAAATGGTGGAAATCATGCAAGATTTCTCTCTTATTCTCCTTCTAGTTAGTACTCCAGCATCCTTATCCCCAATAATCTGCTCAGGATTGTGATTTACTCTCACATATCTAGGAATAACATGATCATTCTCTTCAGGTTTAGCTTCTTCATTATCAACTTCTTCTGAATTTATTTGTCCCAATTGAACAAGTGCATCAAAATTTGCTTTACCAATTTTTAATTTTATAGTTTCAGGTTCCAAAAGAAAAATGCAAGGATCTTCATCCTTTTTCTCTGAACTAGTTCCTTCTGAGACTTCAGGACATCCATGTGCTCAAACATCAACACTCTCAACAACTCTTTGTGTCTATATGTTGAAGCATTTATAGGCCTTACTCTTGGTGGAATAGCCAAGAAATATTCCTTCATCACTCTTAGCTTCAAACTTTCTAATGTAATCACCTCTCTTAATAAAATATTTGCTACTAAATATCTTAAATAGCTAACATCAGGTGATCTTCCATACTAATATTCATAAGGGGTCTTGTCCTTACCTCTTTTCATTAGAACTCAGTTTATTGTGTAGACAGTTGTACTTACATCTTCTTTCCAAAATGTTTTCGCTACACCTCCTTGTATCAACATTTCCCTAGCAGCTTCAGCCACTGACCGGTTGTTCCTCTCTACAATACCATTCTCCTATGGTTTCCTCAGTGCATAAAGTTGTCATTTGATACCATTCTCATCATGGTACTTAGTGAATTCTACAGAAGTAAATTCACCGCCTTGATCTATTCTTAGACATTTTATCTTTTTGCCACTCTCTTTCTCAGCTAAGGCCCTGAATTCCTTGAACTTACCAAAAGCTTCATTCTTATCCTTCAAGAATGTGACCCACATCATCCTTGAACAATCATCAATGAATATCATGAAATATTTGTCACCTTGAATGCTTCTTGTTCTTATTGGTCCACATAGATCTATATGAACCAAATCTAACAAGTGCTCTACTGAGAAGGACTTGCTCTTGAAAGTTGAAGAATTCATTTTTCCTAACTGACATTCTTTACAAAGAACATTAACTGGTTTGTCTAGCTAAGGCAGGCCTCTTATTGTCTTGGACTTGCTCACTTTAACAATGTTATCAAAGTTTATATGAAAAAATCTCCTATACCAAAGCCATCTATCATCTATCTTTGCAATCAAATAGTTGCTAACTTTAGGATTAAGATGAAACAGATTACCTCTGGTTTGTTTCCCGGTTGTAATCAAGTCACCTTTGTTGTCAAAGATTTTGCACATACCATTTCTAAACTCCAGTGGGTATCCTTTGTCATTATGTTGTGCCACACTCAAAAGATTTTTCCTTAGGCCTTCAACCCAATAGACATTATCAGCACTTCTCTTCCCATTAAGAGAAATAACTCCCTTACCTTTAGCCATACAAGGTGAGTCATTGCCAAATCTGACAACACCACCATCAAATTCCGTCAAGGAAAGAAATTTGCTCCGATCACCGATCATATGATGTGAACAACCACTATTAATGATCCAATCATCAGAGTTATCCATCCTGGACACCAGTGCCTTTTGATCTGATATCTCTTCCTTAATAGCTACAAACACAATATCTTCACTAGCATCATAATCAGATTCTTCATCAGTGATACCACTGTCAACCGCTATAAGATAATCTCTCTTTCCTTTACCCTTATACTTCTTGAATTTGTCTCTCTTGTGTTCATTTTCACCATTAGGACAATTCGCTAATATATGACCAATCTTGTTGCATGCAAAATATTTTAAAGGCAGTTTACCTCTGTATTTCCCAGTGCCTCTAGGCAGTCGTTTTGCCAACAGTGCTTCAAGTTCCACTAAGTTGTCTTCATCATCAGCATCTCTCCTGGATCTAGATTCATAGCCATGACAAGTATCTCTACTTTTTCTGACAGATGGTTAGAGACAGAAGCTCTGAATGCAGATTCTAATTTATGTACACTACCATCATAACCGTTTAATTCAAAAGTAGTCAGTTTGCCAATGATAGAGTCAAGAGTTACCTTAGTTTTGTTAATGGAATTCAGCTCCAGAATGGCTGCAACTTGAATAGCATAGACTAGTAGCAGGGTTCTCAGTACCTTACTGATCATTGTGGCATCTTCCACTTTCCCTCCCGCACTCTTTATTTCACCAACTATCTCTTTTATCCTTTGACCATACTGATGGATATTCTCACCTTCAGACATTCTCATGTCATCAAAATTTCCTCTTAGGCTCTCTTCTTTAGCAAGCTTAACATGTTCATCACCGCTATAAATCTCTTCAAGTTTTCTCCATACTTCATATGCAATTTCAAGACCATGAACATCTACATATTCAGCATCAGACAGGGAACTGATAATAGCCTCCAATGCTTGATGATTTTCTTGTTGTTGTTTCTTCTAATCATCAGTCAGGGTTCCAATAGGTGTAACATACTTAGTTTCTACATGATCCCAATACTAACTTCCCAAACTCTTAATGTAAATCTTCATTATGTCGCTCCATATCCTAGAGTTATCTTTGTTGGACTTCGGACCTTCCTTCTTCATCATGATCTACAAGATCTTTTCCTCAAGTTGTTAGGCTTTTAGATTTAAGAGGACCTGAGACGCTTTGATACGAATTGATGGTATCATGAAAGAATAAGTATCTAGTAGATTACTGAGAAGGGGGGTGAATTAGTAAACTAAAAAACTGATACAAACTTCCCAAACTCAAACTAAATCACACAAAGTAAACTTATCAATAAAATATCTTTGTCTAGATTAATACTCATAAGAATACTCAACATCAACTGGTTAACTATTATACCAACTTAACAGTAAACATCAACATACTTCATCTCTCAACGATTCTGGTTATCATATCTTATCAGAAGTTAATCAAATCAACAAATATGATCATAACCACAAAAACATTCACCACATGACACAAATGTTTATACATGGAAAACCCAAATAGGTAAAAACCACGATGAGATGAGACTCACAAGATAGCTATCTAAACTCTTCTGAAGTTTTCCCTGTTAGGAGCCAAGCTTGTTAAAGCTTTTACAATAAGTCCTGTTAAGAACGCATCCTGTTAGGAATCACCCAGTTAAGGGATTTTACAAATGCCTTGATAAAAAAGCAAATACCCTGTTAGGACTAACCTCGGTAGAGGATTTGAGAATCCAAGCTAATGGACCACCTTGTTAGAGGATTTAAGAAGTAACCAACCTTGTTAGAGCTTACCCTGTTAGGGGATTTCAATTATGTTGTAATTGTTAGAAGACAACAAGTTTTTCTTGATCTGTCTAAATACCACTACATTTTCTTGATCAAATCCTTTTAATCTTCAATCTACCTTTACTCAAACTGCAGATTCATTCTCTGGTTAGGCAACCACACACTCAAGTGATTTCTACGAACTCGTGCCAACAACTTTTACAAAACAACTTCATCGACCTTAAATACAAATCAATTAGGTTGGTAACACAATAAAAACCTAATTCTCATAGATATTACAAACAAGTCAGTACAAGCATGACCCTTGGATTTACATAACAATCTATACACATTCTTCAAGAAAATTCCAACCACTCCATGATCACTGCTTCATTGGACTTGTAACTCATCGCGCACTTTTCATTAGATGCAATCCACTTTGCCCATTTCTTAGACAATCAAACAAATGCGCCAAAAAAACTGAACTTATCTACATACAATGACCACATGTGTCACCACCATTACCGCCATCATCAGATAATAAACCATCATAACCATTTCAGCAAACTTAATCGGTTAGGGTTTAACAAAACAACTGGTAGGGTTTATCGGTTACATTGCATAGAAAGGGTTTAACCTTATACACTAGTTAACCAGCTCAACTCACATACTTATATACCGGTTTACAACATCTTGCTCAAAGCTCTTCCTACTAGTTACAAGACAATATCAAGAACAACAATATCAGCAATATTATAAATACCATTACCGGTTCAATTGACATCAATGACAACATAACATATCATTAATGCAATCTCCATGCAAATGTCAATAGCCATATGACTTATGATACTTCTCATCACTCTCCCCCTTTGAATAATTTGATTGTGTGCACCATTGTTGCCTTTCACTCTTCCTCTTTTGACACGTGGTAATTTTCCTTGCTATAGCCAGATGAACCCTTATTACAATATAAAATGCAATGTTAATACTGCTTATAAAAATCATTGATTTCCCCTTGAGAGCTGCAACTGCCCTACTGGATGATTTTGCAAATGTGAATGGATGCAAGAGAGTAATAGGTATGTCTTGTAGTTACCCTGAACCAAAGACCTCTTTTCCTGTGATCCAATGTATGTATCATGATTGTATGCAAGCCGGTAACTTCACTTCTTACAGCCCTGTGACCATTCAATATTGTTTACATATAGTTGATCTTTTCACTAGCTTCTCACTGCTAGTTGTGTGTCTAATATTGGTTCATCATAACATGTATTATGTTTCCATCCTTATGACTAGGCTACCTCTATTGTAATATGCATTAACCTTTTCCATACATCTTCATCCTTTTCTTTTTTGTCATTCTTCTTAGATTTCCTTTAACCAATCTTCATACCTAAACATTGTCCACTTTATATTGTTGTCTTTATCCTTCAATTCTATTGCATCAATATGATCAAACGTCTGATCAGGTCTCCTTTACTCCCCTTGAGAACCAAGACTGATATACTGCAATTGTTTTTCTTTCAACCATACATCTTCCTGCTATCTATAACAACTAATTTGAACCAATCAGTACACTTACTAGCCTAAGACAAATAACTTATATGCTTCATCACCCTTGAAGGACAGACACATGTTCAAGGATGAGCAAGGCTATAATCAATAAACTCCCCCCGAGCCAAAAACATCTACAACCAATGCACCAATGTTGCAAAATTCTGATTAGATTTATTATTTTCTTGATTCGAAAATTGATGCACTTTCTCTATCAATGCCTTGAACTTATTAGCACACTCTCTAGCTTGTCCTATGTTTTTTTTCATCTATCTTTTTGTTGATCACTCCTCTAGACTACACATTTCACACCTTGTTATACATACACTCTCACACTACTTCATTTCCCTTCATGCCTGTTGCAACAACAAACTATTTACAATCCCTGTACATGCAGGTAGATAACACATCATCAATTGTTTCTTACAGGTCAATATTGCTACCATGTGCATTGTCCTTTTAGCTTCACACTATTTAGAACATCCAACTTATTCTAAAACATTTAGCTCGCCCTACATTGTTGTTGTAAAAAAATTCATTTGCCTCATGTTGTTACGTCAATCTTTTTACTTCTACACTCTACCAAGCTTATCATTTCATTGATCCAATGAATTTTATCCTTCCTTGTATATCTAGATATGCAGATACAGTCAATTGCAATTTTAGACCTTAATTTGCTGCCAAGGCAAAAACTTCTGCAACACCATCAACTAGAGAAAGTTTACAAACATTTTAAACTATCTCAGTCATCAACTATAAGATCTACCACAAATTAAATATATTCTTCAATAGACTAAGACGTATGCCAATAATGTCAGAGCTTGATAAGTAACCAAGGCATAAATTGTAAATTTTGCCATCTCATCTTCTTCCTCCATGTCATCTTTTTAAATGTGGTCTTCCTTATACCTGCAACATCTTGTCCTTGCGTTTGTCCTTTTCAAAATTTTGGTGGCAAAAGGTATGATCAATATGAAGCTCCCCCTAAGATCTTGCACCTCCTTAAGATTGGGGAGATTTCACTTGTGCATGAAATGCACAATGCCTACTCATGAACACATTCTTGTCATATTCATTTCCTTGGCTTCCCTTTCTCCTCTAGATTAGCTTTCTCTCCCTCTGTCTTTTCTTTGCAACTATTGAAGTAGAATTTTTCATCTTCCTTTGACTGACAAGCTTTGTTCTGCAATGATTTTCAGTGTGTCCAAATTTTTTGCAGTTGTAGCAAATTGTGTTCTTCCTAAATGAAGAGGTAGATAGGTGTCTATCAACCTACTCTTTTCTCCTTCTCCAAACCATGCCATTGTGACCCACTAATGTAACAACCAAATTTATTGACCTTTTAGGGATACCTCTTTTTTTGTCCCATGCACACCTCTGTCTCTAATATATTATGTCACCTCTTTCACATCGATCATAGTAGTTATATCTTGCATTTTTATTGAAAGAGTAAGTGGAACTGCTGCCATATGACTAAAAAAAATTCTTTCTACATTCATGACTCATAAGACCAATATTGTTATAATTTTAACATACAACATTTTTATTTCTTAGAGAAGCAAAAACATATATGCGTTCATACCTTTGAGTGGATCTATGCATGAGTTTACAACTTGAAACTGTATGTCCATATGCATTACATTTTTGACAAACTACATCTTTATTTCTAGAAGAAACAACTTGACCTATCCTAGACTTATTTCTACATTTAGTTTCCCTATGTTCGTATGCCTTGCATGAATAACAATACCTAGGGAAGGAAGTATTGTATCTTACAAATTTATTTTTCCATGTGTGTGGAGATCTTGCAGATCGGTATTATTCACTTCTCCTATCTCGGTGGTTAATCTTGGATTGTTTATTTGTTGCAGTCATTTCTCTTGATCCTTTTTGTCTCCTCATTTATTGAGTCTTGTGAGTAGTATCATAGTCTGGTCTTCTTCCAGTAGAAAGTCTTCTAGACATTCTTCTTGTGACCTTATCTCTATTGTAGCCATCTTCATTTAGATTAGCTTTTCCTTTTAAATTAGCATTAATCTTCTTTGTTGCAATAGTTTTCATCTTCATGTCTTAAGCAGTTATAGTCAGATCTATTTTCTTTCTTGGGGCATTCTTGACTATGAAGGTTTGTTTATTACCATTAATGGCTGAGGAAACAAAATGAATTTCTTTGTTGGAAGTATCATTGCTTATGGAGCATTGGCCAACATCAAATCCAATGCCTTCAGTATCCTTGGAGTGCATTTGTTTACTCAACATTTTGTCCAAAGCCTCAATGTTACCCTCATACTTGATTCTCATCTTGACCTCATCTTGGCACTTCTCAAGTTCTTTTCTAATATTTGCCATTTCATGTACTAGCTTTTGACACTCTTTTTGTTTTGTTTCAACTTCTAGATCTAACTTCTTACACCTACACTTCTTATTATCAAGATCTGATTTTGATTCTTCATTTATCCTTTTAGGTTCTTCCACTAGTGCTTTCAGATTAGCAATAGTTTTCTTTGACTCTTTGAGACATTTATTTAGTCGATCTTCTTCTTGAGTAGCAGCATTCTTATACATTCCATATTTTGTCCTCACTTTCTTGAGTTCCTCTAATTCAGTTGTCATGGCAACAATACTCTGATTTGATGAGATTCAAGGCTTTTCCTCAATAGATCATGTTCCTTTGTCATTGACTTCTTATAATATTTGAATTATTTTCATTCTTCTAGGGTACATAATAGATCTCCTCCAAAGTCAAGTTCAACATCACTTTCATCTTCATCATCGTCACTACCAAAAATTCCTTGTTTGTAGGAAGGTGATACATTATCATAGCTAGATGTTCTCTCCTCATCTTGTGTCTCTTGTTCCAGGAATAGATGTGATTCATTTTTATCTTCATTTCTATTGTATCCGCTAGCTGATCTCATTTGATATTTTGTACATTTGTTTGTTCCAATATTCTTCTTGCATTCACAACCTAATCCAATAGTGGTGGGGTCTTCACCATAAAGTTTCTTCAATCTATCCCACAATCTCTTTGTCGATTTGCATCTATCCACCTTTGAAGATACATCATCAAAAATCCCACTGAGAATAACCTTCATGGCTTCAGCATTGCAGCCATAACTTATTTTTGCTTCAGTATCAGTAGGAGGACTAATAGGAACAGAGTAACCATTTACAACTGACATCCAGACATCATAACCTAAGGCAGACAAATAGACTTCCATTCTAAAACTTCAAATAAATTAGTTTGAGCCATCAAACATAGGTGCAATGATTGACTCAAAATTATCCATTGTGCTCACGAACCAGAATCTACCCAAGCTAGAGGAAGCTTTTCAACTAGGGAACCTAGGGCTCTGATACCAATTGAAGGAACACAATGGACCACTAAGAGGGAGGGTGAATCAGTGGTAATCAATAAAAACTTTAAGCTTCTAAACGATCTTTAAGCTTTAATAACAACAATCATAAGACAATGAGTAGAGGTATTAAACACATGAGCACACACACATAAGAGGCACATCACATAACACTAGATGTACGAGGAAAACCCATGGTGGGGGAAAACATTGGTGAGAAATGTTGCTGGAGTCTACTGCTCCAATCCATCCTCACAATGAAAACATTGGTTACAACTTTTATGGGCACCAACCCAAAGAAGAACCAACCCCTAGCTTTAGGGAAGCAACCCAAGTAGCACCAACCCCTAAGTTTGAGTACCCACTCAGATAATTACAATAAGTATAGATTTAAAATACAAATTATATTCCTTGTTGCAAATGAGGTTTTACAACACCTTACTATTCTACTCTCTCTTCCTTCTCTCCGCTCTCTACTTCTTGTTCTTCTCTACTGGCAGCTCTATGTTCTACCCCGCTCTATACAATTTCCTATTCTCTTCATTGTCTCTCTGCACTCTTGTCGCTAGTCCTTTATGCTCTCTTTATCGTTCTATGTTTTTTCTCGACAACTACAATACTCTATCAGCTCAACTGCTACCACACCTTCTCTAATCACCTTTCCCTATCTTCAACAACAATTACTTCTTCAAACTTATCTAGCTCACTCTACTCTATTTCTGTAACTACTCTTTCTCTATCTACTCTCTCTCATTGCAAACCAACTACCCCCATCAAATCACATTCACCATTCTTCTCTTCTCTTCATAGTTGCATTCATCATCGACGCCCACACAAGGTCAGTCTATTCTTAACTCATCACATGCAAGACAATCATATTTTGCATCATTGTCATGCCATATGTTCACATAATCCTGCCAACTCAACCGCCTCATTGTTGTCCATTCTCAGCATGATCATCTCTATATCTACCAATAAGATCTTCTTCCTCTGTCTGCTTTGCTATCTATGCACACAACTCTCCCATCTCAGTTGCATCAACCACCATTGTCAAATCTCATTAAAATGCCTCTTTCTCTGGTCAACTCTATATCTGTAAGATTAGCTACCTCATGTACAACAATATGATCTCATAACCTATCCATAAGATCTCATTGGTCATCTTGAGCCACACACCTATCTTCTACTTGATCATCACTAATGAAATCTCTAACTACTTGCCATGTTTGGATCAATTAGTACCTTCAATTGACCGTCAACACCCTATTCAACATTTCTACATTTTTGTTTGACCACTAGGAGCACACATGTCATCGTATTCAACATCCAAGTCACTCTATCAATCATAATCAGCATCCTCGTGGACCTCGAAGTCTATTGACTTGCATACATATCTGATTTGTCCTTTGATCTCTACTTTGATTGGATCGACCAATTGCCTAATTCAACATCCTAGCATATCTTCTTGATCACTTGGGGTACACGTGCCTTTATATTAGTCATACAGGTCACTCAGTCAAGACAGGTCAAATTAGATGTGGACCATCAAGCTACTCAGATCAATTAATCTTCATGTTGTGACTAACCTTCGTGTTATGAAAACATATCACACATATTGGGTTTACAATTAAACACCTATCCGGATCTTTCTCTGTCAACTGGATCTCTCTTCCCTTATGTTCATCACCATAGTTATCCTGATGTCATTTTCTTAAAGCTCTATTGGTATAGTTTTAACTATTGAGTGGACCTTGAAATATTATCTGCCTTCACAAGTTATCCCAATGACCTTGTGATGCCTTGGATTCCTTTCATTGGCATGAGTTATTTCGATGAAATCTTCACCTTCGATTTCATGTATCGCTATAAGATATCTCAAAGCACAATCTCCAAGTTGACACACCTTATTGGCATAAGTTATCCCGAACTAAAAAACTTCAAGCCAAACGACTACTCATCGGAGTAGCCATAACTATTGGCATAGGAAAATCATCCGAGATCAACTGAAAAAGTTATTCTAATTCCACACTGTTAACTCACCTTTATTGGCATAGGTATTCTGATACTCAACTCCATGGTGACAAACTTCATCGACATAGGTTATTCTGATGAGAACCTCCATAAAAACAACCAACACTATCGGATTAGCCTCTGGACACTAACCCGTCAATACAAACCTATTCCAATGACCCAACCCAAACTTGCATCGGCATAACTATTTCGAAATTGAACTCCAATGGACCTTCTCCATATCAGCATATGTTATTCTGATGATCTAAACAAAGGGTCTTCTCTACATTTTCCTCTGTCAGAATAGTTGTCTCGATCTTGAATGTGATCCTAATGGTGTCTTTGTCGGCATAAGGTATTTTGATAAGCAATTGTCAGAATGGTTTAGTCTATCAGATTGCAAGAATTTTTCACGTTGCCTTCAATAGCTACCCTGATACACACCCTTGGACTCCTAGTTGGCATAAGTTATTCTGATACACTGACATCAGAGTAGTTTACTCTATCGATGTTACAAAAAATTTATACTCTACTTTTGTTAGCTATTTTGATGCACCTGCTCGATCTACTGGTCATCATAGGTATCCCGATATGACATAAACTGCACATGACCCGACATCGACATGACTTATGCCGATAGCAATTTCCTTCACAAAACTCAATATCGGCCTAGCTATTTTGATGTGACCACCTAAGTAGATATCACTTGCACAACACTTGATCGGTATAAGTTATCCCGATATGATCACTTGACCTACATAGCACTTGATCGGTATAACATAGTGAAGTCTTGCCTATATACATGATTCGATGTTTTCACAACCCCAACATCAGGACATCCAACAAGAACTTCATAGACACAACATATAGCATTGTGGGAGTCTACAATAACACTTTTATCTTCATCAACCTGATCACTGTGATCTCTTCTACTACATCTGCAGCCTACAAGATGACTTGCATGGTTGACATCAATGGTATCAATGGCACTCTTCTGCAACTTCATCAACCCTGCACACATACATGTTGACATCAATGACAACTTAAATGCCAACATGTCAATCATCACATTTCACTTAGATCTTACAATAAAAAAATTGAAAATCCTAAAGAATATCAAATATTTGGGCCAAAACCTTACGTTGTTGTCAAAGAAGTCAAACCCTTATCAAAATTTAGTCCACTATCAACACTATTGGGTCAAACCATAGCTCATCGAACTAGTTTGGTCCCAATGTTGTCATAGTCTTAGTCTCAAATATATCCAAAAATAGCAAAAAAAATCCAAAAAAATAGGTGCATAATCTTTCCTAGCTTGCATTTGTCTATTTTTTCCAAAATATCAAAAAACAAAAAAAATAGGTGCATAATCTTCCATAGGTTGCATTTGTCAATTTGAAAAATCTCAAAAATCCAAAAAATAATAGGGTTGCATAAATGTCATCCTTAGGTGCATTTTATTTCAAATATTTCAAGAAAATTTAGCAAAGAAATCAAAGTATTAGGCCAATTTCATCACCAAACATATTGAACCTTAGTTCAAAATATGTATAATGACCCAACATTACCAGTCTCGTAGAGAAGACAACCTTCCAATTGCAGGAGCATCATCCCCATATCAACCTTCCTACTCTCATGGGACCAAGTCATCGCAATCAACCAATCAATCATGTCAATCCAACATATACATGTCCCAAAGCTTAGATCAAACATATCATGACCAAACAAATTTCATCCACGCTTCTCCATCGCTTGAAGAAAAACCAGCTCAAGAAATAGAGATTTTGGAATACAACGTTAAAAAAAGTGAAGAGACTATATCCCAAATGGCCAAACTATTTCAAAAAATTAAAGGTCCCGATGCAAACTTAGAGCCAATGGATATACAATCTCTCATTGCAAATTTAGACATACCATCTCTCCTCTCACAAATAAATAGGAGAAATTGATTTCAAATTGTTAATATACGTCAAACCTTATACAACCAAGTTCCATATCAAACCCTTGATCAAACTGCACTCAGTCATATTTCAAATTATAACTTGTTCAATCCAACACAATCAAAGTTCAACATGATGCAATTAAAAGGAATATCATTCAACTAGAGTTTGGTATAATTCAACAAGGGCCACCACCAAAGATTGAACCATTTTTTCTAAAGAATACAACCAAGTGTTCTTGAATCCCCAATGCCATAAGTAATTGTACAAATAAGTCAACCCCTACCAAGGTCACATACAATTATAGAACTAATTTTTCCACCTATTGCATCACAAGTCAGTGAATATCCTCTTATATCCTCAAATACACTATCAAGGGTGTCCTAAAAAATACCAGTGTAGTTAGAAACATGCAACCCTTTGGATATTAACTAAACATAGTCAATGTGTCACCCATCATACAACAAGCTCACTAAACGAATACCCTGCAACATGAAAATGTCAAGGTGAAACAAGATCATGCAAACAACAAAAATGCCAACCTAAACTCCTCAATATTTTTCTTCAACAACTAGGTTAGACACAAGATTAATTTTGAACATGACCATCTACCCATGTCTAGCAATGGCTTGTCCTTCCATGAAGAAATTTATTCTTGAGTACCCTCCTTATCTCCCACTATTTTATCATCCCCTAAGGTTTCACAAGATACATCAAATGATACATCCAATGATGCAACCTCCCAAGGGCTATCCACAGTACATTTCCAAGCTTATCCAATTCATGATGAAAGTACCTTCCATGCTTTAGGAATGCAAGACCCAATCATACTATATACTCCCATTCCTGAGAGTCCCAAGAAAATTCCATCGCACTCATGTCGAAAGCATTGATTTCTTCCCACAATCCCCCATCATATTCAAAATCATACCCCATGTCAAGAGGATGATCCAAATAATAAAGAAATAAGTCCTTAAATAGATCAAGATCGTGATCTTCAATCTTTCCCATTGCATCCAACATTTGACCAAGATCTCATTTCCTTTGATGATCCCACTATCCCTAACCATCCTATCCAAGGTGATCCCTTTTTGCCTCAATAACACATTATGCTTTCAAGTAGTTTTGACACTTTGCTTCCTAAGAAAGATCATGACATCCCTTCCATCCTTCCTAATGATTACATTCAAAGTCAGGAGAAAAAAACCATTACAATGGAGTCCAATGATCCCTTTCCATTTCAAGATCAAAGTATCCCTTCACCTTCATATCTACCACAAGATACCATCATCTCTTCATATTCCTATCAAGATCCTTCTATCCCTTCACCTCCATGTCTTAATCCTCCATGTCCATCACAATATTCCATATAACTCGATGATCCCATCAATCCTCTTAGTCCCCCTCATGATCCCAACATTTATGTGCAAGTTGTTCATAGACCCCTTACATATCAAATAGGTTCCTCCACCTTCATCCAATCTGGTTTACTCCATGATTCTATCACTTCTTCCATACCAAATCCTTCTCAAAATGGACTCACGTCTTGTTTCAAAAATAAAAATTACCCCATTAGTAAAAAAATTTGTTAAAGCATGCATTATCAAGGAAAAGAGTTAAGCCTACATGAACAAGTCAGTTAGAACCCCTCCACGTCGAAGAAAATCTTGATGGCCATGGCCTTGGCTACATAGCTCACTCTCAAGACGTTGAAACCCTTGCTAAATCCCACATCCATCCATATAATTCCACATATGCACATTCCTCCTCCTCTAAGTCCTTTTTGGTTCCTCGTATCCCAAAATCAAAGCGTTTGTCACTTCCATCTATCGTAGGTCCTTATATCCCTTCATTCCCTATTCAGGATCTGAAAAGGCACACATCTTTGAGAACCTTCCCACCATCCACATAAATCAACCAATCCAAAAGACCTTTATATCATTCCTATCCACCTATGAATCATATTCCTCTTCCAAGAAATTTGGATGCCAATCATAAAATCTATGTGTCTAGCAATCCACATGCATTTTACGATCAACGGGTCCCATCTCATCAAAATATGAAAAGAACAAAGCAAAATATGATCCAAAAAGAAATTAAGAAAAAGAAATATTTAAAGGTCACAAAGGACCATTGAAAAAAAAAGAAAGGAAAGTCAAAATTTATATGGGTTCCTATGTCACTTTTAGAAGAATTGCATTCAAAAGAACTACAAAAGAAAGAAAATTCAAAAATTACGTGGATTCCCAAGCGGCTCCTAGAAGCACAAAATCCTAAAACAAAATCAAAAGTTGACATCCAAACTTACTATCTCTCATTCTAAACACCTTCAACCATTCAAATCCATTTTGGGTCCTTAGGTCCCCATCAAAATCTCAAAATCCAAAATCCGCTTTTCCTCTATTATTCTACCACCCCTCAAGTTGTGTGCCAATGTTGATAGCATCAGAATTTTCCTCCACTCATGCACAAGTCTTCCAACATCCAATCCATTCTCCAACACCTCTTTTCCACTCTTCCATCCCTCTTATGCAATCCTTTGCATAAATCCTTATCCCATTTCATCCAATCTTCTATTTCATTATCCTACCAACATCTTTGAGCATACCCTCATAGACAAGGTCTATTACAACACATTTTTTGAAGGTACCATATGAGAAATGAGATGATTGATTCCTTCCTCCATGTCCTTTCATGTGTCTGTTGTCTTTTAAAAAAATGAAGAAAATGAAAAAAAAAAAACATCAAAAGATAATCGCCTTGATGAAATCCTTGCAAACAACCATCTTGTGTGACAAGAAAATAGTAAACAGAAATAATTCATCCACTGGTGAAAACCTAGCAAACAAGAACCTTTGACAAGTACCATGATGCAAACCTAGGAAATAGGCATCATATGTAATCCTTCATCTTCTTGCATTCCATACTTGGGGGCAAGTTCCATTCATTTTATCCTAGCACATCGTATCCATCACATCATTATCCTTCGTCCTTCATGTCCATTATCCTTATATGCATCCATATTCCCTTTTCCATCTTCGATCTTGACAAGGCTAAGGATCTTCCTAAGCATCAAATGTCCTATCTGCTTCACCTTGTCCACATACCTTTTGTGTAATGTATTCATCACTTGTTGTCATTGATGAAACACTCTCACACACATATATGATAACATTGACTACTGGTATCTTGTGACAACCAGTATCTACCTTTGAGATAACCTGAGTTAACACTAAGTCGACATCAGAATCAGAATGAAGATGAAGAAGAAGATCAAGTGGAAGATCCCATTATAAGGGTTCACTAGTTTTATTTCAACCGGTATTAAACTGCTCTAACCGATATTTGTTTTGTGATGAGTTACTAGCACCATTTGTTTGATGGTCATTTTTGTGATGAGTTATGATCATATGACTAGATTCACTGCACCTAGGAGATTGTGTTCCTATGGCCAACATAAGGTTTGTATGTCTATTTAAAGACATCGTAGAGAATCAATTTTAATGATGATGATAACAAATACAGAGTTGTTATATAAAAAGAGTGAAAAAGCTTTTGTTGAGAAGTCATAAGTGTTAAGATGCAGAGCAGTATTAATTGTACTTAGAAGGATCTAATCAAGCTACTCTTGTTGTTTTCTAATCATTACAAATCCCTTAACTAGGTAAGCTCTAACAAGCTTCATTGTACAAATCCTCTAACAAGGTGATCCATTAGTTTGGATTCTCAAATCCTCCAGTGAGGTTACTCCTAACAGGGTAGTACTCTTAACAGTGTATAAGCTTCTAATCAAGCTTGGAATCTCTAACAAGATTCACTCCTAACAGAGCTCTTTGTAAGACCTTAATCGGTCAGTTTTCTATTACTGCAGATAGTTAACTTGTGAGTTCCATCTCACCGTGGTTTTTACCTATTTGGGTTTTCCACGTATAAACACTTGTGTTATTGTGGATGTTCTACTTTATGTGGATGTTGTTATTTCATTTTGGATAATATGTATTTTCTTTAACTGCTGGGTAAAATTTATTTATAGGTTAGTGTTTAAAGTAGTGTCTGATTTGAAGTCACTGATTCACCCCCCCCCCTCTCAGTGCTTTTCAAGTCCATCAATTGGTATCAGAGCCTAACTTCTTTGAAGCCTAACCACTTAAAAGGGAATCTTGAAACCACCATGGGGGACAAAAGCTACTTTGAGATGGTTAGAAAACTAGAATCTAGTAGAAATGAAGTTGAAACCCTTAGGGGTAAACTAAAAGCTTCTCAAGTCAAGAGGAGAGAGCTATCTAAAAAATTGTTGGAAATATCTGACAATAGTTCTTCGGATGAAGCTAATATTGATGCCTTATCAGAAGAAGTTGAAAAGTTGCAGGGTGAGAAACTGCATCTAACAAGAGAACTGGAAGGTCTTGCTATCTGCATGAGTCAGAAGTTGGAATCCAGAAGAGCTGTTGAAGATCTTATCAAAGCAAAATATCAAGAGATTCTAAAAATCAAATGAGAAAGATGCACCATGCATGAGGACTTAATTGTTGAAACAGAAGAAAAGGAGAACTTAAAACTAGACCTCGAGTTGGAATCATCTCTGACAGAGAATCTATCTAAGCATAATGAATATCTTATTACTAAGCTTGCTGAAGCCAATGAGAAACTGGAAAAGTTTGTCAAAATTTCTACCATGTCAGAAGAACAAATTCAATCATAGAGAATTAAGGGTGATATCTCTGGACTTGGCTTTCATACAACTGAAAAAGGTGAATCCTCTGGCACTAAGAACAACTATCCAAAGAATAAAAATGTTTCACAAGTCAAGAAAACTACCAGTAAGAAAGATTTCAAACCTATCTGGTTTGCTTGTCATAAGCCTGGTCATACTGCAAATTTTTGTAGGAACAAACCTAGCCGAAATGTAAGTTATAATACCAATGCTAGGTATGTATCTAGAAAGTTTGAAGGACATTGCTACACTTGTGGAATGTATGGGCATAAACATATTGACTGCAAATATGGTGCAAACAATCCTATACCACACATGCATCCTAGACCATATGGTGACCAAACAAGGAATTTTGATAACCGGATGAACAGGAATTGGCAAAGATCCTATGACAATCGGTTTAGTCTATTCAACATGGAAAAAGAAACAAATGTTGTGTGTACCTTTTGTAATAAAAGTGGTCATGTGGCTATGAACTATAGAAAAAGAATAGGAAGAGGAAATGTAGGACCTTGGAGATCATCTGGTATGGTTTGTTACCACTACAACAAACCGGGGCACCTGGCAAAGTTTTGTAGAACCAGAAATAGAAACAGCAAACTGGTCAACTCTACTAAGGATCAGAAAGGCAAGCAAAAAATTGATATTGAGGAAACAAGAGAAGATATGAATAAGACATGGAAAAAGAAGAGCAAAGAAGTGCCTATAGAAGAAGTCACTCCTTCACCCAGTGAAGAGAGTCCACCACTAGTGACTTAAGCCTATTTAAAATGGCTAAGGGGAGCATAACAATAAAACATAATTTGGACCCCTTTTGTAAGAAAGAAAGAATCTTTTTGAATTTTGAATTTTGGTGACTTTTTGTGTTGACATGTCAATCAACTAGCATTTCACTTAAGTGGTGAAATTAGGGTTTGTAACCTAAAAGTAAGAGCATTTTTATGATCAGTAAAAAGGATAAAAACAAGTCTTACCTTATCATTTTTACCCTAATTCTTTCCAAAAAGAATTGAAGCGATTGCAGAGCAGAGCAAGATAATTTTGGTGTGAATTAGCAAATTATTTTTTTATTAAGAGAAATCAAGCTGAATTGGTAGCTACAGAGAAGCGAACGGAAGGGCATTTGAACAATCCAACTGAGAAACGAAGCAACGTACTAAATTCTAGGTATTTCCTTGCTTACTGCCTTGAAACTTGTTTATCTAGAATGGCATATACTTCTAAATCTATAGGGAGGTTGATGATCACTGCTGAGCCTGAGGAAACTATAAAGGGAGAGAAAATTATGTCTTATAATGCGTTGTCGCAAGTCCCAAGTGGAGTCATTGTCCAAGGTGATTTGTCCGGCTATATAGACTGCAAAATTGAAGATATGGGAACTCTTCACATCTATACTCAATTGAAATCACTCTGTGACAAGGAAGGAAAGATTGAAGCTAAATATTCTAGGGTTTTTGAGAAAGGATTTCATAATGTCGTCTACCCTATTGAATATTTTGAAGAAGAGCACATAAGAATAATTATGAGTCGAGTACATGGAGAGAATATGTATCTGGAAAGGACTCACATAATTACCAAGGAAGCCATTAGCGCTGTAACGGGTTATTGCTCAACCAGTAAATTTCTTGAGTTGAGGAAAATCACAAAAGACACAGTCTTCAAGCTAACCGGTTCCACCTCTGATGGGCGTGCTTTCTCTATTAACTTGCAGTGAAACTTGCCGCAATGGTGAAACTTGCAGCAATGGTGATAGGCTATAGAGTATTTTACTCTAGTAGACTTAACAGTGTTCTGTCCACAGCAATTCATATAGCACATAGTATGATTGTTGAAAATGAAGACTATGATATCTGTGAAGCTATCAGAGTCCAGCTATTTCTAAATTTGAAGTCTATCAAAAAGGACAATACCCAGAAGTTCAATTTGGTCAGCTGCTAGCTGGGTTATTTTTCTACTTTCAAAATTTTCTACCTGTATAGGTGACATTGAATGGTCCAAAGAACAACCAATCAATGCTCAGATTAGAAACAACATTAAGCCTGTAAAGAATACCTTTTTGGCTGCCACCAACGGGTATTTTAATGAATTTCAAAAGAAAATGAGTATGAGAATGAGGTTACCTTAAGATGTAGTAAGACATTTTGAAAAAGACATAATCTTCATGGTTACTACTGATTTTTTCTTAATGCAAGCAAGAGAACCTAGAGAGGAAGAGATGGAAGAAATGAGCTGCGAAGTCAATGATGACTTACTGGTTGCTATGCTAATACCCTGTTAGCATTGCCTATAGACAAAAAGAAGGAAAAATTGGATATTCTTGTAATCCAAGCGGCACCTGCTAAAACTAGTACTATATTTGTAGCTAAAGCTAAAGGAAAGCAAAAGCAAAGTGAAGAAATATCTCGGGTGAAGAATACTACAAGGGTGACTCGGAGTGTCCTAAGCAAGAAGGAACTAGCACCTAAAATAATTGAGAAAGAGGAGAGTGTACCAAAGAAGAGGAGTAACAGGAAACTAATTTTGCAACCAGAGTTTGAGGGAACAGAGTCTGAAGAAGAACCTAAAAATGAAAAGGCAACCGGCAGAATATCTAAGAAGGCAAAGGTAGTGCCAAAGGCAACTACACCACTAGATATTTCCACCTACAAACCTACAACAACATTTGAAAGAACAATGAAGTCATTGGAAAGAAACAGTTTTGACAATGTTAAAGAACAAAATGATTCTTGTATTGTAGATGAGCAGAAGCAAATACACCAACAAGCAATAACTTTGTTGAATCACTACTATAGATATCTGCATGAATTAGAGAAAGATATTTTAGTATCTTTGTATAATACTTTGTTAGAAAAATGGGAAGAAGCCACTCAGTTAGATAAGTAAATTATTGACAAAGTATTTGTACAGTATTTTCCCACATTATCATCAGAAGGAATTAATGCTTTGACTGAGGAATACAAAGTAAATTTTGATTTTAAAATAAGGAGATTGAAGCTTCTTAATGGAAAAAGGGTAGTTATTGAGATAGAAACTCACAAACTAGCATGTCAAATCAAACAAAGGATAGATAGCCTCATATATATCAATAAGGATGAAATCGTAGATGATGTTTCTCTACCAGAAATGGATATAAAGGAAATTGTTCCAGCTGATATAGTCTTCTCAACCGAGAAGAAGGATGACTCAGTTATTCATATTGATGAGGACATTGAGGATTCAGTGGCCTATCTGAATATATTGATCCTCCTTCAATCATAGAAGTACAAGATACAATAGGTGATCAACTGGCTACTCAACTAGAGGAAGTCAGTATACCAGCAGTAGAACAATTAGAGAAACCCCAACCGGCAACTCAACAACTGGGGAAACCCCAATCTCTACTGGTTATTGAGATCACTCAAAAGGAGACCACTAAGAAAGTTGTTACTCAGAAAGTGGAAGATAAAACATATGAAAATACAGAAAGAGCCATCATTAAGTGTATATCCTCTAAAATGGGAAAGCAAAAACTGCTTGATGATGATGATGAAGAAGACTCTTTAACTATTTCAGGACCTATTGATATGAATACCCTAAGTGCTTCTGAAATGATGAAGTTTGCTCGTATTATGGAAACTTGTGCACATAAGAAGAGGATGAAAGAACAAATAATTGAGGCAGAGACAATTTAGAATGTTGCAGACATCTTGTCTGGATTACTACCGGAAACCTCTATCGCACATCTTCCTACTCCTATCAGCAAACTTGGTCAGTTAGTTGGAGATGCATCTAATCAATTCAAAACACTTGAATATGTTGCTCAAATGTCTGTTGAGAAGAGCCATAAGAAGGAATATGGAGATAAGCTAGAAAAGCACATTGAGAATGGCAAAATGGCTTTATCACATAATTGCAGTCTATTGAAGAATGCTATTGAATCTGGAGGAAAGTATCTTACCTCTACCTCCAACATTACTTTCTTTTATTTTGATATTTCCAAAAATCAAGTTGAAACTGAACAGGAAATAGAAAGGTTATGCAAGGCATATTTCCCACTCCAGGACTCCATTCATGTCTTTAATCGGTCTATAGATGAACTGCACGATAGACTAATCAAGAATGATAATGAGAGAACTAACTGCACGATAGACTAATCAAGAATGATAATGAGAGAACTAAGAGATTCCAATCTCTAAGAGAGCTCAAGAGTCAGCTCACCTCATAGATTGAGATTCTTCAGAGATCCTACTCCAGTGCACAAGATATTCTGGCTACTCCTGAAACGTGCTCACTTGACTTAATGGAAGAATTATATTCTCAGTTGCTGTCTATATCAGAGTATTCGAATCACATCCTGGAATCATGGCTAAATGCTCTATCTCAAATGAAGCAGAATTTCAACAATATTTTCATGAGAATTGCTAATGCATGAATTTGTTCCAAATGTAATATATCTTGAACTCTTTGATACAAATTTTTCTATATATATGTATATATTTTACTTTATCATTTTAGCATTATTGTCAAAGGGAGAGTAATAATATGTATGTTCTTTTGAAATTTTTTATTTATGCATACATTAAGGGGGAGTTTCAAAGCATTAAGGAGGTGTGTTACATTCAAAGGGAGTATGTATATATATATATATGTAGATATCTTGTGTATGCACACTTAGAAAATTTGTAAATTACTCAAAATTTTCTAAGTGTTGCCATCAATGCCAAAGGGGGAGATTGTTGGCTTGATGATGATTGTAATGTATTCATCACTTGTTGTCATTGATGAAACACTCTCACACACATATGTGATAACATTGACTGCCAGTATCTTGTGACAACCAGTATGTGCCTTTGAGATAACCTGAGTTAACACTAAGTTGGCATCAGAATCAAAATGAAGATGAAGAAGAACATAAAGTGGAAGATCCTATAACAATGGTTCACTAGTTTTATTTCAACCGGTATCTATTTTGTGATGAGTTACCAGCATCGTTTGTTTGACAGTCATTTTTGTGATGAGTTATGATCATATGACTAGATTCACTGCACCTAGGAAATTGTGTTCCTATGGCCAACATAAGGTTTGTATGTCTATTTAAAGACATCGTAGAGAATCTTTTTTAATGATGATGATAACAGATAGAGAGTTGTTATGTAAAAAGAGTGAAAAATATTTTGTTGAGAAGTGATAAGTGTTAAGATGCAGAGTAGTATTAATTGTACTTAGAAGGATCTGATCAAGCAAGTCTTGTGCTACTCAAAATAGATCAAGCTACTCTTGTTGTTTTCTAATCATTACAACGGGTACAAATCTTAACCGGGTAAGCTCTAACAAGTTTCATTGTACAAATCCTATAACAAGGTGATCCATTAGTTTGGGTTCTCAAATCCTCCAATGAGGTTACTCCTAACAAGGTAGTACTCTTAACAGAGTATAAGCTTCTAATCAAGATTGGAATCTCTAACAAGATTCGCTCCTAACAAAGCTCTTTGTAAGACCTTAACCGGTCAGTTTTCTATTACTGCAGATAGTTAACTTATGAGTTCCATCTCACCGTGGTTTTTATCTATTTGGTTTTCCATGTATAAACACTTGGGTGATTGTGGATGTTCTACTTTATGTAGATGTTGTTATTTTATTTTGGATAGTATGTATTTTGTTTAACTGCTTAGTTAAATTTATTTATCAGTCAGTGTTTAAAGTAGTGTCTGATTTGGAGTCACTGATTCACCTCCCCCCCCTTAGTGCTTTTCAAGTCCATCATACATATCCCATATCCATTTCTGATCTTTCTTATCATATCCATGTCCCATTTTTTGTCCATACTCCTAAATCCATTCCTCGATCTTGATCAAAGATAAAGACAAATAGAAAAATGCAAAATATATTTTCAAAAATCTCTTGACATGTCCAATCTTGTGGACCATGTGCTATCTAGTGCACCATGCTATCATCTTATCTTGTTATGTCAAATCTCCTAGCTTAGCAGAAGGCATGTTATCCCATCAACAGATAGTCCTTGGAAACTAGCTCATCTTTGATTACATAGTACGTTCCTCTTATCTTCCCTCTATCTAATACAATTTGATCAATCCATTCATCCATCCATAAGGTCCCTACCTTGCTAGACACTAGGGGCAATATTTTGAACATCGTCAATAGATAGAGTCCTTTTCACTAAAAAAGATTGGAGGATGACACATGTACATTATAAAATGTCTTGAAAAAATCCAAAAACCTAACAAAATGTCCTAAAAAAATCTTAAAACATAGCAAAATGTCCTAAAAAAAATCCAAAACATTGTAAAATATCTTGAAAAAAGATCAAAAACATCCAAAAATGTCTTAAACAAAGGATCCAAAAACATTCATAAAATATCCTAAAGAAATTTTGAAAAAAAATAAAATAATTAAAAAATCCTTTAAAATTGGAAAACAATCAAATATTCAAAAAGAAACATAGTTTTGTAGTCCATCAATAAACTTGTCCTTGGCAACAAACAAACATTTGAGTAGACATAGACAAAAAAACCCATAAAATGGTGTGCTTATCAAATCATGCATCAACAAACAAGCTATAAATCAAATCAAAAATTAGACAGGTGAACTTGTCATATCAATCAATCAATCAACATTATCCCTATCAACAATAATCTATCATACATAGGGTGCAGTATACTCAAAATTAGACTAATGCTCCCTATCAACAATAATCTATCATACATAGGGTGCAGTATACTCAAAATTAGACTATGTCCATATCATATGGGGTACTTCATTCCTAAAACCAGACATCGTGATCATCCTATCAGAAAAACTATCAACTTTGACAACAAGATTAGAATGGTTGTTGACTCACTTGGTCTAGTGAGTCTTATTTTGTTCAATGATTTATATTTGATCATGTTCCTATGCTACTCAAGGATGTCCATAAGTGCCTAGAGGAGCTAGGATGGTTCATGGTCTTTTGTTTTTTTTGTCTTCTATTTCTTGTGTGTTTCATGAAGTTTTAGGGCACGCGTGTCTTGGGTGTCTATGTTGGTACGTTCACTTTGTGAATATCACACATACCTCAACCCTTAACATACATCCAACATTTTAGAATAGATTGGAACATTCCTTGTCTACTATATGTCTATTTTTTCTACAAAAGTATCACATTATCGCTCTAAACTATATGTCATGATGTGATGTATCCATTTTTCATATTAAATAAAGCTCTCTAAAACTTAGGTGCACTTATGAAAGCAAGGCTTCATCATTACTTATTATTCCTCATCTAATCTTTGTTCTTCTTACTAACCTTTTTTCTCTTTCATAATATTTCCTCTTTCATATAACATTATTCTCTTCTTTTGAGAGATCATTCATTTGTTTCATACATAAACAATCTCTCGAGGGGGAATCCAATCTCCATCCCTCGGTTTGTTGGGGCATGATTTTTTTTCAATTTTATTTGAAATAACGCTCAAAATCACAATGTCTCAAGTAGAGGCAAAATGTAGACAATAAAAAATGGTCAACACCTATCTCCTATTTTTAAGTATCGTGTGTGTGGTCTTTACTAGCCTAATTTTCTCAATTTTCCAAATTCCTCCAAATTCTTCCCAATTTGATCCAATTTGACATAATTTGACCAAATTAAGGTTTTTAGACATCAATTTGACTGATTTGGCCTTTTAGATTAATTAATTAATTAAGCATCCTTTTACTAACAATTCTTCTATCCTAAATAAATAAATTTAATAATTTATTTGTTTGTCCCCTTTATCCATTAATTAAACAAATTCATTTTATTTAATTAACTAATTCATAAATATGAGCAATAAATTAATAAATCGCATTAATTAATTTATAATATTTATCTTCCTCCAAAATAAAGAATTAATAAATTTTATTTATTAATTCATCTTTATGTGCTTTTTGTGAGGAGATAATTAATAAATCTTATTTATTAATTATCTCTATTTATCCTCTCATGTGAGGATATTTCCTGCTATTCTTAACTTTTTATTCTTCTATTTTATCCTCTAATGTGGAGATATTTAATCATTTTTAATTATTAAATCTTGTTATAATATCCTCCTAATTTTTTTAATTCGAAAACTATTATCTTTCTTTTATTTGTGAAATCAATATTTTTGGCAATATCTCTTTAATTTTAATTTTTAATTTCAGAAATGAGATATGCATATTCAAAAATTTGAGTTTTCCCATTTCCCCTGCTTTATCTTCATCATCTTCATCCTTCTTTTAATGGTAGCTTTGTCATGTACTCAATCAGTTCAATCCATCTAACCAAAAAATCTTTTCAATCTTGTCCATCTGTCAAATTCTGAGTTTTCTATAAATTGAGAGCTCTTTCTTTGTCAAATCATCTAACTTTAGGAACTCTTATTCTATTGAATTGTCTAGCCATAATCTACCTTTTGCATCATTATTTTGTTGAAATGCTCATCCTTATTTTGTCCATTTAATCTACATAGTCACATACTTCTAGTATTCTCACCTATCTCATCCTTTCTTTCACTTTGTATTTGCATCAACACAATGAGAGTAACATATCAAAACTGGAGATGAAAGGAGAAGAAATGAAGTTTAATAGAAGAAAAATAAAAAATAATAGTTTACATTTAGTTTAATTCATGTTTTGTTTCTATAGTTTTGTTGGTCGGATAGGATAGATTAGCATTGATAGTTTAAGTTTGTGATTAGCTTAGTTTTGTTATTTCATGCATTGGTTTTCTCATCTAACTCAATTATCTAGATCCATAGATAGCCTTATGCCCCTTAATGATTATGATAACCTACCATATTATGATGATACACAAGAGCATCTTGATTATTTTTTGGGCCTTTGTAGTTGTAAAAATATTAAGGCTTCTCTTGATGATCCTTCTCCACCTCCAAATATATCAATTAGTTATTAGCTTCTATGAGACCCAAGCTATTTTCAAATACTTCTTCTTATTTATCTTTGATTCAATATCCTAAACCTAAAGATTATTATAATTATAGCATTCGTAGATTCATTTCTAGATGTTCATGTTTTTAAATTTAATGTAGGTACATCAACACAAGTTAGATAGTATAATTAGATGAGATACATTTAGATACATGTTTGAAAGTTAGCATCATTTTGTTGGTTTCTTAACTCTACCCATAAACTTTAAAATTATGCCATCATAACACCTATTTTTTAATTTATTAAAGACTTATTAAGACATATATATGGTATGTACTATGACATACTTTTCCAAATGTCACTAACATCAAGAACACCTTGTTGGTTCACAAATCAATAGATTTCAAAACCCTAAGAGTATGGCAAATTCTATAATCAAGATTTACAACTAATCTAGCCGACGAACAAGAATCTCCCAAAGGTTGATATCTTGTACTCTTTAGGCTCTGCTATGTCCTGGCGGGTGTACCTTTATCATCAACAATCATGTGGCACATCCTCCTACATATCCTATTTCTTGAATTTAGAGCTTAGAAACCCTATTCTAGAATTTGATTACTTTGTGGCCTTTAAATAGTGTCATAAGAAGTTGATAGATGTTATAACATTCCCATAAAAATAAATCCTAGGTGTCTTGTTCATCCTCTTTATGAAATAATTGTATTCTAGTAGTATCTTTATTTCATCTAGGTGGGATTATGATTTTCATTCCCTTCATGACAGTTTGTTGTAGAAAACAAGATACCAATGAGAGGGAGGTGAATCAGTGGTTATCAAAAACCTTAACCTGTTTAAACCTGACTATGTGTACCGGTTAGAAATTCAGAGACTAAGGGAGTATACCGATTAGATAAAGGAAATGATCAAATATCTAGCACACACAAAGACACATCACACAATATTGGATGTATGAGGAAAATCCAAAGTGGGAAAAACCTCGGTGAGAAATGTTGCTAGAGTCTACTGCTCCAATCCAGCCTCACAATGAAATAACCATTTACAAAGTTTAGGGAACCAACCCAAGGAGCACCAACCCCTAATAATCTATGGGCACCAACCCAAAGGAGCACCAACCCCCATTTTGTTTTGATCACCAACTAAAGGAGCACCAACTCAAGGAGCACCAACCCCTAAATTTATGGGCACCAACCCAAAGGAGCACCAACTCAGTGATTGCAATGAATTATATCAATACAATAATGATAACCTTGTTACAAATGAGCTTTGTAACTCTCAAAAATATCTCTGTCCGACGCTCTATGTTCTTTGCATCAGCTTTGTCATATCTCCCTTCACTCTCCCTCTGAATTACTGGTTGAAACCTCAATAGTTTGATTCACTGTTATGCTTTGTTTTTTCTTTGTCGGATGATCCTCTTTCTGTCACTCTACCTCTTCTCTACCGTGACCTCTTTCTCTCTATCTTAATTCACCTTTGTACTCTGGTTCCACCTTACCAGATCCCTTTTCACTCTCTGTCCCTTAACGGTATAGTCTCTACCAGTATGAAAGACAGTTATTGTGTGGTGTGAAAAGTGGACCTGTATCTGCAAGCTGTAAGACACAACACTTCAATTAAGTCATTAGATGCATGGTTGGTTAATCAATAATCAATAAATAATTAAACATTACAAAGTGGCCCATTGCCTTCTAGTAGATGCAAGTTTAGATTGCTCTCAGATTGCTAAGCTATCTAGTGACTAGACAACACCAAAACGAAAGATTTTTAAATCTTTATGAGCATGAATATGAGCTAAATGGATGCAAGATGTAAGCTAGATATGCAAGATTAATCTAACATGATTTAAGCAATATATGAATATTTAAGCTAAATGATTTAAGCAATATGAAATAACTAATATGCAATATCTCAATGCAAATTATCAATGAACCTAGAGCAAAAACAACATAATAACAATATATTCTCCAAGATTTTTGAATGAGAGATGAGAGCCTGAATTTATAGAAAATTCAGAAAGAAACCAACGACTGAGATCAAATGATGATGAGTGGTCAACATTTTCCAAGAGGAAGCACAATCCAGGTGAATTGATGTGATTGGATGCTTTTCTCAGTTTTAAAGGAAATTGAACTAAAATTAAGATAAAATCAGGAAAAATCTAATTGATTCTCTATTTCATTCAATTTTAATATTTAATTGTTTTAATTGCTTTCTTTGAGATTATTTATCAATTCTTAATTTGTTTTTCAAGATTATCTCCAATTGATTTATTTTCTCAAATTTTTAATTCTATTTTGGTTTGTTTCCTTTTTTTGAAGATTTGTGCTCATAATTCTTTCTTGATTTGTTTCCTTTTTTGAAGATTTATGGCAATTTTTATTTATTTTTCAAATTTTCCTCTTTTTTGATGATTTAATGGAAAATTGATTTATTTAATTAAATATGCAAAAGATATTTAATTAAAATAAATAAGATAATTGTTTAAAATGATTTACCTGGAATGATTTAATTAATTAGATAAATATTTAATTAATATTGAGTGATTAATTTGCCATGTGACATTGATGATTTTAGAAATTAATTGTGTGATCAAGGTTAATTTAATTGCCTTTGGTTAGCACCTTGGTGACATTGTCGAGATTAGGGGCTCATGGTTTAGATGACCATTTTTAGGGTATTACATTTGCCCCTCTTTGAATTAATGTGCGAGTAGCGCATTGGTTCAAAGAAAATTTGATTTCTAGGAGATATCGGTTTTGAACTTGATTGATCACAAACTAGATGAAGAGCAAGGTATTCATCTTGTTTTGAAGCAATGAAACTGAATAGAGTTGATTAAAGAAAAACTAATCTCGAACTTGATTGAACTAGTACCGATAGAGAGCAAAGATACCGAACTTGAACTTGATTGATCAAGAAGCGAGTCTTACTGATCTAGAATTTGATTGAACTAGATACAGTGAGCGAGGATAAAATTGATCTTGAACTTGATGGATCAAGATACGATGAGCGAAGATAAACTATCTAGATTGATTTGATGTGATAAAACTAAACACCTGCTTAGATTGAGTGTGTGATCGAAGATACTCTTTAAACCCTTGATTGAGTTCAAATGAATAATCATGTTGATGAAAAGTGATGAAACTGATTAACTTTAAGAGACTGATTCAGACAAAGACAATATCAGCTTGATATGAAGCGATAAAACTGATATGCCCCTAGTGATTGATTTGATTCAGATGGTCAAGAAATCTCAACTTGATATAAAGCGATGAAGTTGAGATGCCCCTAGCGATGAGGTCTTGTTTAATGTTTAGAAAAGATTAGTTGCTCGACTTGCATTGAAGATTTTTGAAAGAAATTTTTGACTTTGAGGTCATGAGTATGCCCCCTCGGGAGCAAAATCGAAAGATAGTGAGGGTTGCGTAGTGATTGTAGGCAAAAAAAAATTTGTAGTGATGATAAGTTATTTGAGCACAAAGATTAATGTTGAAGATTAAAATCAGAGTTAATGTGAGAGTTCAATTGAGATTTAGTGTTGATTAATGATAAATTGAGTGCAAATTGAAGAAGAGAATGAGCAGTTGATGAAAGCGCTAAGTGGTCAACGTCATGAAATTTTGATTAAAGAATTGATGTCAGATTTCGATCCCGAAAATGGACTCGGGACAGCTGATTTATGAATTCTTGATTTGATTTCATCGTAATTGTGCTGATTGATTATGAGATGTTGTTCTATGTGATTTATTCTATATGTATGCATATCTTTTTCAGTGTAGATGAATGAATGCAAATAGAATATGGATGTTTATTTTTGTTTCTTTTTATGCAAATAAATGAGGAGAATGGGTAACTAGTAATGCAAATGTTTATTTTTCTTCATGTAATAATATGAATGCAAATAAGTATAAAATGAAATGTACGGATTTATATAAGATGCTCATGTATGCAGCTAACATCTCAATACACAAGTACTCGATCGAAGAAACGATGATGAAAAAGAGACCACTTAGCTGAGAAATGATGATGCTTCCAACTTCTCATTCAAAAGATAAATAAATCAGTGTTACCATACCAAAATCACTCTAAATTCACGAGATGCAGAATGAAATGCAAGATGAGATGAAAAATGAGATGCAACAAAAACTTAGTCACTGGATTTGAAAAGCTTAATTTTCATCATTGAGCGTTTTACAAACATAGCAAGCAGATTAGAGTTCCTTTTTTTTCATGTGCAATATTAATTATCTTGTCCGCAATGACCCTTTTTTCATTCATATCCTTGGACAGATTTCCCAGGGACCTGGATTGCATGATAAAGAGATTCCCTTAAAATAGACAAAGAAATTATGGGAACCTCCCTGTAGCATACAAATAAGCAGAGTTGAGGTATGTGTGGTGATTTCACCTTAATGTGAAGGCACTTATCATGATCACCCAACTGATTAGATGTTTTTAGATCATCAGAATCATTCCTACAAGCAGAAAATAAAGAAAACATTATGCCCCCAATCCTTGCTCCTCTTAGTCAAGATAGACATCCTCGAGTTACTCAGAGGGAATAATAAGTGAAAGCCAATGTAAAAGACAACACACAAAGAAAATTTCATGCATATCTCAAACAGTTTAGTGATTGTTTTTAGTTTTGTTTTTCTTCTGTATTCAGTGATAAAACTCTTCAGTAGTCAGGAGACAACTGACTAACTCGAAATGAATGACCAGGTATCACTGACGTAAAGATGACTTGGTTGATACTTCTTAGGACATGTAAATTGATCAGTTGATTACCCTAAGACTAGGACATTGATCAGTTTCAAGCCATGAGGGTTCCAACAAACCAGGATGTCACAAAAGTGACTGAAATATGTACAAGCAAAAGCAAAAATGTATGAAAGCGGGAATGCCAATGTTGCATTGATAGATGGAGCACTTGAGTACAAGAGGCACCCATTTGCCAGGTTTTCACATACTTGGCAGAGATTCATTTTTATTCTTTTACCAAGGTACCTGTTTACAGCTTTTCACCAAAGCATTTTCTCTCTTTTTCCTTTTTTTTGCTTTTTCATTTTTTTCTTTTTTTGAATTTCTTCAGGACTTTTTTTTATTTTGGGGATTTCTTCGGGACTTTTTTCTGATTTCTTTTTTAAGGATTTTGTTTAGGATATTTTATGATTTTTAGGAGTTTGTACAGGACATTTTATGATTTTTTTTAGGATTTTCTTAGTTATGCCCCTAGTATGCAGACCTATATGACATGATGATCTACAAAATGGATGTGGAGACAATAAATTTTTTATATGACCTATGTTAATGAAAAATGAATGATAAAGATGCATTTCCTATATGAACAAGGATGACCATGTTTGTTTAGCACTTTGTAATACATCATTGAATTGGAGGTACAAAACATTTTATAGGTAAGTGGTAAATCGATCCTTAAGGTCCCTTGGAACATCCAAATTAACACACTTAGTGACTAGGATTTATAAATGGAGATGCCAAAAAATTTCCCCATTGGTTCTTGAAACGTTGATCTTCTTTTGCCCATGTGAGTGCAAATGAGTTCATTCCTACTCTTGTATTCACTAAAGATCCTTAGAATCCTATATGACTAGCTATGTGGATTATCCTAACTTCAAAAGCATCCCGAATAGAGCCTCGCTGCCAACAAGCTTTTAGAGCTCCAACAAGGTTATAGACTGTAATTTCTCGAATATTGCTCCATTGCCAGTAGGCGTCCATAGCCCGGATGGAGTTACTCGCATGTTCCCATAGTCAATCTTTTTGTCGCACTTGTATGTGTGATATTTCAATTATATATCATTTCTCTTTTGCCTTGAGATGAATATTTGGCATAGCACTTTTTTTCTTTTTTCTTGCCTTGACTTTTAAGTAATGAAACCTACTTTGGTGTGACAATTACAATGGTGCTGAAGTAGAATTTTAGATTTTTCACTAGTCATATGATCAACTAGGTGTCTAGAATGAATTAGAGATTTTGTTAATGTGTTTGAGATATAGCAATTGATAGATTTTGGGTTAACAAGTCTCAAATAGTGAAATCACTACCCAACCATAAGTAAAGCATCATCACAGGGTAATGTTGAAAAATGAATGACCTTATGACCTCAAGGACTTCATGTCTGAATATTTAAGAAAGGAGATGACCATTGTTTGTCTTGAATGCAAACAAATGATAAAATTGGACAGTTGCCTTGTTTGATTAATGTTGCTATATGCAAATGTAGAAATTTTGTGAATGTGATGCATTTGAAAAAGAAACTATATGCAATGCAGTGCAAAAAGAAAAACCGAAACTAACCCAACCCTTAGATATATATCATTTAAGGTGCATGGTGTTCATAGGGTCAGGAAGTTTTGTGTAGGTAGTTCACTGGTCCAGCGTAAAGATGTATTTCCAAGAAGGACTCGGCTAAGTGTACATGTCTAGCATCTCCAATGTTGATTTCCTTAGTTTTTGGATTTGGTGATGAAACTAGGGTAAAGTCTTATGCAAAGGATCGGATAAGGGGTATGGAAGGATGAAAAAGAGGTGTTGGATAATGGAGCAGATATTGAAAGTTTGGTGCATGACCAAATGGAAACATTTGCGGAATCACCATTGGCACACATCTTGAGGGATGGTGGATTGATGGAGGAAAAGTGGGTCTTAGATTTTGAGATTTGGATGGAGGAACAATCAGGGATTTTGGAACATAAGAATCCAAAATAGATGAAGGAGGTGATGGAGGAATAGATTTGAAAGGTTTGGATGGAGGAACAACAATCATGGTTGTTGATTTGGATTTTTCTTTAGACTGTTGTTCTTCAAGGAGATGCTTAGGGATCCACATGGTTTTTAAGTTTTAATGCTTTTGCAGTTTCTTGGAACGCATTGCTTCTACAAGTTCCTTAGGAACCCATATAGCTTTTGATTTTGATTTCTTTTTCTCAGTGGGCCTTTGTGTCCTTTTAGATGAATGGAAGGTACGCAAAGATGTACGCCTTTGTTGATCATGCACAAGGGATGGAGGGATATAGGGTCCTAAAATGGACGGAAGAGACGAAGGGGAAGGTGTGTACCTGAATTTTGGTTTAGTAGGGATACCACCATCTTGAGGAATGTCACTGAGGCCATGACCCTTAATATTGTCTTTAACATGGAGGGGTTCTTACTTGTGAATGTCTACCCCTTTGTGTTTATAAATATTTTGACTTGTAGGATCATGAGAGGGTTTTGTAGGCAGGACAAATCCTTGAGGTAAACATGGAGGATTATGACAAGGAGATGAAGGGATACTTTGATCTTGACATGGAAGAGGACCATTGGATAGAGCAGGAAGGGTGTTTGACTCTTCCTTTTGAATAGGACCATTTGAAAAGGTGGAAGAGGCATCATGATCTTGTTTAGGAAGGATTATTTTCTCTTGATATGGAAGGGTATCATCTTGGAAGAAATGGAAAGGCATAAGGGGATCATCATGGGATTCTAGGGAGGTAAGATCCTTTTCAACCATTGGATAGGATGGCCCTTGAGATAGCCCTCGAGGATCAATGTGGAAAGTTTCATCATTAGGTTCATTATTTGAGGGATATGATATGGACTGCTCTTGAGAAGCCTTAGGAGATGGAGGCATCATGGAAGAGATGGAGGTGACATGTGGGACATTGCTAGACATAGGTTCATCATTTTGATCATGCTTGGTAATGACATTTGGTTTCTCTTTAGGTGAATTATTATGATCTTCAATTTCAATGACACCATCATCAAGGAGGTCTTGAATTTTATGTTTTAATTTCATGCAATTTGAAGTCTTATGTTCATTATGCCTATGATATGCACAATACTTACTCAAAATTTCACATCCCCATGTGGTCTTTTTAGGCAATATGATATGATTGTTCTTAAGAAGCTCTTCCAAAGCTGACTCAATAGATTGCCCCAAAGGTGTAAATTGTCTATCCAAGGGATAAATGTCTTTTTGTCTTGGTGAAAGTGTCTTGTGAGCTTGTTTGAGATTTGGCTTTTGATTGTCAATTATTTGTTGTTCCATCTTATGTAATTGTTTTAGCATTTCTTGAAGTCTAGTGTTCTTAATGTCATGATTTTTTATCTCAAGAGGTGTCATTGAATCTTTTCATTGAGCTTGAATTTCATATATTTCTCTCTTGAGATCTTGAATTTGTTGAGCCAAGCTAGCCATGGGCTTCTTACTTTTGTCAGAATTTTTAGAAGAGCTTCTAGTTTGAACTGGCATTTACAACTGACAGGACCGGGAGCTAGATGTGATGCAAAAGGTAAGATCAAATTGTAGCTAATTATTCGTTTAACGTAGTGACTGAGGGAAATAACTAAGATCTGGTCTGGTTTCAAGAACGATCTATCATGTGTAAGATGCTATCTAAGTTAACTTAGGTTTGATGAGTAGTCGATTGAACTAGCTGAAAGATGATCAACAAAATCGTGCAATGCAACGGCAAGGGTACACTATCAAGTTATTTATGCTCAAAATTATGATGTCTAGTTTTATGCTTGTTGTAGACTGATCGGGGTAGGTTTGACTATTTTGACTGACAAGAATAGGAATTTGTACGACAGAGTTTGCAAGTCGAGATGACAATTTAATCGCTCCCAGACGATAGAGACAGTTTTTCATACGAGTTGCTTCTTGATTTCATACACAGTTGGGCAAACTCCAGATGATAATCTACCAACTGTGATGTATATTCATATGACAGAAGATTGGACAGAGACCAGGTTCTAACAGACAGAGTTTCTATGACTGACAAAGACTAGTTTTTGATAAAGACTAAGTTTTTGATGTTTGACAAAGACCAGTTTTGGACATGGACAGTTTATCATTGATTTGTTGATTTGTTTTCTCCATTTTAGTATTTCAATTTTAGTTTTAGGGACGAAAACACATAAAATGCGCAAGATATATAATAATTCAATCACAGCACACTAACCCTATAGAAGTTGTCTTAGAGAAGAAAATATTTGCTTGCTAACTTAGGTACACACCCAATAGCTAATCAGAATATAGCCACTAAGTCTCATGCAATGGATTCTAAATGTCATATTAGCCGACTCCAAATGCTAATGGGGGCATGATATAGCAAGTGTCTTGGGAGAATTACTATCTCTCTTGCACAAATATTATCCCCCTTTTGGAGGTGAATCGGGTAGCCTCTATCTTATAGTTTTTAGTAAGGGTTCCATTCGGAAGGACCGCCTAACTATCATGCAAGCGTGATTTAGATACAAACCCTGCAGGATGTTGAAACCATGTAGTCACGCAAGCATGATTTAGATTGTGAGGTGCTACAAGATGCTCAACATGAGACACTCCTCATAAATTGTGGTTGTGCCACCAATTATTCCATCTCCTGGGACTTTCACCCCAAAAGTGTTTTATTATAGTGAGTTGGATTTCTGGCTTTGGCCGGACTCACTTGGGTCGTTCCCTCTCACTGAGCCTTATGGTCTTCTCGGGAGGCAGGCCCTCTAAAGGTATCAATAGATCTCAAACTCTAATAGAAAAAACCACAAGGTCTGTATTTATGATTATCCAAATGGACAAGGGCATACTCTCCTACTCTAGATTTCTCCCAAAAACACATAAAACAAAGTTCTTTCCCTTATATAAATGGAAGTGTTCCTAAAAAGATTAAGAAGACATAATGTTTGTTTGTATCTCCAGAGGCAACTTGCAAAACAAAGATATCAGTAGTTCGAGTTTATAATCTTTGACAAGTGTATGTTTAATGATTGAATTCTTTGTCAAGCGGACCTGCAAACATTAAAAGCCCAAGATTAGTTGCCAAAATAACATTAAAAAAAAAAAATCAAAATAAAATTCTAGCATGCAAACTGTAAATTAAACTAATCTAACAAGAATTTCTATTTTTATGACTATCCTAGTTATGACGGTTTTGATAGTATTGCACTTTGTCGTTTATAACTTTTCAACCAGAGCTAATTAGGAAATCTCTTCAGTGGAAATGTGGAAAACTTGGTTTTACAGAACATGTGAAAATTTTGTTTATATCCAACAGTTAAATAAAACGTTATGCCCTCCGAACAGAGACCATTTTTGACTATCATAGAAGAATAAGTAAAATGATACTACTGCACTCTATCATTCCTAACTTTCAAACAAAAAATTCTTAGGAAAATCACTTCAGTGAAACTGTAGAAAACTTGGTTTTCAACAACATATCAGCAATTGGTTGAGATTCAACGGTTCAATAAAAAGTTATGCTTTCCAAACAAAGACCATTTTTGACTGTCGCAGAAGAACAAGCAAAAAGAAAGATTTTTATTTGCAAATTTAACACGTATTAGTTATAAAAACCAAACATTAAATTTGTTCAAAAACATTAGAAATCTTGTAGCCGTGGGTTCGAGCCCCAAAGTGGGTGGCAAAAATGTGTGGTGTAAAAGGTGGACCTGTATCTGCAAGTTGTAAGACACAACACTTCAATTAAGTCATTAGATGCATGGTTAGTAAATCAATAATCAATGAATAATAAACCATTACAAAGTGACCCATTGCCTTCTAGTAGATGTGAGTTTAGATTGCTCTCAGATTGCTAAGCTATCCAATGACCAGACAATACATAAATGAAGGATTTTTAAATCTATATGAGCATGAATATGAGCTAAATGGATGCAAGATGTAAGCTAGATATGCAAGATTAATCTAACATGATTTAAGAAATATATAAATATTTAAGCTAAATGATTGAAGCAATATGAAATAGCTAATATACAATATCTCAATGCAAATTATCAATGAACCTAGAGCAAAAACAACATAATAACAATATATTCTCTAGAATTTTTGAATGAGAGATGAGAGCCTGAATTTATAGAAAATTCAGAAAGAAACCAACGACTGAGATCAAATGATGATGAGCGGTCAAGATTTTCCAAGAGGAAGCACAAGCGAGGTGAATTGATGTGATTGGATGCTTTTCTCTATTTTAAAGGAAATTGAACTAAAATTAAGATAAAATCAGGAAAAAACTAATTTATTCTCTATTTCCTTCAATTTTAATATTTAATTGTTTTAATTGCTTTCTTTGAGATTATTTATCAATTTTTAATTTGTTTTCAAGATTATCTCCAATTGATTTCTTTTCTCAAATTTTTAATTCTATTTTGGTTTGTTTTCTTTTTCTTGAAGATTTGTGCTCATAATTTCCAATTCCTCTTTCTTCATTTGTTTCCTTTTTTTGAAGGTTTATGGCAATTTTTATTTATTTTTCAAATTAATTCCTCTTTTTTGATGATTTAATGGTAAATTGATTTATTTAATTAAATATGTAAAAGATATTTAATTAAAATAAATAAGATAATTGTTAAAAATGATTTACTTGGAATGATTTAATTAATTAAATAAATATTTAATTAATATTGAGTGATTAATTTGCCATGTGAGATTGATGATTTTAGAAATTAATTGTGTGTTCAAGATTTATTTAATTGCCTTTGATTAGGACCTTGGTGACGTTGTTGAGATTAGGGGCTCATGGTTTAGATGACCATTTTTATTTTTATTTATTTTTCAAATTAATTCCTCTTTTTTGATGATTTAATGGCAAATTGATTTATTTAGTTAAATATGCAAAAGATATTTAATTAAAATAAATAAGATAATTGTTTAAAATTATTTACTTGGAATGATTTAATTAATTAAATAAATATTTAATTAATATTAAGTAATTAATTTTCCATGTGACATTGATGATTTTAGAAATTAATTGTGTGCTCAAGATTATTTTAATTTCCGTTGGTTAGGACCTTGGTGATGTTGTCGAGATTAGGGGCTCATGGTTTAGATGACCATTTTTAGGGTATTACAGTTATGAGTCTATAGTTGCTTGTCAGTAAACCTTGAACCTTGTTACTTCAATCTTGTCTGCCAGATCTTCTTCTTGCTCTTCCTCTCACTTCTTGATCTCCCTGCACTTCAACAGTCTACCCTCCAACAGATAGATCAGTACTTGCTCATCACACTTACCGACTAAACCCCTCTTACTGGTTAAACCTCTCTTACTGGTTAAACCTCTCTTACCGGTTCTTTCTCTACTCTCAAACGCTTCAAGGTTTAGCATTTAAACACTCAGACTATCTTTCACTCTTCACTCACATCCAGCATCCAACATCTAACCTCCTTAATTTGATCCTTACTCTGCACTCATTCACTCTCTACTTCAGCCACTAGCATCATCAACCCATGTCTTCAATCTGCATATTTATACTCGGGCTTTCCCATGAAAATGAAAACTCAAACTTTGTGCCCTAGGGTTTTCTTCACTGACTCAATCTATATCAAATCAAATCTAATCTCATCTCCAAGATTGACAACCTTCCATAAATCAAACAGCACTGCCATATTTGATTCTTCCAATACACGTTTACTATCTTTAGCAAACTGTAACCTGCTAGTCGACCTCGCTCTTTGTCAATCACAATAAATGGTCTCGTTGTTTCTTACTCCAAATCAGATCTACAACCTGATATCCTACTTTGATCATGATGTCAAGGAATCAGATCTTTGTCCTTCATCCTCCTTCGAGCTACAATCCTCTCCACTCGACCCTTGATTTTTTTATTTTTCATTAATACTGACTTAGTCGGCAACTACCTCACCGATGCACCATTCATCAACCACTGCGTGTTTTCCACCTAGAGACCAGATTTTATCTTTTTTAGCATCCACCTCAGTTCACTGTGTTTGTTCAAGATGATTCACCGACCAAAAACACTCTATCGTTAATCACCTTTTACTACCGATTCATCTTGCAATACCGGTTATACATTAACCGGATAACCTTTATACCATGCTCTTCTCTATCCTACCAGTGGGAACATATCAGCCCGGTCACCAACCTTGCCAATCATAGCATGTACGAAGAGTGAGTCATCATGCTCATCTCCATCTAAGAAGAGATTTTCACTTTGTCTCTTTTCTTGCTTACCGGTTCACCTACTTACTGGTTGATAATACATTTGTCTGCATACCGGTAACATCCTTGATGACTCCATACCATCAATCTCCAACTATTTTGCACCAATCTACATCTGCATTTTGGTTGACATTCAGCAATTTGCAGTAGGTCCATGTCTTTAGATGCAAAACCTTTCCTTCTCCTTCATCATCAAGGTTCTCATCTCAACCGGTTTGTCAAAGTGATAAACTCATCACAACTTATTCTTCCTCTTCTATCCCGGTTTCTCATCATGTCTTCTCTTGTTGATCTGGTGTATATCTCTGATTTCATATACATCAGGCTTCCTCATGTTATACTTGGTTCATCTAATATAAGCCTTCAACCACCGGTAGGAGTAGATAGACCGTTGCACTCAATCTTCCAAACACTCGATGGGAGTGGATCCTTGTCACCTACTGACCAATAACTGGTGGGAATGGGTTGTCATTACATTTTTCTCTCTACTTCTAGCATTGCACTAACATGACTTTACTGAAATTGAGAAAACATATATTCAACCAGACATGTGATCTGGTAGACTACCCATTTGTCTTCCTTGTTATCTTGATGTAACACAATTTCTAATATTATTCTCTTCATCCTGTGATAGCATCTTCATCTGGTGGGAGCCTTGTTGAATATCATCAATCAAACTTCATATCAGTTGCCTATCCTTCTTCATTAGATCAACCTTGCTTTCTTACCCATCACATGCTTACTAGTTGGCAACAACACAATACCAACACATCACTCATCGGTTGATATTCATTACTCATCGGTTGACAATCTATACTGGTAACATGCTATACCAGTTGACATCAATGACAACACAATTCCAACATTTGTTACCCAACAAATATCTTAGTTTTTCACATACCTCTTGTACTTTCTATAACATAAGTTGATCATTTGGTGAACACTATCGGATGCTAAGAGGTGGGGTGAATTAGCATATACAAAAAAAAATCAAAATTAACTCATCAGTGGTAGAGATCTATCAATTTTATCATAAGTGGCCTCAGTTGACTTATGGCATATAGGATCATATAAACATTTTTGAGAACTAGATTATAGAAGTATCTAAGTCAATAAATTTCAAGGAAGATGGAGATGGAAAATGGAGAGTTCAATTAGAAAACCTATACATAAAGTTCAATTTGCTGATAAATCAAAAAGAATAAATTAAGGACTTTTACTCATTGAGAGATACAATAGATGTTCAACTCACCACTACGGTGATGATCCTTAAAGAATCTAAAAAATTAAAAAAGACAATAAAGGTATTGGAAAGTTTTGAAGAGGCAAAGGATCTTCTATTAAATATGGAGAGTCAATGAAATATTTTGGTTTTTGTAGGAACTCATTGGAGTATATCCTCATCTTAGGTGAAGTTATTTTACTATATTATCATACCCCCAACTTCACAAGGTTGTTAGATGTTGTTCTGGTAAGAAAATTTTGATTATATATACGTATGTAGACATGTTGACTATATATTTCGGATTCCATTTTTTAAAATTATTGTAGATAGGGAAATTTCTATATAGACTATTCAATTTTGTTGTATGAAGACACCCTTTTCCTTTGATTTCAAAGCGAGAGTGATTTTGTAGTTGGTACAAGTGTTGACATCAATGATAAAGGGGGAGATTGTTGTAAATATGTGTTCTTTTTTTCAATGATGCCAAACTTGTTGAGCTAGATAAGCTACTTGGTTATAGTCTATGATCCGAATGTGGTCTTGTATAGCACAATTATAGTGGGTTTGCAATATGGCCATTTGGATGTGTGGAGTCTATTTATGGTTGTTCTAGAAGTATTTTGATAATGTATCTTATCTTTCAATATTTTTGGTACTAGTTTATAAGATTTGCAATAGGTGTTTAAACAAGTGTGATTGTTTTGGTGTTAGTATATAGGAATGCATTGCATTCCTATACCTTCTAGTATTTTTTTGATGTGGTTCATTTATTGAGTGTTAATGATTCTTTTCATGCTAGTTTGGGTATCTACAAGTACTCTTTCTAGTCTATATTGAAAATTATGTAAAGTTGTTTCGGTGCGCTTTCACAGCTTTATCTTTTAGAACTGACCTATAATATTTTGGTCTAATGATAGATTAGAAGGTGTTCCAACTTGTGGTGAAGCCTCACACATCTCATTTTTCTTTTTAGATTTGCATTGGAGTTTATATTTAGTCGACTGTTATGTATTTGCACATTGCATCTAATTAGATCAACCTAATTGATGTAATTGAGATTGCAGTTGATATATATAGCGTGAAATCATTGTGGAGAACTACAAATAATTTGCATTATTGTGTAAAGTATATGTGAATCAAGTTACAATGGTTTGAAAGTGTTATAAAGCAGTGATGAAGATAGTTTTTGATTTATTTTGAACTATGAACTGAGATAAGAATTTCAGTGGATGTGGTTCCTTACATTTAAACTCTAGTGATCAGTATATCTTGATTATATGTATTGTGTATTTCCTTGAAGAAGTGGTCTTTAGTGCTTGCAAGTCCATTTTTGTATATTTCCCTAAGGTTGTGCGCCCTATCTTTACAAGTCAACTCAAGGGAAATGATCTCCTTAATCTTTGGCCTAAAAATTTTAATCAATTCATCATATAGTGAGATATTTCTCATCATGGTTTTTCCCAATTTGGGTTTTCAAAAATAAAAATCTTAGTATTATTGTATAGTTATTTGTGGTTTTAGTTATTTACTTTCATGCATGTGTTAGATGGAATGAATATTTAGTAAAATTTTAAATCTAATTAAGTTTTAGTGTATGTTGATTCACACCCCCCCCCCCACTCTCAGCATTTGGTGTTGTTCATTAATTTCTATTAAAGCAAGGTTCCTGAAGTAACATCCTAATAGTTGAGGTAGATCCAAGTTTCTAAAAGCTATGTTTGATTGTGATTTAGATGTTATAACCAAAATTCATTGCTTTGCACCAACAAATGGTTACTTCCTTTGTTTTCCTTCACATAGTAGACAATTATATTTTTCCTTATACCTTCTACCTTTATTAGACATCCAACTCACACTCAAAAAACTATGTCTCAACCCTTTAAGATGATAAGCAACATTTTTCTTATGTTTACCAGCAATAGTTATGGTTCCTTTACCACAAAAGGGTATTGCCTCCTCACCAACAAACTTTACAAATACACAACCATACTTCTCAAAATCTATGAACTTATTTCTAGCATGTGTCATATGATTTGAGCATCTAGAATGAATTATCCAAGCTTTAGGTTCCACTTTTGCATGTAGTGTAGTATTCATTGTTATTAGAACTTTTACTATTATTCTTAGCATGTAGAGTACCAAAGCTCTTAGGCTCCACTTTTACATGTAGTATAGTCTTCACTGTAATTAAAATTTACTATTATGACAAACTTCTTAGGCTTATAGATTTTAGATAGTGTTCTCATTACTTTTCCCACAATTTCACTTCTTCCTTTGTTCTACCCATACCTCTAATTGCATTAACAACCTGATTCACTCATTGCATGTAAATTTCATTGTTGTCATCTCCAAACATCCTCAATATCTCAAATCTATGCTTTAGATTCTACAATTTGACTTGCTTGGTCTTCTCATCTTCATAGATGTTGCTCATTTCTTCCCAAATTTTCTTTGCACTTGTGAATCCATTGATCTTAGAAAATGGAGTCACTCAAACTACTAACAAGTATATTTCTTGACTTGGCATTATTTTTTTATTTCTTGATCTCATCTAAAATAGTAGGACTAGCTTGTGGAGTAGTATAACTAGTCTAGATAATATCCAATATTCCAAGCAACAAGAATTAAAATGATATTCCATCCACGACTTCCAAGTAGACTAATTTATGCCATAAAAACTCAATGCCTTCAAATAGAATTCCTACAACATTATGAACCTTCATCAAATGGTTAACCCTATCTCAGAGAAACCTCGCCCTAATACCAATTATTAAACACACCACAGGGCAAAGAGGGGGGCTGAATTAGTTTGGACGCTAAAACAACTTACTTATAATCCTTTAAACTTCAAACCACAAATAACTTATATTTTCAATTATGAAACATTAAATTACAAAGCACAACACATGTAAGAACACCAAATTTATGTGAAAAACCCAAAGAGTGAAAAACCACAAAGGGAATCACACTCACAATATGAATAATTGATTACAATTTTTTAGGCTGAAATCCAAGGGGCTTACTACACCTGATTTGACATACCAAAATAAGGCACACAACCTTAGGGAAACATATAAGGAATTTGTAATATTGAGAAGCACAAGATCAAGACAAGACACAAAGAACTACATAGGTTGTGAAAGGACTCACTATAATTGGGTAGGTATAGAGAATTAATGAATTGTAATGAAAAAGATGTCCTAATCATGAAACTATCCTTGAACAACTGTGTCAAGAAAATAATATCATGGCAAACATCTCTAACTACATTCATTGTCTCATCATACTATCACACTAAAGATATGATCATCAAATATCATCACAAACTAAAATTCACACGTGTGCTACTTTCATATAATTCACATCCAATTCATAATAATCCACACACCAAATCACACATCCACACTTCCATTTATACAAGGTTATTCATTAAAACCCACAACTAAGTCGACGACAAATAGAGTATACATGAATTACATAAAGTTAGCCACCTAGACTAAAAATAAGCAATGTAGTCCACTCCAAGAGATAAAGGAAACCCAAATACATCACAAAAAATCTTCCTGGAAGTTATTTCCAATTAAACACGCACATTAACACTTCGTCCAAAGTCAAAATCAAATATAACATGTAGAAAACTAATGAAACACATTAACTAGTGAGTTAAACAACATCACCCATTGTGAAATACTTAATATATCTCTATACATGCCATTGTAATACTCATATCAATATTCTAACTCAACCTCCATTGCATATCCAAACCAAAAAGTATGATTCAAATTAGATACACCACCTGAACAATTGGCAACATTGAACACATAATAACATAGCTTCACATGAGAATCAGAACAATACTAGAACACTGCACAGACCATATGAACATGTCCACCAAGGTACTATTGGATATTTGAGTTGATGGAATGTGTTGTTGTCATTGATGTCAACATATTCCTATGTTCTTGTGCTTTAGTGTTGCAAAGAATTGGTTTGGTTGCAGATATGTTGATATGGATTAATGGGTTTTGAGATACTTATCTCTAGTTTATTCAATATGAGTTTCAGTGTTCTAGAAGACGATTTGATCAAATTATGTGATCTGGTGTGATGATTGGTTTTTCTGTTGGTTCTATATTGCAGAGTTGTGATTTTTGGTTTGTATTGCTCTGGAATTGGTTCTTTATGTTGAGAAGATTTTTGAGAGTGTTTGGGACATTCATGTGTGTCAGTTTGGGTGGTTCATGATTTGGAACTTCACAAGCATATCTTTCAGTTTGTTAGTAAGTTATGTTGGTGTTATTGAGCTTAGGTGGTGAAATGATGATGAATCTAGTTATCCAAATCATTGCAATTTTTGTGGAGGAATTCACGTTGCTTGTTGATGTTATTCAATTATTTTCTATGTGTTTTGGTGGTCCGTATTGATCGATGTGCACGTTATTGAAGATTTTATTGGTTTAGTGGTATTCTTCATGTTATACGATTTTCTGGCCGATCTGATGGTTCTTACGTGTTGCAGATGATCTTGGCAATATATTTAGTGGTGTTGCATGTTTGATTTTTTTATTTGGGTCCATGATATGTCCCTGTCGATACTATATTGGTTCACATATAGATTTATGTATCGTGTGATGTAGTTTTGTAATTAGATCTTATGTGTTAAGGTGACCTTGAAATATAGGTTGATGAATTATAAATATATATAATGTTCATTTTAGAGATACATCTGCATTTGAAAATATTGTTTTGATCTTTCAGTAGCAGAGGAGAAAAGCGAAGAAGTGTGAAAAGAAGTGTTTGAGTATATGTGCTTAACCAAAACTGTGATCAAACATTTGGAGATGCTATTCTTTCAGTTCACGTAATCTAGATTGTTGTCCGATCATTGTAAAGCAGTAAGTCTTCCCAGGGTTTTAGCCCTTTGTTTTTTTTTAACAGTGAGCTCTAGGCAGTGTTCTTGAATGCATGTGCATTCCCCATTGTAATATTTACACATACTATTACAAAGTATCATCATATTGTAGATAGGTTCCCACTGTGGTTTTTCCCTTAATCAGGTTTTCCACATCAAAAAATTGTGTTTTTTGAGTGTTGTTGATGTGGTGTTTATCCCTGTTATTGTTGTTCTTGATTAGATGTTAAGTTATGGTTAATTTGTTTAAGTTTGGTGAAAACTGATTCACCCCCCACCCTCTTAGTTTTCTTGCATTATTATTGCCAACAATTGGTATTAGAGCTAGATCCTTTGGAAGAAGCTTGACCTCTTGAGGAGATCCAAGATGGCACTTATTGTTTTCAAGAAGGAGAATCTAAGATTTGATGAAACCTAATTACACTATATGGAAGGACCAGATGGAGTGTCACTTGAAATGTCTTGGAGAAGATTATTGGAAGATCAAAAAAAATGTCTACAATGTTCCTCAGAATGGTCTTGTTACTACAACTAAGATCAATGATGTTGAACATAATATAAGATCTAAAGAAGCATTGTTGAGTGCCCTGACTAATTCAGAGATGACTATTGTGATCATATTATAGAATGTGCATGAGATTTGGGAGAAGCTAGAAACCTTTTATGAAGGAGACAAACATGTGAAAGTTGCTAAATTGTAGAACTTGAAAGGAAAGTATGAGTCGCTGAGAATGGGAGAAGATGAGAATATTTCATCCTTTATGGCTAAAGTGAATGATCTTGTACTGAACATTAGACATGTCGATGGATTCATTGAAGAAGATGAGATTGTAACCAAAGTGTTGAGATCCTTGCCTCCTTCTTACAAATATAAATTTGCTTCTATTGATGAGATCCGGACTGTGACAACTGTGACAAGAGACATGTTGGCTGGTAAGCTTGTTGCTTTTGAATTGAGTGAACTTGGAGAAATGCGTGGAAAAGTTGAGACTACATTTAAAGCTACTATATCTGGGAAGTAGAAGTATCATTCGGGAGAGAGTTCAACTAGGGTTTCCTTATATGAAAGAGAAATGAGAGAGATGGAAGAACAAAGAAGAGAATTGGAAGATCTTGAAGCACTTATTGCCAAAAGATTTCCTAAGGGAGCTAGTAAGTATGAAGGGAAATTACCTTTGAAATATTTTTCATGCAATAAGATAGGAAATTTTGCTTCTAGGTGTCCTGAAAGAGCAGAAAGAGTGTCTAAGTATGATAGGCCTTAAAATCAAATCATAAGTATAGATATCAAAAGAAATATTATTATGTTATTGATGAAGGTGTGACAGATGATGAGTTTGAGAAAAGAAATTTAGAAGATAAATTTGTGTTCATTACTATCAACGAAGATGATCTAGTACCTACTGATTCTACAAGCTACATTGTTGAAGAGAAAGCCTTGGCTGCTAAGATTGAAGAGAAAGATGAATGGGTGATTGACAGTGGGTGTTCATATTACATGATAGGTGATAAAGGTAAATTTGTGAATATGGAGAAGTATGATGACAGTGTAGTAAAATTTGGGGACAACAAAGATTGTGTAATCTGTGGTAGAGGTTCTATTTCTCTTGATGGTAAGCATAATACTGATGATGTTTTATATGTTCATGGCTTGAAGCATAATCATGTTTTATATGGACAGATGGTTAATAAGGGATATGATTTACAATTCAAAAATGGGAAATGTAAGATCTTGAATATCTCCGGGATAGAAATTGGATCAGGAACTAAAACTAAAGGCAATATATTTCATCTGAATGTTGGTGAGAAAATTTGTTTGATTGCTCAGATTGATGAGAGTTGGTTGTGGCATAGGAGAATGTGTCATGTCAATTTTGACTGCATGATTAAGATAAGTTCTACCCAAGCTATTAGAGATCTACCTAAGATAGTGAAGCCTACTAATCCGATTTGTAAAGAATGTTAGTTGGGAAAGAAAACAAGAATTTCATTCAAGAGAAAAATGTACATCTAATGGGTTATTATATCTTTGTGCATACTAATTTATGTGTTTTGTCTAGGGTGAGAAGCTTGCAGGGTGACGGATAATTTATGTTGCTAATTGATGACTATTCTAGAATGATGTGGGTCACTTTTCTAAGGGAGAAATCTAGAGCTGTGGAGAAACTCAAAATATTCAAATCTAGAGTGGAGACAGAGACAGGATTGAATTTGAAGTGTCTAGGATCTGACAGAGGAGGAGAATTCACTTCCGGTGAGTTTAATTCCTTTTGTGAAGAGCATGGAATGAAGAGATAGTTATCTTCTTCATGAACCCCTCAATAGAGTGGAGTTGTTGAAAGGAAGAACATAACTATTTTGGATGTTGCTAAGACTATGATGATTGAAGGAATTATTTCACATATCTATTGGAGAGAAGATATTAGCATTGTTGTGTACACATTCAATCAGGTGCATATAAAAAGTGATTCTAGTAAGACCCCTTATGAGTTATGGTTTGGTCATGTTCCTATCGTTAGATATTTCAAAATCTTTGAAATCAAATTTTATATCAAAAAAGATGAGGATATAGGAAAATTTGATGCAAGGTGTGATGAAGGAATATTTTTTGGATATTCTACTAAGAGAAAGGCCTATTAGTGTTACAAAAAAAGACTTGAGAAAAATAGAGGAAAGTGCGAATGTAAAGGTTGATGAGTGTCATGAGAAGAAAATAAAAGCATGTGGATATGAATCTGATGATTAGGATGTTACTTCAAAGCAAGTGCGGACTTCAAGCATAAAACAGAGTGATTCAAAAGAGTCGGTAAATCTAGATGTTGCTAGTGGTGAAGAAATTCAAGAGACTAAAAATCAAAATAATCAGAAGACTGTTAGGTCCTAGATACAACTGAGAGGTGGGGGTGAATCAGTTGTATAATAAATTCAAACCAAAAACTTATTAACCAACTTAATGCTTAATACCGGTAAACCAGTTAAGTATGTCGATAGATAGTGTTAATAGTAAATTGCTATACCGGTAATATTTAATGCATGAAACATAAACATAAACTCATCCAAAACTCATGACACCAATATTTGTACGTGGAAACCCTGTAAGGGGAAAAACCACGGTGGGAAACCTTACCCACAATCAGATGATACTACTGTAGATAGTAAGTGTACAAGGAGGGGTCTGCACATGTAGAAAGGCCAACAGCCTAGAGCTCAATGCTCAATCACAAATGGGAGTCACACTGACTACAGTTGGATGGTTAAATCCAATAAGAATGTACTACTCAAAATAGCATCTTCATATGTTGGATTTAGTACCGGTGTAATGTTGATATGCTTCTACAAAAACCTAACTTCACCTTCAAATGATGTCTTCGTGTATGCCTCTGCTTGATCTCGCATATACCTTTACTCAAATATTTTTCGCATTCCACACTTGATCTTACAAATAAGATCTTACATTTATACCATACCCTAAGACCAATTTTAGTAGGTCGGCTCTACAAGATATTACAATAAAAACATTTTACAAATAATATAATATCTGATGCAATAACCAATTAAACATGTCGGCTTAATGTATTTACAACAATAATACATCATCTCCATAGCGTGCCATGTTGATTTGGAAAAGATAAACCTACCGGTGTAACCCTTTGCTTGTAAAAGCAAATATACAAATATGAATATACCAATGATTATTTCTTCCAAATAAAGTGTCCACATGATGTCTTCGATATTACCAAGTGTCTTCCATGTCATTCCAGGTACCGGTGAACATTATATCCTATCGGTTAACCATATACCAGTAACTATTGCACAGATTACTGCTTGCCGGTGAATGTTGCTGGATCTCCAAAGTAGGTGTATTCAGTAGGTGTTGATATCAATGACAAAACCATACCAAAATACCAAGAATCTCCCCCTTTGGCATTGATGGCAACACAAGATGGAAAAACCATCAAAGTGCCAAAATAGAAATACCAAATACAAAAACCAACAATCTTCATTTCTCCCCCTTGGAGTAACAATACCAATTTCTCATACCAATTTTCTTTAAATGTGTTTTTCAAAATCTCTCCCTTAAAATCTCTTTTTCTTACCAAAAAGATAATGTGTTTTTCCATAGATATCTCTCCCCCTTTGACATCAAATGCCAAAGTCACAAAAGATCAAGTTCATACAAAATACCAACCAATTCAATATACCAACTACTCCCACTGAGAAGTAGCTTCCTCATCAAATACTGGGATAAAAGATTTGTCCATTTAATTATGTCGGTTGATGACAATCATCAACTATCTAAGTCTCTACCAGTGGTGGTATGACTCCAAGATGATCTCTAAGATACTCAAAAGTTTCCTTAGGAAAAGGTTTTGTGAAAATATCTGCAAGTTGTTCTTTAGTATTCACATAAACCAGTTTTATCTCTTTTTCTTCAACTTTTTCCCTTAGAAAATTCAGTTTGATAGAAACATGTTTTGTTTTAGAACGTAATACCGGATTTTTAGATATATCAATTGCTACAGTGTTATCACAGTATATAGTAATAGGTTCCTCGCATTTTACCTTTATGTCTTTCAACATTTTCTTAAGCCAAAGTACCTGTGTATAGTTTGTTGCTGCTACAACATATTCTGATTCTGTTGTTGATAAAGATGTACAACTCTATTTCTTACTCAACCAAGAAACTAATCTCTTTCCAAGAAAGAATGCTCCTCCAGTGGTGCTTTTTCTATCATCCACATCTCCTGCCCAATTTGCATCTGTATATGCACATATATCAAAATTTTCATCTTTAGGATACCATAATCCAAGATTTGTTGTGCCTTGTAAGTACTGGAAAATCCTTTTCACTACTGATTCATGATTTTCCCTAGGATTATTCTGAAATCTAGAAACTATATATATTGCATTCATAATATCAGGTCTAGTTTGTGTCAAATACAGTAAACCTCCTATCATAGATTTGTATCTAGTTGGATTAACAGGTGTAGATTCATCCCTTTGAGATAATTTGTCATTTGTAGTCATAGGTGTGCTTACCAGTTTAGAGTTCTCCATCCCAAATTTCTTTAGTAGTTCTTTCAAGTACTTAGATTGACTCAAAAATATACCTTTATCAGTCTGTAAAATATGTAATCCTAAAAAGAATTTTATTTCTCCAATCATAGACATTTCAAATTCTTGCTACATTTCAAGAGAAAATTCTTTACATAATCCATCTTCCCCTCCAAAGATTATATCATCAACAAATACTTCAATAATCAAGATGTCATCATTAGTTACTTTGTAATATAAATTTCTATCTGCATTTCCTTCAGTAAAACCAATCTTTAAAAGATACTTATCCAATCTTGCATACCAAGCTCTTGGGGCTTGTTTTAATCCATACAGAGCTTTTCTTAACCTACAAACCATATCATTGTCATCTATCAAAGAAAATCATCAGGTTTTTCAATATAAACTTCCTTTTCAAGATCTCCATTCAAAAATGCACATTTAATATCCATTTGATAAACTTTGTAATCCTTGTGAGCTGCAAAGGCCAAGAATAATCTAACTGCCTCAATTCTGGCTACTGGTGCAAAGGTTTCATTGTAATAAACTCCTTCTTTCTGAGAATATCCCTTACACACTAGTCTTCCTTTGTTTCTGACAACCTTACCATCTTCATTAATTTTGTTTCTAAATAACCATTTGGTTCCAATTACATTTTTATCTTTAGGTCAGGGAACTAATGTCCAAGTATTATTTTTCACAATTTGTCCTAATTCTTCTTCCATAGCTTTAATCCAAAATTTATCTTCACATGCCTCATTGATAGATAATGGTTCAATTTGAGAAATAAGACATACCTCTTCATTTGCCAATCTTCCTCTTGTCATAACTCCTTTAAATTTGTTTCCAATTATCTGATCTTTAGAATGATTCAGTCTTACATATCGGGGTGTCTTAGTTTGTTGTTGTTCTTCAATTATTGTGGAATCCTCTGATGATACCGAGGCAACTGGATCTTCATTCTGTACCGGTGGGTTCAGTGTAGGTTCATTTGTCACAATTTTTGTTGCCAGTTCAGAGTCTATATACCTTGAAGTTCCTCTGAATTGTTCATCAATCTTTACATTTGTACTCTCAACAATTTTCTGCAATCGTTTATTAAAACATCTATATGCCTTGCTCTTAGATGAATAACCAAGAAATATTCCTTCATCACTTCTAGGATCAAATTTGCCAATATACTCATCTCTTCTAATATAACATTTACTTCCAAAAATTCTAAAATACTTAAGAGTAGGAATATTACCAAACCATAGTTCATGAGGGGTCTTACCAGTTTCACCTTTGATGTGAACTTTTTTGAATGTATAGACAGCAGTGCTTACTACCTCTCTCCAATACACATGTGGTAGATTTGCTTCTGATAACATACTTCTTTCTACATCCAAGATAGTTCTATTTTTCCTTTCAACAACTCCATTCTGATGTGGTGTCCAAGGTGCTGATAACTATCTTTGGATTCCATTCACTTCACAAAATGTATTAAAATCTTTAGATGTGAATTCTCCTCCTTGATCTGATCTTAAACATTTGATTTTCTTACTGGTTTCATTTTCAACCATTGCTTTGAATAGTTTGAACTTCCCAAGTGCTTCTGATTTTTCTCTGAGAAAAGTAACCCAACACATTCTAGAATAGTCATCAATAATTAGCATAAAATATCTATCACCTTGTAAGATTTTAGTTCTAGTTGGACCATATAAATCAGTGTGAATTAAATCAAGAGCATTATTGGATTTTTCTGGAATACTTTTGAAACTAGCTCTAACTTGTTTTCCAAATTGACATTCCTTGCAAATTGTATTCTGAGGTTTCACAATTTTAGGTAGATCTCTAACTACCTTAGAAGTACTGATTTTTACCATGCAATCAAAATTTACATGACATAGTCTTTTATGCCATAACCAACTTATATCTATATGTGCAATTAAGCATGCCTTTTCACTATTATTCAAATGAAAGATATTACCTCTAGTCTGACTACCAGTTGCAATTCCCAAACTAGTTCTATTCATGATTTTCCATTTTCCATTTTTAAATTGTAACTGAAAACCCTTCTCAACTAATTGACCAACACTTAGAAGATTATGTTTTAATCCTTCAACATAGTAGACATTGTCAGTGTTATGTTTACCATCAAGAGATATTGAACCCTTACCTTTGATTGAACAGGCTTTGTCATCTCCAAATCTTACTAAACCTCCATTGTATTCTTGAAAGTTCAAGAATTTACCTTTGTCTCCAGTCATGTGATGTGAGCATCCTGATTCAATAATCCATTCATCCTTTGATTCAACTTTAGCTGCTAGGGCTTGTTCTATCGGCTGAGCAATAGGTGTTGGTTGATCTTCTATTATAGCAACAAAAACCCATCCATTGTCTATTGGATCCTCATCAAAATCATCAATCACACCTTCATCCGCAATGTAACAAGATTTATCTTTGTTCTTCTTAAATCTGTATCTCTGATATTTAGGATTAGGCTTATATGTTCTTCTAGCTTCTTCTCTTAGTCTAGCATGCCTATCAAGGCATCTTGAAGCCATATGACCAATCTTATTGCAGTTAAAACATTTAAAGGGTGCTTTACCTTCATAATTACTTCCAATTGGACCTTTTGGCATTTTCCTTGCAAATAGTGCTTCAAGTTCTTCAAGCTCTTCATTCTCCTTTCTAGTTTCTTCAAGTTCTTTTGCATAAAAGGCTCTCCAATATGATTTGTCAAATGATGGAGTAGATGATGTTGATGCTTTAAAGGCCAAATCAGTCTTTATAGTAGCAACAGAACCAAATTCCTCAATTTCAAAAGCTGAAAGTTTTCCAATCAATGTATCCCTAGCTACTAATGCATTAGGCATTGTTCTCAACTCATTTATAGCAGTAACCTTCATTTTATATGCCGGTGGCAAACCTCTTAAGATTTTTGAAACAATTTCATCCTCAGTCAAGGTTCCTCCACAACATTTGATACCTAAAACAATTTTATTTACTCTTTCCATAAAAGCAGAAATCCTTTCATCTTCTTCCATTTTCAGATGTTCATACCTGACTCGGAAGCTTTCAAGTTTTGCAATTTTGACTATGGAATCTCCTTCATTCAGTGTTTCCAAATGATCCCAAATAGCTTTAGTAGTAGACCTATCAGATAATCCCATGATTTGTTGATCTGATAATGCACTCAAGAGTGCTTCTCTTGCTTTGCAATCATTTTCTTCATCTTTGGCTAAGGTAGTTGGAGCAATCTGACCAGCTACAGCAACAGTATAACCATTCTTAGTAACTTCCCAGATGTCTTTACCAATGCAATTCAGATGTGTCTCCATTCTGATCTTCCATATCCCATAGTTGGTTCCATCAAGTTTAGGACTGTCCTTCCTAAAATAATTAGTAGTCATTAGATCTCCTCAAGTTGTTAAACTTCTGCAAAAGAGGACTAAGCTCTGATACCAATTGTTAGGTCCCAAATACAACTGAGGGGGGGGGGGGGGGGGGTGAATCAGTTGTATAATAAATTCAAACCAAAAACTTATTAACCAACTTAATGCTTAATACCAGTAAACCAGTTAAGTATGTTGGTAGACAGTGTTAACAGTAAATTGCTATATCGGTAATATTTAATGCATGAAACATAAACATAAACTCATCCACAACTCATGACACCAATATTTGTACGTGGAAACCCTGTAAGGGGAAAAACCATGATGGGAAACCTTACCCACAATCAGATGATACTACTGCAGATAGTAAGTGTACGAGGGGTCTGCACATGCAGAAAGGCCAACAGCCTAGAGCTCACTGCTCAATCACAAATGGGAGTCACACTGACTACAGTTGGATGGTTAAATCCAATAAGAATGTACTGCTCAAAATAGCATCTTCATATGCTGGATTCAGTACCGGTGTAATGCTGATATGCTTCTACAAAAACCTAACTTCACCTTCAAATGATGTCTTCGTGTATGCCTCTACTTGATCTCGCATATACCTTTACTCAAATCTTTTTCGCATTCCACACTTGATCTTACAAATAAGATCTTACATTTATACCATACCCTAAGACCAATTTTAGTAGGTCGGCTCTACAAGATATTACAATAAAAACATTTTACAAATAATATAATATCCAATGCAATAACCGATTAAACATGTCGGCTTAATGCATTTACAACAATAATAAATCATCTCCATAGCATGCCATGTTGATCTGGAAAAGATAAACCTGTCGGTGTAACCCTAGATAACCTGGACCTATTTGTCGGTAAAAGCAAATATACAAATATGAATATACCAATGATTATTTCTTCAAAATAAAGTGTCCACATGATGTCTTCGACATTACCAAGTGTCTTCCATGTCATTCCAAGTACCGGTGAACATTATATCCTACTGGTTAACCATATACCAGTAACTATTGCAAAGATTACTGCTTGTCGGTGAATGTTGCTGGATCTCCAAAGTAGGTGTATTCAGTAGGTGTTGACATCAATGAAAAAACCATACCAAAATACCAACAAAGACCTCCAAGTACATAAGATTAAATCATTCAGAGAATCATATTATTGGTGATAAAAATTAAGGTGTGATGACTAGGAGAAGCATTACTATTGAAGAACAATACATGGGAACTTGTTTTGAGACCTAAAGATAAGAATGTAATTGGTATTAAATGGGTATTCTAGAATAATTTGAATGAAGATGAAGAAGTTGTTAGAAACAAAGAAAGACTGGTATGTAAAGGATATTCACAAATGAAAGGTGCTGATTTTGAGGAGACTTTTTCTTTGGTATCAAGAATTGAAGCTATTGGATTATTTTTTGCATATGCTTCTCCTAAAAAAATCAAGGTATATCACATGGATGTGAAGTTAACCATTTGGAATGGTGAATTGGAAGAGGAAGTCTACATTGAACAACCAGATGGATTTTCAATGACAGATGAAGGAGACATGGTATGCAGATTGAAGAAATCATTTTATAGACTTAAATAAGCCCCTAGAGCTTGGTATGCCAGATTGGACAAATATTTGATGAAGTTGGGGTTCTATAAAGGTACTGCTAATAGTAATTTATACTTCAAGATTGATAATGATAATATTTTGATTTTTGAAGTTTTGGTTGATGACATTATTTTTTGAGGAGATGATGATTTGAGTAAGAAGTTTGTTAATGATATGCAAAAAGAGTTTGAGATGTCTATGATAGGAGAGATGAAATTATTTTTGGGATTGCAATTTACATGGACTGTTAGAGGCATTTTCATATCTCAATCAAAGTATGTGAAGGCATTACTGAAGAAGTTTTGGTTAGATGATTCCAAACCTATTGGAACTCGTATGGTAACTAGATGCAAGATGACAAAAGATGATGAATCTCTTAAGGCTAATCAAACCTTTAATAGATCTATGATTGATGGACTACTATATTTGACTTACACTAGACCTGACATTATGAATGTGGCATGTCTTGTTGCAATATTCTAGGTTGATCCTAAGGAAAGTCATGTTACTACTGTGAAGAGGATATTCAACTATTTGAAGGGAACAATTGATTATGGCTTATGGTATCTGAAGAATGATGATTTCATTTTAAGTGCTTATACAAATGTTGATTGGGCAGGTGATGTTGATGACCAGGAGAGAACTACCAATGGAGCATTCTTTATGGGAAAGAAGTTGATTTCTTGGGAAAGTACTTAAGAAGTGAGATGCTATTTTTTTATCTACTATAAAAGTTGAATACATTGTTGCTACTAGCAATTGTACTTAGTTAATTTGGATGAAGAAGATGTTGAAGGATATTAGAGTTGTTTATAATGAGTTTTTTATTATATATTGCATGACAATTGTAATGCTATCAATATTTTTAATAATCTAGTGTTGAATTCTAAGACAAAATATATATCAATCAAGTTTCATTTCTTGAGAGAGAAGGTGAACGAGAAAGAAGTTAGATTGGAGTATGTATCTACAAAGGAATAGATTGCAAATATCTTTACAAAGTCTTTACCTATAGATACATTATATATCTGAGAGAGAAGTTAGGGTGATTTCCCCTCCTGCTGTGAACTAGAAGCATTGAGTTGCATCAATCTGGTGGACTTCATAGTCTTATTCTAATATCCAAATTGATGAGTGGGTGTTACTACTGAGAGGGAGTAGTTAGTGTATGATTCAGATGATCAAATTTATGAGTTTTTTTTTTAGTGGGAGAGAATAATGATTTGTATATGCCTTCAACATAGATGTCAAAGGGGGAGAGAAGCATGTGAAAAAATTTCTCATCTATCTAAGGTAGATAGTTGTGTGCATGATCTCAAGGGGAGATTTCCGGAGTTGAATTCTTTCTTTACATTGATTGTTTTTCATATAAATTATATGTTGTCATCAATGACAAAGGGGGAGATTGTTAGATAATAGAGTTGTTGGAATATGTTGGTGTCATTGATGTCAACATATTCCTATGTTCTTGTGCTTCGATGTTGCAGAGAATTGCTTTGGTTGTAGATATGTTGATGTGGATTAATGGGTTTTGAGATACTTATCTCTAGTTGAAACAGTATGAGTTTCAATGTTTCAGAAGATGATTTGATCGAGTTATGTGCTCCAATGTGATGATTGGTTTTTCTATTGGTTTTGTATTATAGAGTTGTGATTTCTGGTTTGTATTGCTCCGAAATTGATTATTTATTTTGAGTGGATTTTGGAGAGTGTTTGGAACGTTCATGTGTGTCCTCATTTTGGGTGCTTCATGATTTGATAAATCACAAGCATATTTTTCAATTTGTCAATAAGTTATGTTGGTGTTCTTGAGCTCTGATGGTGAAATGATGATGATTCTAGTTATCTGAGTTGTGGCGATTGTTGCGGAGGAATTCAAGTTGCTTGTTGATGTTCTTCAATCTTGTTCTATGTGTTTGGTGGTTCACATTGATAGATGTGCACGTTATTTAATATTTTATTGTTCTGGTGGTATTCTTTGTGTTATACAACTTTTTGGTAGACCCAATGGTTCTTGCATGTTGTAGATTATCTTGACAAGATATTCGGTGGTGTTGCATGTTCAATGTTATGATCTGGGTCCATGCTATGTCCTTGCCAATATTGTATTGATACACATATAGATTTATGTATCGTGTGATGTAGTTTTGTAATTAGGTCTTATATGTTGAGCCAACCTTGAAATATAGGTTGATGAATTGTATAAATGCATGTAATATTCATTTGAGAGATACATCTGCATGTGCAAATATCATTTTGATCTTTCAGTAGCAAAGGAGAAAAGAGAAGAAGTGCAAAAGAGTATGCATAAGTGTGAAGAGAAGATTTTGAGTATATGTGCTTAACCAGAACTATGATTAGGCATTTGGAGATGTTATTCTTTCAATTCATGTAATCTGGATTATTGTTTGACCTTTGTAAGGCAGTGATTCTTTCAAGGGTTGTAGCCCTTTGTTTTTGTTGAGAAACGATCTCTAGTCAGTGTGCTTGAATGCATGTGCATTCCCCATTATAATATTTACACATACTACTGCAGAGTATCATCATATTGTGGGTAGGTTCCCAATGTGGTTTTTCCCTTAACCAGGTTTTCCATGTCAAAAATATGTGTGTTATGATTGTTTTTGATGTGGTGTTTATCCTTGTTATTATTGTTCTTGATTAGATCTTAAGTTGTGGTTAATCTGTTTAAGTTTAGTGAAAACTTATTCACCCCCCTCTCAGGTTTCCTGCATTGTTTTTACCAATAGGTACAACACTTGAATCAACATAATAATCAAAGGTAGAGCATTATCGAACACATTCAGAACACAGAACCTCATTGCTATCAAACCACCACAACCAACTACATCAACTAAGCAATAAAGAACTTTAAAAAATGATAGTGCAACATCCATAGAACGTAAACATTATATCCAAAAATGAAAGCCAACAATATCAAGAACTAGAGGAATGTAGAGAATTCTTCCATAAAGACATTTAAATACTCTTTCCTGCATATCATAACTTCCACTACACTATCCTTCTAGAAATACCTCATACCTGCTTGCTATCCCCACTAGATAACATAAAAACATATAAAAAATAATTTTTAGACCATATACAGCATCTACACAACTACACAACATCTAAATAGGTTTGACATTAATAACAACACAATAACACAAATCATGTTCCCAATAATTCACTTATGCAGTAGACTCTTATGTGTGTTTTCTTGTATGTAATGTGCTTCACCCGCTATATGTTTCTTGATATTCCTTTGCATTATGGTAGGCTATCTTTGGATGACCCTTGTTGCTCCAATAGTTGAAGGCAATAAAGAGGTTGAATCTATCATTATATTCTTCTATTTTTTCTCAATTCTCTTATATGGCATATCAATTTTATGTCATACATGTGTTATTATCCATAAATATGCCTTTGTGTTTTCTACTTGGGGATGATCCAAAGTGTCAAGATATCCCTTTTTGGTCTCTACCATGTTGACTCAAAAATATATATGTTTGTTCATGTTTTATGCTCTTCTTCCATTTTGCTCATAGTTCCACTACATTTGTGGGATGAGGTAAATTAAATACAATCATACTTGATATACATGATTTATCAAAACCACATAATGACCCTCATTAGTGGATCCCTTATGTGATTTCTCATTACATTTTGTGACCATTGCCCTTGATTTGTCCTTGCTTGGGTGCATGCCACTGTGGCATTATGCTTGTCTTTTGGATGCATGTATGCTACCATAAAGCTATTGCTCCTGATAAGGTGTACATAATTTGCCTTAACATGGAGGCATACACTATGCTCATTGTTACACTTTGTGAACACGCCACAAGACTTAGTTTGTACACTTATGATCACAAACCATGACATGTTGTAGTACTCATTTTGTGGTCGATTCAATTCACTTATTTATATTACTCTCCAAGCTAAGCCTTTTTATTTGTGATCTTTTTCATTGATTTTTTCAATTCAAATATTCATGACTCACAGTAAGCATAATCCTTACTAGGAAGGTATAGTAATTCTCTCTTTTCTCTTCATGTGTTTCTCCTTTTATCTTGATAATATATTTATACAATCCAAAGTCCTTGGGGGCTTTGTGTGTCTTGCCTCTTTAATATCTTAATGAAAAATTTCTAATGCTACTTTGTACATTATCGAGAGTGTGAGAATAGGCTCACACTCTTGCTCAAGTGTGGTCTATATGTAGTGGCATAAATTGAATCCCTATTCAATTTTATCCTCCCCTAGACTTTTCTTCTATGTTCCGATATTTTGTGTCTTGACTCTACATTGATTAGACTCACACAAACCAAAAATCAACATCTTCAACACCTTTATGGTGTTTTGTCTAAAGTTTAGTCTTGATTGGTAGGACCAAGACACCCTAGGTACCTAGGTCTTTGGATCGAGATGCCTAGGGCACCATGTTCCTCCCAAAAGGGGCTCAAATATGGACCCTACAATAGTCATATTTTCTAGGTAAGAAGACTTTCTCTATGTGAGCCTACTTCAAAATTTCAAACATGTTTCGTGCAGTTAGATATAAAAGCAAGCCTTCCCCCCTCATTTTCATATCTCTCAATTTGAAAATTCAATCCCCAGGAAGCAAATGTAAGTGAGAAAGAAATAAAGCATCATCAAGGTAGTGAAAGAGAAGCCAAGTTCAGATTTCAAGCATTCATGATGGCATCCATGATCAATGTATTATCAAGAGCTTCTACATGATATCATTAAAATTTAAATGAAGACTTGAAAGCAAGATTCATCAAGGTATCAAGTTCCAATTCAAGCATTTCAATTTAGATCTAGCCTTATTCTCAAAAGTCAAGCTTTCCAATTCAATCAATTCTATTACAAGTTTAATTTCACTTTCAATTCAAGAGTTTATTCCTAACATTGGATTTGACTTAGGTAAACCCCTATCAACAACACTATTTCCCTTTTGTTAGTGTGAAGGCAATTGATTTAGGATCTATGAATGAATTTTCTTGCAAAGATTATGACAACAATTAGATATAGCCTTTACACGAAAAAAAAGAAAACGACGAGGTCTCCCTAGGCATCAAGTAGTCCTACAAATTTTGGATGGGCTTTAGAAAAGAGATTCTAGGCAATATTCTAATTCAAAAAATTTCTTGTTTATCTACATCTAATATCTAGAGGACTAGGTGCCCTAATAATCTCAATCTTGTACTTTAGGGCCAAATTTTCTGACACATGTTGAATGTTCTTATGCACAAGACAAATAGAAAGGGGGGGTGAATCAGTTATATAAATAAATCAAAAATATTTTCTTTTAAATTAGATCCACAATGACTTAACCTTAACACTTAATACACAAAAAGAGGTGAGTATGAAATAACATGATAAGAAGAACACACCATACACAATGAAACACCAAATTTTACATGGAAAACTCTATTAGGGGAAAATCGATGAAGAAACTATTCTCAATATATGAACAACTATTAGGGTGACATCGATTAAGTTGATTTTTACAAAGAAAGGCTCACTTCCCGAGAGAAAGAAAGAAGGGGCTCACTATTGGAGGGCTCACAACATGGATGAATAAGAATAAAAGATAAATAATCCACCATTGATACACCTCAACAACTATAAGATATGTAGATACCTTTTTTCTCACTACTTCCAATAGCTTACACATGAAAGTCCACACTGCTCAATACTTTTCAAAAACTTAAACAACACTGATCAAACTATGAGGGAGATAGGTCCTCTTTCACACACCTTCATCTAAATGCACACTCATAAATACACGCGCATATGCAAAATCTCCCAAGGTTGACTAATCATCTTAACCAAACAAAATTCAGATTGGGTCGACACTAAAACTTCCCATGGTGGAAAATGAATGTAAAGTGGAACACAAAACATCTTAATTGAGACTAAAAATAACATCAAACAAATTATATGATGATCCATAATCATCAGAGCAACAATGTGAAGTGTAAACACCTGAGGTCAGCCAAACCTAGAGTAAAAAACCATTGAACTTAGAAACCATCCTTTTGAAGCCTTAGAACACATGCCAACTAAATAGAATGAAGCTAAGGACATTATCAACTTAACTACATAACCACAACATCAAAAACCATAAGACGGATAAATGTGAAGCATGAATTTCACACAGAAACACTATCAAACATCATCACACTTTGGTGAATGCAACTTCCTTAGCACGGTAGCTCAAAGCACCAAATTTCTAATGTAGAATTTGTAGACACTTCTTAACAACATATCCAAACCACATGAATAGATGCACAATATAAAAGATATGTGGAGCAAATATCTCAAAATAACTACACAAGAAACTCAATATCAATTATACCAACCAGTCACTAATGACAAGAAAAGTATTTTGACATCAATGGCAACACAATAACAACTCATTCTATCCAAAATTGCAACAACATGTGCCTCCCTATTCCTTATTCTAGATACTACATCTGAAACTTACATTTCATGTTATTTTATGTCAATTTTCTATCATTTTCCAAAGATCTAATAATTAAATTCAATAATATACATTCAACCTCAATTTCCAAAAGGGGAAGTGAATTTTGATATGTATTCCATCCATTTCATACTTGAAGAGGAGATTGGATCAATCAAATCCATTTCACCTTTTAGTGTATGATGTGAAAATGAGTGCATTTCCTATTTTACATAGCTTAACTTGTGAAACCCCTCTATTTTTCACCAATATAGAGGGATAACAATTTTATATTATCAATAATGAGGTTACATTTGGTAGGTCAACAATGGGAGTTATGGTTGGCTTTATTCAATACAAATTGGATTTCTCTCTCCTAGGAACCAAAAAGTTACATTTTTTAAAGTGGAGCATCACCTTATGATGGGTAGGGTCTACATAAATTAGTGGCTTCTTTTTGGAGTGATGGAATTGGGAGTGGCTTCTACTAGGAGTTACAAAATCAAACAGTCATTATTTTATTGATATCTATCTTAAGTGCATGATTAAATACATTATTGGTATGTGTGTGTTTTCCTTAGAATATTATCTTAGCAACACTTTATCTTGATAAAATATTTTAGTTTTTCTCTTCCCATTTCACTATAAATCAGGTTCGTGAGATAGAGATTTGATAATGTTTTGCAAGTGAACTAATATTTTAGTACTTAAATATTGTTTAACGAAGGAGTTGGTTGGATTGTATTATGTAATAGTGTTTATCTTATTAACAAAAAATCAAGGATATCTATGTTGGTGGATTTTATAAAATATTTTCTCCATATAAATTTTGGTTTTAAGTGTTTCACTTGTATTTTTTAGTTTTAGTTTCTAATGCATATTTCTCATCATATAATTTAAGGGTTAATGATCGTATGTTACTTCAATCAATATATTAAATTTATTCATTGTCATTATGTGTTTTCACTATAGTATTTTATCATACTTCTCAATAGCTAATATTATCAACAACGTGTTTGTTATCATTTTTTTTCATTTTGTGTGTGTTAGTGTCTAATTACATTTTATGGTAGAAATATTAAGTAATAAATGTTAAATATCTAGGCAACTAAGAGGGGGGTGAATCAGTCAACAATTAAAATCTTCTTTCAAACTTTATTCATAGATCTGGAACTACTAGCATAATTAATCACTTAGACAGATAAACCATGAAAGCATAAATCAGACACATAGAACATCAAAATTTAATTAGAATGCTAATTCTCAATATAAAGACACTAGTTAAGGTGATTTTTACAAAGGATGGCTCACTACCAAAGAAAGAAAGATAGAAAAGAAAATCCACCACTGAAGCACAGTTTGCACTGTTGAAACTGCTTTCAGTAACTATCAACAACACACTTCATAATAATCAACTAGATTCTTTCAAGCTTGTATATCTTCAACATGATTAGCCATTCACCAAAATAATACTATAGACTAACTCATCCAAATCATACACATACATATATTGTCTCCTAAAAAATATAATCTTCCAAGTCATCCAAGACTGAGATCTAAAATAGGTCAATACTAAACATTCTAGTGGTGGGAAGAAATAAGAAGTAGACCACATCACAATGCTCACCTCATCGAACATATCAACATGTTACACATATTACCAATGTCGGGCCTAAAATAAAAACATTGTTACACATCCCCAACTTACAAATCAATACCTTGACTTCTTGACCAAGCCAAACCCAAAAAATAGCACTAAGTAACATCAATACCTAACTAAAGCACATGATTTGACAGCAACGACAATATTTAACATAATGCTAACAATCTCCCACTTTTTCATTGATAGTAACATCCATCAAAATGATAAATATATCAACATGCATCATACTCTCTCTCTCTCTCCCCTTTGACAACAATGACAAAGGTGCATAAAACTCCCCCTATGAAACCCACTCTTGGTTCCCCTAAGAGGAATCACTCAAGCATCAGTCCAAAAAAGAATATGCAAGCTGCTCACTAGACCAATATACATCCAAATGCACATTAGTTCAAATAGGAAAGGGGTAATATACCCAAATTCTGTCGGAGATACTCAAAACTATCTTCACACAATTCCTTAGTGAAGATATCCACATTTCATTTCTTTATAGGATATATGGAAGTCTTGCTTCATTACCAACACTTTTTCCCTCAAGAAGTGGTACCGAATGGATATGTGCTTTGTTCTGGAATGTTGTATCATATTTTTAAAATATTATTGCATTGGTATTGTCACACATGATTGAGATAGGGTCATTAAACTTTACACCAATACCCTTCAAATTCTTCTTAATCCAAAGAGTTTGTGTGCAACATGAGGATGCTACAATGTATTTTTTTTCAGATGTAGATAGGGACATATAGTATTGTTTCTTACTTGACCAAGTAACCAACTGGAACTCAAGAAATAATGCTCCTCCACTTGTACTTTTCTTGTCATCAACACTTCTAGCCCAGTCTGCATCTATATAAACTATCAAGGTAAAATATGAGCTCTTGGGATACCACAAACCAAACTCTTTTGTGCCTTTTAGATATCTAAAAATCCTTTTTACTGCCACAACATGTGATTCTTTCATTTCTTGCTAAAATCTGACTGCAATCATACTGTATATATCTTGTAGTACTCAAAATATAACAGCCATCCAGTCATTGACCTATACTCACTTACATCTACCTTAGGATATTTATCATCTTTGGTTAACTTGCATTTAGTGGCCATAAGTGTACACACCAGTTTGGAATTCTCAAACCCAAACTTCTTTAACAACTCTTTGATATACTTAGACTGAGAAATGAAAATTTCTTTATCATTCTGATTAACTTGCAAACCAAGAAATAAATTTAGCTCACCAATCATGGACATCTCAAACTCTTACATCTCATTAGCAAAAATTTTGCACATATCTTCATTTCCTCCAAAGATTATATCATCAACATATACTACAACAATTAGGATTTTACCTGAATCAGCCTTGAAATATAAATTGTTGTCAGCTAAACCTTTCTAAAATCCTTGATCAATTAGGTACTTGTCTAGCCTTCCATACCAAGCTCTAGTAGCTTGTGTAATGCCTCGCCAAGAAACCCTAGAGGAATAGACTAACATTCAAAAAAGAGTGAAATAATTTTTTTTTAAAAGAACATTTAATGAACATCAATAATATTAATAGGATAAGATTTCTCTATTATGCACAAGTGGAAGAATTATACAACATATAGTATCATCCAACCACAAAAACAATAGAAAAAGTCAACCAGAGTCAAACTAGGTTAAATAGGGTCTGATCAAGGGAGGGGCATTATAGCCTATTTTAGTTCATGCAAAGCCTTCTTCAATCTGCAAACAATGTTTGGATCATCTTTCAACCTTAAACCTTCTGGTTTTTCAATATAGACTTCTTCTTTCAATTCTCCATTGAAGAATGTTGATTTTACATCCATCTGATAAACCTTGAAATCCTTAAATGTTGCAAATGCCAAGAACATTCTAATTTCCTCCATCTGAGTAACCACCTGGCATAACTTTCATCAAAATCAATACCTTCAATCTGAGTATAACCTTTTCAAACCAACCTTGATTTGTTTCTTACAACCTTTCCATCTTCATCCAGTTTGTTTCAGAATACCCACTTAGTTCCAATTACATTCTTGTCTTCCAGTTTGTTAACTAATTCCTATTTCTGATTTTTCTCAATCTTATCTAGCTCTTCTTTCATTTCCTTTATCCAATTTAGTCATTACAAGCTTCTTCTACAATCTTTAGCTCAATTTTAGATAGTAAGCACAACAAAACTTGTTCTTGAGCTACTTTGCTTCTTGTGATGATACCTTTACTCTTATCTCCAGTAATCTAATCTTCTAAATGATTATTTTGAACATATCTCAGGGTCTTCGATGTAGATGTCGAAGCATCTTTATTATTTTTTTCTTCACTTTTGATTTCCTCTTACTTTTTCTTTTAACCGAACTCATCAAATTCATATCCTACCAATATCTCTCTGTCTTTTGAAGTACTTTCATCAACTTTCACATTTGTACTTTCAACAATCTTATTCAACCTCTTGTTGTAACATCAATATGCCCTTCTCTTTGTTGAATATCCTAAGAATATGTCTTTATGTACTCTACTATCTAATTTTCCAAGATTATCCTCATCTCTTTGGATATAGCACTTGCTTCCAAATACATTGAAATATTTCACTGTCATAGTTCTATCATGCCATAGTTCATAAGATATCTTCCCATATTTATTTTGATATAGAATTATATTAAGAGTGTGTGTTGTTGTGTAAATTGCCTCTCTCTAGTAGACTTTCGGTAATTCAGCTCCTTTCATCATAGTTCTATCTGGCTCTTGTATGGTTCGGTTCATTCTTTCTACTACAGCATTTTGCTACGATGTCTGATGGGTAGATAACTATCTTCTAATGCCATGTTTCTCACAGAAATTGTTAAAATCATCAGAAATAAATTCCCCTCCTCTATTATACCTCAAATAATTGATTTTCCTATCAACTTCATTCTCAATGTTTTCCTTGAATATCTTGAATTTCTCTAATGTCTCATATTTCTCTTTTAAAAATGTAACCCAAGTCATTCTAGAATAATCATCAATCAATAACATGAAATACCTCTCACCTTGCAATCTCCTTATTCTAGTCAGACCACATAGATCTATGTGTACCACATCCAATAATCTGGCGAATGAATACTCTTTTCCTTTGAATGTTCTCTTTGTCTACTTTCCTATTTGGCATTCCTTGCAAATGTTGTTACCCAGTTTGGTCAATCTCGATAAATCTCTCATTGCACTCCTTGAATTTATTTGTACAAGGATATCAAATTTGATGTGACACATCCTCTAATGCCATAACCAGCTATCATCAAGTTGAGATAACAAGCAGTGCCTTGTATCTCCTTCCAGCTGATACATATTTCCATTTGTCCTTCTTCCAACTGCAATAACCGTACCAAACTCCTTCCAGATCTCACATCCATTATCCTAAAAAATAACGTTATATCAATTTTTACACATTTGTCCAACACTCAAAAAATTATGATGTAAACCCTTCACATGATAAGCATTGTTAGTGTTATTCTTTCCATCAAATGTAATTGAGCCAATCCCAACAATTTATGTTGTCTGATCATCTTCGAACCTAACAGAACCTCCTTCATATTGTTCAAGTTTAATGAACTTACTCTTATCACAAGTCATGTAATTTGAGCATCCACTATCAATCAACCATTCATTCTTATCTCTTCTAGCATGGACTGTTGTAGAAATAGTTTTAGAAATATCAAAAGGAAAGTCTCAACAATCACCTTCCTCATAATCTGATTCATCATCTGAAATGCCAGCATCATCCTTAACATGATAGGCTTGCTTATTTAACTTTCATTTATTTTCTCTAAACATTTGTCTTGTTCCCTTTTCCAAATATCTAGTATCTATGTGACCAATATTTCCACATCTAAAACATTTGAAGGGTAACATACCTTTGTACTTGTCAGTGCCTTACTTCAATTTCCTCACAAAATTTGCTTCTATCTAATCTGGGTTGTTGTCATCATCTGAATCATCTTTAGATGCTTTGAATGTTTTCTTTGCTTTGTCTTTTTCCTTTCCAAAATTTCTCACTTCAAATGCAGTCAAGGTACCAAATAGCTGCTCTCTAGTGAACTTCTTTGAATCATAGGTTTCTTCAATATCTGAGATCTTATCACTATAACTTACCAGTAGAGTCATCAAGATTTTGTCAATTACATCTCCATCATTCAAAGTGCCTTCAATTTCTCTAATTTCATTCACTGTGTTGTCAACCTTTTCAAAATAGCGTACTATATCTTCTCCTTCTTCCATCTTCAATTTTTCTTACCTTCACTTAGTTGTTAGCCTCTTTTCCAACTTAACTCCCTCATTTCCTTCATAGATATCTCTTAGCTTCTGCCAAACCTCATAAGTAGTATTCAAGGAAATAACTTTTGTCGATTTAGTTTTTGACAATACACTTAAAATAGCATACATGGCCTTTCCATTTTCATCATAGACTTGAATCTCATCTGAAGTATTAAGACTATTTGCCGATTGTACATAATTAGTCTCCACCGCCTTCCAATTATTGTAACCCAAAGAAACTAGATAACCTCTCATCTTTACTTTTAAAAAACTATAATCAGATCCTTCAAAGATAAGAATAAATAATTTGTGTGCCATTGTATCAAGATATACCTCAAGTGGTTAAGCTCTATATCAAGGAACCAAAGCTCTGATACCAATTGTTGAATATTTGGGCAACTGAGAGGGGGGATGAATCAGTTGACAATTAAAATCTTCTATCAAACTTTATTCACAAATCTGGAACTACAACAATATTTAATAATATAGATAAACCACAAAAGCATAAATCAGACACAAAGAACACCAAAATTTATGTGGAAAACCCAAGAAGTGAAAAACCACGAAGAATGCTAATATATAAAAACACCGGTTAAGGTGATTTTTACAAAGGATGTCTCAGTACCAAAATGCTCATTGCAGGAGGGCTCATTGCCCAGAAAGGTTAACTACCAAAGGGCTCACTACCCAGAAAGGTTCACTACCAAAGAAAGAAAGATAGAAAAGAAAATCCACCACTGAAACACAATTTGCACTACCGGAAATACTTTCGGTAACTATCCACAACACACTTCACAAAAATCAACTAGATTCTTTCAATCTTCCATATCTTCAACATGATTTTCTATTCACAAAAAAAAATACCACACACTAACTCATCCAAATCATACGCATACATATACTATCTCCAAAAAAATGTAATCTTCCAAGTTAGCCAAGACAGAGATCTAAAATAGGTCAATGCTAAACATTCTTGTGGTGGGAAGGAATGAGAAGTAGACCACATCACAATGGTCCTCGTCGAACATATCAACACATTACATATATTACCAATACTGAACCTAAAACAAAAACATTGTTACACATCCTCGACTTCTGAATCAACACCTCTACATTCAGATCAAACCAAACCCAAAAAATAGCACTGAGTAACATCAGCAACACATCTTCTAAGAAGCCAAATCTTCCAGGAAATCGCCAAAATGACCATCAACATCACATAAATACCAATCTTCCACTACTACTCAATATACCACCTCCAGACCTAACTGGACCACAGGATTTGACATCAATGACAACATATAACATATAACTTTAGCATGTAATTTTATTTTTTTATTTTTTTATGGGCTCAAGATTGGGGTCTATGACAATGTTATAATTGGCAATATGACTACAGATGCTGGCAAGAAAATTTTGAAAATACTAAAATTAATATTATTCTAATCATGGAGAGTACAAGACATGTTGTTTTTTATTAAGCAAAAATAGGTTTTGAGGGGACCCGAAACCCCTTACATCAAATATTTAAAGATAAAGAATTATAGAATCATAAGAGAACCTAGGACTTAGAAACAAAACTGGTTGCAAACGAAGAGCAAAAAAACCCAGTAGCCACCGAAAGACTAGCAAAAGGCCAGCGAGATGCTGGCAAAAACAACAACACAAACCACCTACTTAAAAATGTCTAAAGCCTGGGAGGCCTCCTTCTCAAGTAGCAGCATAGCCTTGGAAACTTCTTTAAGGTCCAACAAGCTTAGAATTAATCATTATTTAAGAATTTTTATTTATTATTTTGATCTATTATTAAATAGAAATATATCTAATTCTTACTTAATTTAAAAATGAGACCAAATCAAATAAATTAAATCTAAAATCATTTTGGTAGAGCAATGCCACAAGGGATAAATAGAGAGAGAAATAATAAGATATGCGACTTAGGGAAACCCCTCATAAAGGATAACCATATACTCCAAAGCACACCCAATACATATTATATAAAATAATAGGTTATAATATGTTCTATAAGTTATAATGCTTCAAAAAAAATATTTGTGAATTGTATTTAGAGGAATTTTGGTAGCATAATTTTGCATAAAACTAGCCAAACTATATCCTTCTAAATCCCTCAATATAAAATCTAAGGATAGAAAATAAACTATCAATGGTTTACCAAAAAAATGAGTCAATCATTTGGTTTAACTAGTCTAAGTTGGACCAATGCACTCTCCAAATGTAACTCCATAGGTAGAATGCAACTCATCATTTGATCATTTAATCCCTTTTCCCAATGGAATTAATGTAACCCTCAATCACTCCAATATGAATCTATTATTATGCTAAACACCTCTGACAATTAGATATATGTATTCATTCACGGGCTTCAGTCATACTCCACTTGGTAACCCCTTATTCTATGCCTATTGAAATCATCTTAATATTGAAAAAGGTGTCTCAACCTTGGATCCTAATCTACATTATTTATTAATTAGTATTTGTTTTTTTATTTTAACCTCATGTGAGAAAGAAGGCATCCCACTTTAAGGTGGTATTGTTTACCACACGTTAATATTAGTTGTGTTGTTAAGTTAATTTTAGGACACTTCTCATTAGACATACTGACATGGCAAGTAGTACCATGAACCGCACCTCCAAACCTTATTTATAGATAGATAAAAAAAAATCACATTTTTTTTTAAAGGAAATCCTTCAATATTTCATGCAACCATTACATATTTACAAAGTTTTACATTATTTTATTTTCCATCTTTTTTAATTATACCCATAAACTTTGAAAATTATGTTTCATACGACCCAATTTCATAATTAAAACTAATACAACACATATTACACATATATATAAGGTACGTATTATAACAAATTTTCCAAATTTCATTCAGATCAAGAACACCCATTTCCCCAAGTGAACTTCCCTGGCCCTGTTTTAAAAATGTTAAATCCATGAAACAGAGTGTAGGATTAACATAATTTGGTGTAACAAAGAAATTGAATGCTATAAGTAAAACACTAGAGATATACGTTATATGGCAGCCAATCGTTCCATCACTTTGACTTGTTCTCTATCTACTTTATAATTTCCAAGTCCTTTCCGCAATTCAGACTGCAATTCAGAGAAAGTAAAAGGCTTGTATTGTCGTGGATTATCTTCACTCACAAGCATCTCTGGAGCCAAGATCTGGGCATCACCTGCGAAGGTATGAAAAAAGGGAACTGATAAACGATTCTCCCACCCTTTATTAATGACGCGGTGAACAGCACTCCAATATTTACCGTTGCTCCATACCTGTAATCAAATAATCTGATCAACCACATAACCAGAAACATATAAATTATAAAACAACAGAGATAGAAAAGATTGGTTTGCACCTTAAGACTATCCCCTAAGTTGACAATAAACGAGTTTGGTGAATGCTTTATGTTTATCCACTTCCCTTCCTTTGACTGAACCTCAAGTCCTTCCTCTTCATCAGTGTGAAGGATTGACGAGCAACCCGGATCTGCATGAGGAGTCAGAACCACCTCCCCAATAGATTTTCCATGAGATGAATAGTTGTTTATCCGCAAGAAGGTTGTACATTTCTCAAAATCTGAGTGGTAGAAAGTTTCAACATCCAAACCCAGGCTCGCGAGAATGAGTTTAGTTATTCTCTGTGCAAGATTTGACAGATATAAACTCAATGCACCAATCGCTTCACTGTAACATGACAACACCACAATATCATTAGTGAGAATAGTACCAGAATTTTAAACAGTAAGGGAAGGGGCCATTCATGTTTCAATCATCAAATCGTTTAGTGAGTCAATAGTAAGTCATCGATATATTGAATAGTTGGAAAAGAAAAGTTAGTAATTAGATCAATTGTATAATTTTAATGGTATCAATAGTATACAATTATTGGTGTATTTGTGCATAAGTCTTGGATTCATTGTGCAAATTTTGTGGTGGTTAAAGTGAATGGTTAATAGAGCAATAGAAAATATCTATGAGATGTCAACTCAACATGACCACTTTTTGATCCTTGCATAAGAATCCCACAACATAGGTGACAACTATCAAGAAGCAAAAATAATAGCTATAAGCATTTAAATCATATACGAAAACCAAAAAAAAATCAAAATCCAATGTTATGCTACTTAAGAATTTAAGATGCTCGAAGCTATAATGACTACTAATATCCTTCTCTTAATAATCTTAAACTCGAAACAGCTAAAAGAAAGGGCTTATAAAAGGACCCTCATCCCCACAATTAAAAAGACACTTATTTAGAAAGTTCATTTGAAATCATATCAGCTTTTGAGCTGATAAACATCATACCAGAAGTTTGCATTTCCTTCCTCGGGCCATATCTTTCGAGACATTTCAAGGATTGAATCTGGATTGGGCATGTCAAGGAAGCAAAATGTCTCAAAAGTGGTCGGAATGCCTGGAGCACGGATATAACTCTCCGCTGGAGTAGAAGTTGTGGCTCTGTCTTTAACCTCCATGGGCATCGACACCAAATCCTTGCTAACAGACAAAACCTTTTGCAGGAGATCTTGTGGAACTCCATGATTCACCAGCCTGAAAAATCCCCATTCTTCACAAGCCTTTCTGAGTTTGACAACCTCCGGATGATATTGAAGATGTTCTCCCTCAATTTCCTGGGCAAATTGTGAGATGTCAATCACAGGGAGATCAGCTTCAAGAGGAGATTGTAACGAGGAAGCCATGATGCCTTTACAAGAGACAAGGAGAAAACTATTCTCAAACAATATCGTAGGGGATTTTTGAGGCTCTACTCAATATAAAACATTTCATTTACTCTATTGCTTGCTTCTACAACTGCCTATATTTATAGAGGTCTTAAGAAATATCCAGAATGAAGAACAATGAGATACATGCAGAAACCACATTCAAAAGGTCAGTGGAGGAATTATTGAAAATGGGCAGTAGAAGCTTCGGTCTTAAATGCATAGTTTGTCAATTTACATATTCACGTGGGAGAAATTAATAGATCTAACAAATAGTCGATAGTGATTTTATATCTCATCCAGTAGAAAATTTTGATACCAATTTGAACTTTGTCGATTAAATAATGTTGAAGTCGTAATATTGAGCTGGAATTTTTAAGGAGAAAACAACTCAATAATATTGTGGCGGACTTCTCATCTTAATAGTACATAAAGATGGCATATATCGTGCAAATTGGACGTGAGCATGACACACCTGAAATTAACCAAATTAAATAAATATGGCAATGAAATGACAACTACGTTTTGCAAAATAGTAATGTATTTATCCCCTCGTCTGCAGAAAGCTGGAATTTTGATCGATCGATTGATTCTGTTTCTTGGAATGATCTGAATTTTCAACATCTCTCAACATCAAATCAGATTATGATCTTTATTTAATTGGTTTGTGCTTAAAGTCAAGTTATTATTGTAGTTACAACTGCCTTCCAAAAACCCATTGTATGGTCAATCACAACACATAACCATAGTCTCTTCTAACATTAATCAATCCAAACCTAACAATTTCATTACATAAGAGCTTATAGTGACCTCCACCTTACAAAATCTATTATATGAACACACAATAAATAACCATTTATCCCTTTAATAAATCTATTATATGAACATTCACAATAAATAACCACTTACCCCTTTAACCTTTATCTAATGCTAGAAAAAGTGTTTGAACGCTTTCTCTAGTGCATGATCATCTAATCCTCTTACTTTTAATAGGACCTTGTATTAATCTACCTTAGCAAAAACCTAGCCTTTAACCAATCTTATAGAATGCTTTATCCATGATCTTGACCTTGAACTTCAATATAATATCTTGCTTCATCACCCATGGATATATGTCATATAGACAAGTACGTCCACATATCATCAACATATCAAATTCCTACAAAATAGTGTAGAAATTAAAATTCTCACTAATCCTAATCCCTTAAAATACTACAGATACAATGGAAGGTCCTTATTATAAATCCCATCATTATCCTAGAGCATGGATGTTGTCATTCCTTCACCATCATTACAATCTTTATTCTATCATAAGGTTGACTTATAGAAAAAATTTGGCAATGAATATCAAATAACTGAAACAAGGCAAAATCAAAACCCACTCTCAAAAATTGGCATTAAAACACTCATAGCATATTGATGGGCTAATCTACCCTATTTTACAATGATGTTTCCTTTGCCTTGAATTAGTTTGATTCCTCTAGGAGTACATGGGAAATGATTTTGGATCCCACTAATACCATTATGAATAGGCTTATGACCCTTAATGATTATGACAAACTATCATATTATGACCATACGCAAGAGTATCTTGATTATTTATTGGGTCTTGGTAGTTGTGATAATATTAAGGCTTCTCTAGATGATCCTTCTCCACCTAAAAATACATCCATTAATTATTAGCTTCTATTGAATCCAATATACATTGAAAGGCTTCATCTTATTTATCTTTGAATCAATATCCTAAAGCTAAGGATTATTACAATTGTAGGATTGGTAGATTCATTTCTAGTTGTTCATGTTCAAAAATTTCATTTGGGAACATCATCACGAGATAAATAATATAGTTAGATGACATACATTTAGATCACATCCCCATCTCTTGTTTCTTAGCATCATAATATTCTAGACTTGGTACATTGGAATAAGTACTTAACATATATCATAGGTTTTTTTATGATTTCATCATACAGATTTGATAGAAATACTTGAGGACATTCATCTCTTCCTTCATCATAGACCCACCATATTTGTTGTCTCAGCATCTACATATTCAATCTTATTCTCAATTCTCTTACACATGGTCTTAGATTTTCACCTTCTTTATTTATCTTTCTTGTAACTAATTTTATTATGGAATACTTTTATACCAATAAAATATACTTGAGAATAGTTTAAGGATAAGAAAATCATCATACATCATCATATTTCTTTCCTCATGGAAATAAATAAGACATCTATATACCTGATTTTATTTCTTCCTAATGGGAGAAATATTATTTGGCATTCTTAGTTTTATATCATCACCTTTTATCAAGAATCAACCATCACTATACATGATCATAAATTGTGGGTAGGCTAAGTAGTCTCTCTTTCTCTCCTACTAGGGAATGTTGATTGTATATTAGTGATTAAAGTAGTCATGGGGAGAATGTGTTGAGTCCTCCTTCCTTCTTTTCCTTGTACATGTTTATTTCCATCTTTTATCTTCTAAAGAATAATTTTTCCTTTAGATTTTTTCCTATACTCCATTTGTGAGATACATTTTATGCATGGGTTCCTAGCATGTTCATGTTGATAAGAGCCATTATTTCATCTTGATATGCATTTTTCCATTCTCTTAGTTGAAAATAAGTGGTTGTTGGTATGAACATAATATATTACCTAACTAGTTTCATATTAGGTCATTTCACACTTTAATGCTTAACATTAGTCAAGCAATTTACTTTTTGTGTCTTATAACATAGGATTAAAACACTTGTCACATGGTCTTAGCTTTTCTAAGTCTTTCATCTAGGGTTTCATTTGTATCTTTCTACTAAAGGTTTCTTTATTTTATATTATACTTTTTTTATTTTTACATGTAATTAAATAATTAGCTTATTAGCATTTGCATTGCTTCTCTCTATTCATAAGGTTATCCTAGTTTCAAGTGATACATGGACTATTATAGAGTTGATCAACAATCCTTATGTGATTAATGTTGTAGATTTGTGATTACCTTCCCTTTCATTGGAGATATTTTTATAAGATATTTCATATAGTATATCCTAGTACTAAATAAACCTCATAATTAAGCTCATAAGGCCCAAAAACATATAGATTTATATAAAAATTAATAGGATTTGGTGCTATAAAAAATTTGTGAGATTTTGCTAAGATCAAGAGCTCAATGAAAAGTACAAAATAAAGAGACAAAATATAGGACAAGAATAAATTGTATTCTCATCAATAGATAAATGATCAAAAGATCAATAGTTGTTGTTAATACAAAGAATACAAGCCTGCTTATATAGGCAAGGCTATATGGATATGTGAGCACACAAACATGACATGTGGCTCAATAAGAAACAAGTGTAGGTAGGAAATAGGTGTGGTAGGTAGGAGAAACAATATAATATTCCACATGAGGTGGATCACCCACCGAAGGTGGAATGTAACAACAAGACCACAAAAGGTGGAAATTCTCCTACACACATTATCCCAATGTGGCACAAACACCCAAGTGTCTCATACCCAAACTACTATGAAATACATTTCCTAAGTAAACTTAAGTAAGGTGTAATAATATCCAACATGAATACATAATTACACCAACACCCCCCCTTAAGTGCAACTTAGGGGAATGCACTTAAGTCTACAATGCAACTAAGCAATGCAAGATGGGTCCTAGCTACGAGGCCATGTTAGGTACCCATGTACAAATGCAAATACAAAGAAAACCAAAGCAATGAAATCTCTCATAAAGCGGGGAAAGAGAGAAAAAACAAATGGGAAAAAACCCTCCCTAAAAAGAGAGATGAAAACTATACAAGAGAACTCTCATAGAAGTGTGTGAAGGACAGAACGCCATGTGAGGAAAAAGTCCCCCCCCATATGAGAGAATAAGAAGAGCTAGGTAGCCCCCCCCCCCCCCTCAATGTAGAATTTGCACCAATGGTAGAAGCTCACAGATGAACGAAGAAACTACTCCATGAACGGCGAACAACATTCCTCCCATTAGGAAGAAACAAAACCAAAGGTGTATCCATGAACTCTCCCCAATCATGAAGAGAAGATGTAGGGGAAAAACTCATGATGAATGAAGTCTCTGAAAAATGCTCAAGTGTCCCCATGTCGATGATGAAAGATACCCCCTTCAAAGGTGGTGAACTACTCCACACTACTAAAAAAGGCACTCCAAGATCTAGTGGAGATGAATGTAGAACATGATCCAAAGACTCACATGTCTCCTAAGAATAAAGAGACCTCCTCCAACTGTTGTACATAAGTATCCACAATCATGTCAAACTTGAAAGAATGATCATGTAGAGAATGAACAAGAGGATCAGAGTGTACCCTCACAAAAATTTAAGAAGGGTCATCTTCATCAAAGAGAAGATGAATATCATCAATGATGTCTCCCAAATCTGAAATGTAGGAGTCCACAAACAAAACTGCAATGTTTGTCAAGTAATCATCCCATGAAACTAAAGCTGGAAGACAAGGTATATCCTGCTACATAAGAAGGCAAAATTGTCGCTCTAGTTGAATCATCAGGTGCAATAGGTGATATAATATCAATAGGAGAAGATGAAATACAAGGCTCAAGAATGGTGTCACATGTGAGAGTCCTCAAGTTCAAGTACCCAAATTTCTCCTCAAAATCTGAAAAGGAGTATAACCGAGATGCATGATCAACCACCCTAGTTGCAATGATAGCTCTATCCTCCAAGTCTCTAATGAAAACTGACTCAGGTGTGAACTCCACAATTCTCTTTGTTGCCCCATGTGTGATTTGATAGATGGAAAGGAGATTGTTTGTCAAGTGGGGTACACACAACAAATCATTGAAGGAGTTATCCCCAATGGCAATAGATCCTTTCCCAATCACATCCATGTATGTATGATTGCCAATCAAAATCTGTGGTATGGTGCAAGGCTCAAATGTAGAGAACATAGACTACGAAGATGCCATATGATGAGAAGCTCCTGAATCTAGAAGTCATCTCCCTGAATCATGACTTGTAGTAGCATAAAGAGCTTGTCCTTTTCTCTTCCAAAAAAAGTGAGTCTTCCTACTTATATAAGCCATGAATACTTTCCCTTTCTCTTTTGAATGTGAGGAAGTGGAAGTTGATGAATCCTCATTTTTGTAGGCATTAGGCAAATCAATGTTTTTCTTTTTGAGGATGTGTGTGAGCTCATCAATCTTCTTAGAATGGCAACGACACTCCTCATGACCAACCTTTTTAAAATAGGCACAAGTAGGTCTCTCCTTTGGTGAATTTTCCTTCTTGGAAGAGGATGAATCTCCTTGTTGTGGAGAAGGTGTTGCTTTGTCCGGAGGCTTTGGTTGTCATTTCTTCTTGTTTGATTTGTGCTTTCCTTGATTTCCTTTGTTCCCTTGATTTGCTACTAATGCTTGAGACTTAGAAGCCTTACCCATGCTTATCAACTTATTTTATTCTATCATCAACATTTTAGTCAAAGCATCAAATGTAGGCATTGTGTAGCTTGAACCCATTGTCATCCTATCGGTTTGGAAACTAGAAACAAATGTTGCATATTCTTGTGGAAGTTTGCCCATCAAATTGAAAATCAATTGAGTATCATTTTTATCAATGCCACATTCCTTGAGTTGTGCCCTCAACTCTTTTGCCTTAGTGACATAATCTTGTATAGTATCAAAGTTCTTGGGATCTAACATGATGAGATCACTATCAATCTGATATCCCCTAATTTCATCAACTTCACCATACAAGTCTTGAAACTTTTGCCAAGCATCCTTAATTAAGGTGCATTTCTCAATATGAAAAATTAGATCCTAATAACACAATGATGAATGGATAGTACCAAACCAGTACTAAGAGGGGGGGGGTGAATCAGTATAGACAAAAACACAATCTTAAACCGGTTTGCCAGCAGACACTGCGCATTGACAGACAAACAGTAACACCGGTCCTTAATAAGAGTACAACCGGCAAAACCTAGAATAACTGAGACAAGTATAAATCAGTTAACACTTATCTTCTCGTACAAAATAACACTTCATTTCCATTTCACCCTAATGCATGAACAAGTAATCTACCATCAAATACATACATATAAGCAACTAGATCAACATGATTCACTGCTTGACAGAAAACAACATAGCATCACATGAAGAAGACATCACACATGACACACATATTTTTCACGTGGAAACCCAACTGGGAAAAACTGGTGCAGGAGCACCCTTCCAAACTCTTTCTCTTTCTTTTTTTGTTGGTTTTATGCTTCTTATGAAGCTATTGTACATAAAATAATGAGCCATGTGCTCATAGGTCCTAGTTAGGGTCCTAGTGGAGATCTTAGGGGTCATAAGTCAGGATTGTGATTTTCTTGACAATGGAGGGTATCTGTGTCTTGGAGGTGTTTAGGGGTCCTTCACATCATGGTGGTGTCCTTAGGTTGGCCCATTGTGGATCTAGGAGTCATGGGGGCACATGGGGGGTTGTAAAACATGGTTTAAGACTTGATGCAACCTTGCTAAGACCTTGGAAGGTGTGGAACAAGATTAGCCCTTATTAGCAATAGTAAGGGGTTTTGAGTCTCATGAGTAGGTGAGACCTTAGGAGCAGCATTGCAACTCATTGGTGGGTGGACTGGGCATGGTCAAGGGATTCCTCAAGCAAAGGGAAGTCCTAGAGACCCTAGGGTGTGTAGAGAACACTAGGTGATCCAAGGAAAGGATCCAAGAGCATAGACTAGGCTAGTCTATCCCAAACCCCATCCCATCAGATTGGTATCAGAGCCAAGTAAAAGACTTGTTGGACTGTGTATGTCTCTATATACTGGTGAATCAGTAGGGGAGAGCAAAATGGTTACTAATGCAAAGCTTGCTAGAGAGGTAGAAGAGCAAAAGGAGAAGAATAGACTCCTTGAAGCAGCAATGAGTGAGATAAGGGATAAAGTGCAGGAAGTGGTGGATCAGAGAACACATGAACCTTGGGATGAAGAGACCAAGGGTAAAGGCAAGAGAACTATAGGCATAGATGACATAATTCCTAAATCATATCCCTTGTTCAATGAAGAACCTTTTGTGAAGGCTATTAAGGCCTTGAACACCAAAGCCTTTGAAGGATTGCCACATTTCAGTGGAAGAATGGACATCGACATTGTTATGGAATGGATTGAGGGCATGGAAAAGCATTTTGAGTGTGAAGGAGTGACAGAGGCTCAGAAGGTTAATGTTTCCAAATTAAGATTAAGGGGAGCAACTTTGACATGGTGGACGTACCTGCAAGAAGAAAGGGTTAGCATGGGGAAGCTACCTATTGCAAATTGGAAAGCTATGGTGAGTAAGATTAAGGAGAACTACTTACCAGAGGATTATGAAGTCCAACTTCATAAGAAGAGACAAGGATTGAAGAAAAAAGATCTTGATGTAACTTCCTACACCGAAGATGAATCTATTAAGGTGGCTAGGTATAAAGTGGAACATTCAGGAGGAGATAAGCCTATGGACTCCTACTACTGTTTAGAAATGTCATCAGCTTGTTGTCAAGGTAGAAGAGAGGAACAAAAGGAAAGGAGACTCCAATAACAGGGGTAGAGGAAAAGGTAGAGATCAAGTGAATCACTGAGGTGGTTACCAAAGCAAGACAAATGAGCCAAGGAACCAAGGAGAAGCCAAATTGACTGAGCATGGTAGTGAAACCAATCTCAGAGGAAGAGGTGCACAAGGTGGTCCAAATAGGGGTAGAGGTACCAGCAAAGGTAACTCCTATTTTGCAACTATGAAGTGTTACAATTGTGGACAATTGGGACACCCGGCATATAGATGCCCTTACAAGCCTACCTCATCAAATAGTGGAAAGAGGGTTGTTTATGCACAAGAAGACTCTTTAAGCAGTAAGACATCAGATGTGGACTAGATTGAATCAGAAGTTGGTGAGAATCTAATGTTCAATAGGATTTTGATCAGACAGACAATTAAGGAGGAACCAAACATAGAAGAGCATTGTTTAGGGTGAGGTACAAAGTTCTTGGTAAAGTGTGCAAGGTGATAGTTGATACAGGCTCAACTGACAACATCATCTCAGAAGAGGCAGTTAGGAAGTTGAAACTCACAAGAATACCCCACACCAATCCTTACAAAGTGACTTGGTTGAACAAAGGACAGAGTGTGCTAGTCAATGAGCAGACTTGGGTAGAGTTTTCTATTGGAGGATATAAGCATAAGATTCTTTGTGATGTGTTACCTATGGATGCATGTCACTTGTTGCTAGGAAGACCCTGGGAATTTGATAGGAAGGTGATTTATGATGGAGAGGAGAACTCCATATCCTTTAAGAAGGACAGCAAGACCTTCAAGATTCAGTCTTTGACAGAGGATGAAGAGGGCACTTCAAAAACACCTAGTGTTTTAATGGCTACTAGTAAAGAGTTCTTAAATATGCTACATGAGGAGGAGATAGTGAAGTGTGCCATCTTTGTGAAGCCAAAGGAGAAATTAGACAAGTTACAAGCAGAAATACCCAAGGAGGTGAAGAAAATGTTGCAAGAGTATAAGGATATAGTGAGTGATGGAGCACCTGCAACACTCCCACCAAGAAGGTCCATAAGTCATCAAATAGACTTTGTTCCTGGTGCATCCTTACCTAACAAGGCTGCATATAAGCTCACACCTAATCAGAATAAGGAAGTAGCAAGGCAAGTGTAGGAGTTATTGGAACAAGGACTGATTAAGAAGAGCATCAGCCCATGTGCAGTCCCGATAGTGCTAGCATCAAAAAAAGGAGGTAAGTGGAGACTTTGTACTGACTCAAGAGAAATCAATAGGATTACCATAAGGTATAGGTTTCCTATTCCTAGAATAGAGGATTTGATGGACTGTTTAGGAGGGGCTATGTATTTTACCAAGCTAGACCTTAAAAGTGGTTATCACTAGATAAGAATTAAGGAGGGTGATGAGTGGAAGACTGCTTTTAAAACCACAGATGGATTGTATGAATGGCTTGTGATTCCATTTGGGCTTACTAATGCTCCAAGCACCTTCATGAGGTTGATGAATGAGGTATTGAAGGATTTCACAGGCAGATTTGTGGTAGTGTACCTAGATGACATTCTCATCTATAGCAGAACCAAGGAAGAGCACCTTGAGCATTTGAGGTTAGTTTTAGAAAGGTTGCATGAGGAGAAATTATCCATCAACCTAGATAAGTGTGACTTCTTGAAGCAAGAGCTAGTTTACTTAGGATTTTTGGTGTCTAAGGGAACCTTGAAGATGGATCCAAGCAAAGTGGAGGCAATTTTGAATTGGCCTGCACCTAAAACAGGGATTGAAGTTAGAAGTTTCCATGGATTAGCTCAATTATATAGGAAATTTGTGAGGAATTTCAGTGGTATATGTGCACCAGTCCTTGACACCATAAAAGGAGGCCTTAAAACTAATTTTGAATGGACTGAGCAGGCAGACAAAGCATTTCAAATGTTGAAGCAAGAAGTAGCCACAAAACCCATCCTTCTCCTACCTACGTTTGATAAGCTATTCACCTTGGAGTGTGATGCAAGTGGAGTTGCGGTAGGTGGTGTATTGAGTCAAGAGGGAAGACCTGTGACATTTTTTAGTGAGAAGCTTAATGAAGCAAAGAAGAAGTACTCAGCTTATGACCTAGAGTTGTATGCATTAGTGCAGTCTCTAAAGAAATGGAGGCATTACCTACTTCCAAAAGAATTTGTAGTGCTCATAGACAGTCAGGCATTGAGTTACATAAACACTCAAGAGAAGCTAAGCAACAGGCATCTGAAATGGATGGAATATCTCCAATCCTTCAACTTCACCATCAAGCATAAGAAGGGGAAGCTTAATAAGGTGGCAGATGCATTAAGCAGGAAGTTGTTGACAGTTCAAGAGTTACAGTTGCAGAGCATACGAATAGAAGGTTTCAAAGACCTCTATGAAGGAGATGAAGACTTCTCAACAGCTTACAAGGTTTGCAAAGAGTTTGAGAACCATTTCCATGGTGAGTATGCAGATTACACTCTCCAAAATGGTCTCTTGTTCAAGGGTAACTAGTTGTGTGTACCAAGGGGATCCATGAGGGAGAACCTCATCCAAGAGAAACATAATGGTAGTTTAAGTGGACACTTTGGAGTCAACAAAACCTTGGATTTAGTATAGAGGTACTACAATTGGCCAAAGTTGCCAAGGGATGTGAAAAGATATGTAGAACAATGTGGTGTATGCCAAAGAGCAAAAGGTGGATCAAGCAATGCCGGTTTATATCAACCATTACCTTTCCCAAACAAACCTTGGGAATTTATAAGCATGGACTTTATAGTAGGACTTCCCAAGACAAAAATAGGTATGGACAGCATCTATGTGGTAGTAGATAGATTTTCCAAGATGAGTCATTTTATCCCATGTAAGACTACACATGATGCAAGCTATGTTGCACATCTCTTCTTCAAAGAGATTTTTAGGATTCATGGACTCCCTTTAAGCATTGTTTCAGACAGGGACAGCAAGTTCATGGGTCATTTTTGGCAAACATTATGGAGGAGACTAGGAACCAACTTGTCATTTAGCTCATCTTACCATCCACAAACAAATGGTCAAACTGAAGTCATCAATAGGGTGTTAGGTAACTTGCTGAGGTGTTTAACTAAGGAATATGGCCAGACATGGGACCTAATCATTTCTCAAGCAAAGTATGCATATAATGACAGTGTGAATAGAACCACTGGTAGAAGTCCTTTTGAGGTTGTCTATGGCAGACATCCAAGAGGAGTATGTGAGTTGAGAGACCTTGGTAGTTTGGAAATGAAGAGTGGGCAAGCAGAAGACTTCACTCAAACCATCAAGGAAGTTCAGGAGCAAGTTAAGTAGGCCATCCTTGAATCCACTCAAAAACTAAAAGCCAAAGTGGATGAGAAGAGGAGAGAAGTTCAGTTCAAGGTTGGTGACTATGTGATGGTCCATTTGAGTAAAGCTAGGATGCAAGGAGGTAAGCCTACCAAACTGCAGATGAGAAGGGTAGGACCCTGTAGAATCCTGTCGCAATATGGTAAGAATGCCTAAAAAGTTGACCTACCTTTAGATTTAGCTATATCACCAGTCTTTAATGTAGCGAACCTGATCATGCACAAGGGTGAGATAGCAAGGCAGACTAAGAACCAAGCCAAGGTACTCCAGGACCTTGATGTTAATGTCTTACCACAGGTGAAGAAGCCTAAAGCAGAGGAGATCTTGGAATCAAGAGTGAAGAAGTCAACTCGATACCAAGTCTACATGGAGCACTTAGTGAAATGGGTAGATCAACCAGTATCTGAAGCTACATGGGTGGAGGAGAGCAGGTTCAAGGCACTTGGAATAGACTCGGCTCTCATCTCTTCTTCTATTTCTTAATTGTGTGCAAAAGGGGAGTATGGTGTAGGAGTACCCTTCCAAACTCTTTCTCTTTCTTCTTTTGTTGGTGTTATGCTTCTTATGAAGCCATTGTACATAAAATAATGAGCCATGTGCTCATAGGTCCTAGTTAGGGTCCTAGTGGAGATCTTAGGGGTCATAAGTCAAGATTGTGATTTTCTTGACAATGGAGGGTATGTGTATCTTGGAGGTGTTTAGGGGTCCTTCACTTCATGGTGGTGTCCTTAGGTTGGCCCATTGTGGGTCTAGGAGTCATGAAGAGCAACATTGGGAAAGTTGCTCAAAAGTTGCAAAAGTTGCATGACAACTTTTAAAAGTTGTCAAGCAACTTTTAAAAGTTGTCAAGCAACTTTTCCACCATGATGTCAAGTTCCTTAGGTTATCATGGAAAACCATAGTTTGGGCACACAGACCAAGGAAAAGGTAGTATAAGTACTTGCAAACCCTAAATTCATGGGTTGGATGTCAGGCATTGTACGGCCCTAGCAAGAATATCAGACTGAGACTGTAAAACTATTACTAGTCAGTTTGAATGAAGGAAACAAGCAAGTTAATGGATTGAGATACATCCAAAACTATGTGGTTTATCTTTCATGGTGTAAACACTTTCATTTCAAGCAATTAGTTTAAGTTTTTACTTGTAGATTGAGTGTGTGTTTAAATAGTCTGTAAATTGTCTTTTCACTGTCTAGTTTTGGATAGGATTGTGTAAATGAAGTCTTAACTCCATTCCCCGTTGTGGAACCACCATGAAACCATGGGGAATGGATGTGAAGAACCTATACTATAGTCCCAAGAAATAAGGGCCCTTCAAAATGTAGGAAGGCCAAGAAAAGACCTACTCCTAGGCGAGACTGGACAATGCCCGGTTAGGAGAGGTTAGATTGCAGAGGTCTTGGAGAGCAAGGTTGGACAGAGGAGAGTACATCCTTTGGAGGAGGTGTAGAGGAGTGTTAGAAGCATCATTGGTGTGAAGGAGGATCCTCCACCAATCCAAACAAGGTGGCTAACACACAAAACCTTCACTATGACCCAGGCAGACCACAAAACCCTGACAAAACCCTTAAAAACCCCAAAATTTGCCCTAGGCACTGTACGGCCACTTGGAGGCCCAAAACCTAGAAAATACTTAAGTCCTTGCCAATTTATTGGAAGTCCATTTTGGGAGTTTGGGTTGTGTATGCATCATTTGTGAGAGAAAGCCCTAAAGGACCGGGTAGGAGGCCTAATTGGTCCTAATCCTTGTAGCCCTGTTTTGTAAGCAAAATCACAAAACAGCGAAATCGGTAGAAAGGATCAAGGTAGAAACTTCTTGGGGGAACATGGGGGGATGTAAAACATGGTTTAAGACTTGATACAACCTTGCTAAGACCTTGAAAGGTGTGGAACAAGATTAGCCCTTATTAGCAATAGTAAGGGGTTTTGAGTCTCATGAGTAGGTGAGACCTTAGGAGCAGCATTGTAACTCATTGGTGGGTGGATTGGGCATGGTCAGGGGATTCCTCAAGCAAAGGGAAGTCCTAGAGACCCTAGGGTGTGTAGAGAACACCAGGTGATCCAAGGAAAGGATCCAAGAGCATAGACTAGGCTAGTCTATCCCAAACCCCATCCCATCAAAAACCACGGTGGGGATGAATACCCACAAGCTTGTTTTTGAACTCTTTAGAATTCCGCTCTATTAGGAGCCTTGTCCGGTTAAAGACTGATATAATAGGTTCTGTTAGGAACCGATCCTGTTAGGGATCACCCGGTTAAGGGATGGCTAGAATACCCGGTTAAGGGTTAAACCCTGTTAAAGGTTACCTTGTTAGAGGATTTCAAGAACTCAATGGTTTTGAGTCACCCTGTTAAAGGATTTATAGCAAGCTAGTTAAGGCTACCCTATTAAGGGATTTTCCAACTATTTAGGTGGTTAGAGATCAATAGGTATTACAATGATCTGGTAACAACACTCAATGCCAATGCAGATCTGCTTAAGCTCCTCTTCACCTTCTACACTCACACTCTACAGGTATCACTTCTCTCCTCTTGTCTGGCAAGAATCACGTATCTCTTCTCTTGGATACACACACACAACTTTTTCCAACAACCTCAGAAAGAAACACAACATCGACCTTATAGAAAACAGATAGGTCGGTAGCATAAACCCTAAACCCTGAACCTGTTAGGTTAAGGAATTCAAATGGTTCAATCCTGACTATTGAGCATACTACATTAAATGCAATAGTCTTGATTGAATCTCAAGACGTTCTCCATTGTTCATTTTCCACCGATTTCATGGCGGCTGATAATCCATCACGCGTTATCACTGTTTACAGACTTCACACATGCCTGAGGTAAATAGGAATAATCTCCTTCATGCAAGATCCTTCACGCGCACAAGGTTGACGTGGCAACATGATTTGTTCTTCATTACAATGCTAACTCATCACACAAAGTCACCGGTTGAGCCACACAGGCTTGAAGCACTTCAATCGGAAACCCTGAAGTTGAGACTACCAACCAGTAGTCATACAAGGCTTCCATGTGTTGGTTCTCGTAACCATATGTTAGTTCACCTTGAACAAACACAATGCTTCACTTTGGCACAAATGTCGGTTCACAATGTTATACCGGTTCTTGGTAACATACCGATTCTCTCCTCTTCAGCATATTGACATCAATGACAACATACAATGTCATCATGTCCACATGCTGGTTCACATAATGCCAACAATCTCCCCCTTTGGCATTGATGGCAATATACAAAGATATCTCTCTGCTTCACATCTTCTCCCCCTTTGACAACAATGCCAAAGTGGAGGCACAAGCTACCCTATTCCATTATGCTGCTCCCCCTAAGGAGTAGCATCCTTCAACACATCAATCCAAAAAAAAATTGACTATGCAATACTTGACTGATGTGGAGCATATGCCATTAGTTTTCCTCTTGAAGGGGCAACACCCCTAGTTCACCTCTTAAGTACATAAATGTAGCCTTTGGGAGAGGCTTGGTGAATATTTCTACTAACTGCTCCTTACTAGAAACATGTTCTAGTGCAATCTCTTTGTTCTGAACCTTTTCCCTCAAGAAATGATACTTAAGCTCAAAGTGCTTGGTTCTAGAATGTAAAACTGGATTCTTGGAGATATTAATTGCACTAGTATTGTCATAAAATATACTTACCGATTCATATACAGGAACTTTGGAGCCATTTAATACATGCTTCATCCAAATTGTTTGAGTGCAGTTCATGAAAGTTGCAACATACTCTGCTTCCACTGTAGACTGAGAGATACAGCTCTGCTTCTTACTCATCCATGAGACCAGTCTACCATCTAGAAAGAATGCACCACTGGTTGTGCTTTTTCGGTCATCTACATTACCTGCCCAATCAGCATCTGTGTATACTTTTAAGTTGAAATCCTTGCTATATCGATACCACAATCCATAATCAACAGTTCCCTTCAGATACCTAAGAATCCACTTGACTGCAACCAAGTCGGATTCTCTTGGGCTTTTCTGGAACCTTGCAATAATGCCAACTGAATGTGCAATATCTGGTTTGCTATGCACTACATAATGCAACTTACCAATCATTGATCAGTATTCCTTCTTATCAACCAATGCTAAGTCATCTTCTTTGGATAATTTACAACCGGTCACCATCGGAGTACCAACCGGTTTGCTATCTTCCATGCCAAATGTCTTCAACACCTCTTTGACATACTTAGATTGAGTGATAAAGATTCCATCTTTCATCTGCTGGATCTACAATCCAATGAAGAATTTAATCTCCCCTATGAGTGACATCTCAAACTCTTTCTTCATCTCATCTGCAAACTCATGACTCATTTTGTCATCTCCACCAAAGATAATGTCATCAACAAATACCTCACAGATCAGGATTTGATCTCCTTCAGACTTCAAGTAGATATTGGTATCTTCACTAGTTCTCTCAAATCCAATCTTCACAAGATGGAAATGCAGACGTTCATACCAAGCTCTAGGTCCCTGCTTTAGACCATATAAGGCTTTATGTAGCCTACATACCATGTCACTATCTTCAGATAGGGAAAACCCATCTGGTTGCTCTATATACACCTTCTCTTCAAGTACACCATTTAGGAATGTAGATTTTACATCCATTTGATATACTTTGAAACCTTTAAAAGCTGCATATGCAAGAAGCATACAAACTCCTTCCAATATGGCTACAGGAGCAAAGGTTTCTCCATAGTCTTCTCCTTCTTCTTGAGCATATCCTTTGCACACCAATCTGGCTTTTCTCCTAATCATCGTGCCATCCTCATTTAGCTTATTTCTGAAGACCCATTTGGTACCAATGACATTTTTATGCTCCAGTCTGGGTACCAAAGACCATGTACCATTTTTCTCTATCTGGTCAAGTTCCTCTTCCATTGCCTTGATCCAGTCTTCATCTTTATGTGCCTCTTTGAATGTTTTAGGCTTGAATTCAGAGATCATACATGAGTTTTCTCTAACTTTTCTTCTTGTAAGGATTCCTGCATCCTTATCTCCTATGATTTGATTAGGATCATGATTCAGTTTGACATACCGAGGAATGGTCTTGATGGATTCCTCTTGCTTTTCTTCTTCATCCTCATCTCCATTAGTATCAGCATATACATCTACCGGTGTAGGAACACTGTTACTGGTACTTGGTTGACTAACAACCGATTCCCAGAAGGTTACAACTAGTTCTTTTACTGCTTGCTTACTGCCGGTTTCCTCCAATTTCTCAGAGGTTTCACCAACTCGTACATTGATGCTTTCCATGATTCTCTAAGTCCTATTATTGAAACACTTGAGAGTTTTTCTCTTGGTGGAATACCCTAAGAATATTCCCTCATCACATGTCGCATCAAATTTGCTCTGGTGTTCACTCCTCTTGATGTAACATTTGCTACCAAACACTCTAAAGTAGCTAACCACAGGTGTCTTACTAGTCCAATACTCATAAGGATTTTTATCCTTACCTTTCTTGATGAGTACCTAGTTCATTGTATAGACTGCGGTGCTCACCGCTTCTCTCCAAAAGGTGTGGGCTACCTTTCCTTGAATCAACATAGTTTTAGCTCCTTCAACCATAGTCTAGTTATTCCTCTTTGCTAGGCCATTCTATTGTGGAGTCTGGGGGGCAGACAGTTGTCTCTTGATGCCATGTTCTTCACAGTACTTGTTGAATTCACTAGAAGTGAATTCCCTTCCTTGATCAGTTCTCAGGCACTTGATCCTTTGACTGCTTTCCTTCTCCACTAATGCTTTGAAAGCTTTAAACTTTACAAAAGCTTCAGACTTATCTTTCAAGAATGTGACCCACATCATTCTTGAACAGTCATCAGTGAGAATCATGAAGTACCTATCACCCTGAACAATACTAGTTTTGATAGGACCACACAAATCAGTATGCACGGGATCAAGCAAATTGTCAGCAGTGAAAGATTTACCTTTAAAGGTTGAGGAAGACATTTTCCCCAATTGACAATCTTTGCACAAGGTATTATCTGGTTTGCTTAGCACCGGCAACCCTCTAACTGCCTTGATCTTACTAGCCTTCACAATGTTATCAAAGTTTACAAGGCACAGTCTCCTATGCCATATCCAGCTATCATCAAATTTAGCCATAAGACATGTACTTATATTTGCATTCAATTGAAATAGGTTACCTTTGGTTTGCATGCCGGTGGCCACCAATTCACCATTCTTTCCTTTGATTCTGCACACTCCATTCTTGAATTCTAGAGTGAGGCCACTGTCATTCAGCTGGGCAACACTTAGAAGATTGTGTCTGAGACCATCAACCCAATACACATTGTCAGCACTACTCTTTCCATTCAGAGAGATGGACCCTCTATCTTTGACCATGCATGGTGCATCATTGCCAAAACGAACCACACCACCATCATACTCTTCCAAGGATAGAAACTTTCTCTGGTCACCAGTCATATGGTGAGAACAGCCACTATCAATGATCCACTCATTGGAATTATCAAACCGGGAGACAAGAGCCTTCTTGTCTGACACATCTTCCTTGACAGCAACAAACACAATATCTTCATTTTCTTCATCCTCTGATTCCTCATCTGTGACACCTTCATCAACTGCCACAAAATAGTTTCTCCGGTTTCCTCCTTTGAATTTCTTGAACCTTTCTGATTTGTCCTTGTTGTCGCCATTAGGACAGTTTACAACAATATGTCCTATCTAGTTACACGAAAAGCATTTCAAAGGAATCTTACCTTTGTATTTGTTGGTTCCTTTAGGAAGTTTCCTGGCAAGGAGAGCTTCAAATGCCATCAGAATCTCCTCATCATCCATTTCTTTGTTCTGTCTTGGTTCACCACTAGTGCTAGCTTCTTTTCCTTTTATGGATGGTACAGCAGAAGCTTTAAAAGTTGATTTAGTCTTTTGAACACTGCCATCAAAACTATTTAGCTCATAGGCTATCAATTTTGCAATGATGGAGTCTAGGGATACCTTAGTCTTTTTTATTGATCTTAGCTCCTGAATAGTAGCAACCCTTATTGCATAGACCGGTAATAAGGATCTCAGGACTTTGCGTACCACAATGGAATCTTCCATTTTACCACTTGCACTCTTGATATCTCAAACAACGGTTTTGATTCTTATTCCATACTATTGAATGCTCTCACCTTCAACCATCCGCATGTCTTCAAACTTCCCTCTAAGGCTTTCTTCCTTAGCTTGTTTTATATGCTCATCACCGCCATAGATATTTTCAAGAGTATCCCATACCTCTTTGGGATTTACCTTATCTTGGACATCAATAAACTCAATGTCAGATAAACTACTAATTAGGGCTTCCATGACTTGTCCATTCTCCTGCATCTTTCTCTTTTGGTCATCAGTGAGAGTACCAGTAGGGGCAACATAGGCATTCTCAACATAGCTTCAATGTTGAGCACCCATGCTTCTGATTTATATCTTCATTCTGTCTTTCCATATACTGAAATTTTCTCTATTAAACTTTGGACCTTCCCTCTTCATCATTAGACTGGGATCTTTACCTCAAGTGGTTAAGCTTATAACAGAGAGGACCTGGAGGATGCTCTGATACCAATTGATAACACAATGATGAACGGATAGTACCAAACCGGTACTGAGAGGGGGGGGTGAATCAATACAGACAAAAACACAATCTTAAACTGGTTTGTCAGCAGACACTATGCATTGATAGACAAACAATAACATCGGTCCTTAATCAAAGTACAACTGGCAAAACCCAGAATAACTGAGACAAGCATAAACTGGTTAACACTTATCTTCTCGTACAATCTAACACTTCATTTCCATTTCACCCTAATGCATGAACAAGTAATCTACCATCAAAGATATACATATAAGCAACTAGATCAACATGGTTCACCGCTTGACAGAAAACAACATAGCATCACATGAAGAAGACATCACACATGACACACATATTTTTCACGTGGAAACCCAACTGGGAAAAACTATGGTGGGGATGAATACCCACAAGCTTGTTTTTGAACTCTTTAGAAGTCTGCTCTGTTAGGATCCTTGTCCAGTTAAAGACTAATACAATAGGTTCTATTAGGAACCGATCCTATTAGGGATCACCCAGTTAAGGGTTAAACCCTGTTAAAGGTTACCTTGTTAGAGGATTTCAAGAACTCAATGGTTTTGAGTCACCCTGTTAAAGGATTTATAGCAAGTCGGTTAAGGCTACCCTGTTAAGGGATTTTCCAACTGTTGAGGTGGTTAGAGATGAACAGGTATTACAATGATCTGGTAACAACACTCAATGCCAATGTAGATCCGCTTAAGCTCCTCTTCACCTTCTGCACTCACACTCTGCAGGTATCACTTCTCTCCTCTGGTCTGGCAAGAATCACATATCTCTTCTCTTGGATACACACACACAAATTTTGCCAACAACCTCAGAAAGAAACACAACATCGACCTTATAGGAAATGGATAGGCCAGTAGCATAAACCCTAAACCCTGAACCTGTTAGGTTAAGGAATTCAAATGGTTCAATCCTGACCATTGAGCATACTACATTAAATGCAACAGTCTTGATCCAATTTCAAGACGTTCTCCATCGTTCGTTTTCCACCGATTTCATGGCGGCTGATAACCCATCATGCATTATCATTGTTTATAGACTTCACACATTCCCGAGGTAAATAGGAACAATCTCCTTCATGAAAGATCCTTCACGCGGACAAGGCTGACGTGGCAACATGATCTCTTCTTCATTACAATGCTAACTCATCACACAAAGTCACTGGTTGAGCCACACAAGCTTGAAGCACTTCAACCGAAAACCCTGAAGTTGAGACTACCAACCGGTAGTCATACAAAGCTTCCATGTGCTGGTTCCCATAACCATATGTCGGTTCGCCTTGAACAAACACACTGTTTCACTTTGGCACAAATGCTAGTTCACAATGTTATACCGGTTCTTGGTAACATACCAGTTCTCCCCTCTTCAGCATATTGACATCAATGACAACATACAATGTCATCATGTCCACATGTCGGTTCACATAATGCCAACAGATCCTTGGATACATATTTTCTTAAGGTACAAATTTCCATGATATTTTTAGTGAGTCAATCCAAGTGAGCAACAGGATCAGCCATAGGATCAATGGGAGCAACAATATTTTCATCAATGTAATGAGTTAGTCCTTTTTCCATAAGTTTACTCCATGCATCAACTTTCCAAGTACCATAATTATGAGGAGTTAAGAGAGAAAACTTAGGAGAACCCATAGAAAAAAAATGGAAAGAACACAAGAGCACAAAAGCACAAGAGACTCCCCCCAAATTCAATCAATCAAAGTACCCCCCCCCCCCCAAATGATGATTTTGGCACTTTATATGTAGTGCGTGTATAATAGGCCACTTGCAAACAATGGCAAGCTGCACTTTTAATTTTGTTTTACAACTACCCTAATAGGCTGAGAACTAAAATGCAAAAGATCACAAAAATAGATCTATGCAATACAAGTGCCAAATTGGCCAAAAAAGACCATATGTTGAAAGTAAAATTTCTACTCAAAATCTCCTCAAACTGATAGCATATTATGAAAGTAGATGAAAAATGGCACCTGAAAAGGAGTTCGTATAAGCCCAAATGGAGTCCCAGAAGTTGCAAAAATGGGGATTGGACAGGTATAGTCACCAAAACCTGAGATTTCTGAAAAATATGTCCATCAAAATCAGAAAATAATACCACCACGAGAAAGTACACAAAAAATTAGCCCATTTCAAAAAATATTGCACCAAAAAAGGAGCAAAAATGGGCAAGATATGGCCATTTGAAGTTGAACTGCAAAATCGAAAAGCCAAATGAGAGGGGCCAGCCAAATTTTCAAAAAAATAATGACGACAACAATTTGTGAGGTTAAATTTGACGTCTGTATGGCTGTCACCAAAACTTTGCCTCCCTGCCTATGTGGCGTTCGTGCAGTACAGATGTGATGACTTGGTAAATGATGTGGTTCGTACAAAAATGATGTGGCAAGTATAGATGAACACGTGGATGCTGACATGTTGGGCTAGGTGGCAAGGTGATGTGTCATCCGTATGTAGATGTGGTCATCCAAGTGGCTGCATGGGAGGTAACACGTGGCGTTGATGCTAGGTTGGCAGAAAGGAAACCTGTGTGGGGCCAACGGGAGAACCCGGATGTCAGCGGTCGACAGGTGCAGGGTCACTGGGAAGTGGTGGGAAGAACGGGCGTCAGTGGGGAGGTGAGCAGAGGCGGGAGGAACCAGAGGTAGAACATGTCATTGGATGAAATAGTGACGTCGATGGAGATTTGCAGGTGTCGGAAGACAGAGCAGCGACGGGAGGCACCAGAGGTAGAACATGCTGACCGGAGAGGGTTACCGGTGGGTACAGTCCTGCAACTTCTGCGGCAGGAGGAGTACGGGGGGTGGGGTCAAAGTACCCCCCCTCCCCAGTAACAAATTTATTTATTTTTTAATGTTTTAAAAAAAATAAAACTGCGAAATAAGATATAAATTAAAAAAATCGCAGAAAATTTTTTTTTTTAAATTTTATTTTTTTTTGAAAAATTTGTACCGTACAACTTAATAGGCTGAAAAATTTTCTCCAAGCCCAAAATTTGGCTTTCACCCAATAGAGGCGAATTTATAGTCAAAATTCATGGAAACGGTCACCTAGACTCAATGGCAAGGTCGAATCTGGTCTAGGACGCCTCCAAAATATGTTACTCCTCATATCTACCTCTCGATGTTGTTCAACCATGCCTCTCAAAGACGAATCAATGACGCTCTAATGGCTATGATACCATGTGAGATTTTGCCAAGATCAAGAGCTCAATGAAAAGTACAAAATAGAGAGACAAAATATAGGACAAGAATAAATTGTATTCTCATCAATAGATAAATGATCAAAAGATCAATAGTTGTTGTTTAATACAAAGAATATGAGCCTACTTATATAGGCAAGGCTATATGGATATGTGCGCACACAAACATGACATGTGGCTCAATAAGAAACAAGGGTAGGTAGGAAATAGGTGTGGTAGGTAGGAAAAACAATATAATATTCCACATGAGGTGGATCACCCACCGAAGGTGGAATGTAACAACAAGACCACAAAAGGTGGAAATTCTCCTACACACACTATCCCAATGTGGCACAAACACCCAAATGTCTCATACCCAAACTACTATGAAATGCATTTCCTAAGTAAACTTAAGTAATGTGTAATAATATCCAACATGAATAAATATTTACACCATCAAAATTTAATATTTTTTGGGTTCACAAACATTGAGGTTAAAATTTGTATGATGATATGAATCCATAAAATTATGTGTAGTCCCAATGGTAAGTGCACAAAGTTGAGTCCACTTGTAGTGGAACTTTTGGAATTAATCAAAAATTTGAAATCATGATCAACAAAATGGGATCTCACTCAAAATGAAATGAGATCCTAAATTGCTTCAAGATCCAGAGCCAAAAATTAGAACAAGATCCCATTTATCAATAGGGTCCCAAGCCAAAATTTATGAAACAAGATCCTTTTTAAAACTAAACAAGATCCCATTTGGTTTTAAATGAGATCCCGTTTCAAAAATCCATTAAAAAATCTAGTGACGGGTCATTTTCAATGTGAAAGTGAACGTGATCCCAATCTGAGAACCATAACCCCAACTATCCTAGCTCCCAAGCTAGTATATCTTTTCATTTTTTCTTCTAGTTCTATTTTTAATATTATTATTTTTGTTTCTAATAGAAAAAAAAATTATATGTTAATATTTTATAATTTTAGTTTGTTTTTTTGTTATAAATATAAAGTATGGTGTTTTAAAAAATTAAGATATGTGTTGTATTTAGGGATTAAAAAAATAATCATTTTTTTTACTTGGAAATCATAGCTTTTATTTCACATGTATAAACCTAGACTAGAAACAAACAATCAACTTTAACCAAAAATAACCTTTAAGCCTACACAAGAAACTGTAGACATCTAAAAATGGTCAACGCTTGCAGAATCATACTTTAACATTTGCGCATTGCCTTATTTTAGGGTTTTTGCATTGCATTAACATTTCTTCTATGTTGTGCACTTGGTCTTTATCATTTGCGAGCATCGAGTCCTTCTTCTACATTCTTCATTTGTCTCGCTTTCGAATTTGGTCTTGTTGATAATAATCTTCAGTCATGATTTTGCTCAATCTTATCTTGTCATATCAATGTGCGTGCTCATTTGTCATATTTTGACATCATCAATTCGATTTCATTCTGGACATCATCAATTCGATTTCATTCTGGACATCGTCAATCCTAATCGATGATAGAATTAGGGTTGTGTCCTCCTGTCAATCTTATTATCTTGCGATCGATTTGTCATCGATCCTTGTCAATCTTCGTCCTCTTGTCAATCTCGTCAATTTTGTGATCGATTTGTCATCGATCGTTGTCCTTTTCAATCTTGTCATTTTGCAATCGATTTGTCATTGATCCTTGTCAACTTGTCAATCTTGTCATTTTGCGATCGATTTGTCATCAATCGTGTCAATTTGGATCAATTAGTCATTGTTCCTCATCAATTGGCGCCTATCAATTTGATCTCTTTGTCAATCTTGGTCAATTTGTTAACCAATCAAATCATTTATCAGCATTGGTCCTTTGTTAATTAGAATCATGATCAAATTGACATCAATTATCTTTTTTCAAGACCTAATTGTCATCCTTGCATTTCTAATTCATCTTCTAAGGTTTTATGATTTATTCATAAAATCTTGTTTGTCATTTTCCCTCTAGGATTAATAATTTATTTATCTATCCTAAGTCTTCTTGTCACAATTAAATATTTATTTAATTGGCTAATTAATTCCTCCTCTTTTTGTAAATTAATTAATGAATGAAAAATTATTAATTAATTTACCCAATTTTCATCAATTTCCTAATTTCCAAGTCATCATTTCTAACCTAATTTTCTAATTTCTCCAAAATTCCTAAATGTCTATTTCTATTTCAAATTCTTGTCATAATCCTTGCATAGCAATTTGTCATACACTTGTCATAATTTTTCTATTCTTGATTTGAATTTCCATTCGAATCAATTTCATGCTAATCTTGTCTTTTCTCCAATTTATCTATAAATTGGATGAATTTCTTTAATCATGGTCCCCGATCGATCAATCAATCATGCTTCTAGTATCTTTATGTTGTCTTGTCAATCTTGCTTTCATCTCATGCTTATGCACTTGTAGGTGAGATCCACAAACAAAGCAATTTGAAGGAGAAAGAAGGACAATGGAGAATCATGGAGGAGACATTCGCATTTGTGATGGTTTGAGTTTGAATTGAATGTTTTATTTTCATATCTCTATTGAATGTTTGTAGGTTTTGTTATCATTGCAATCTGGTTTCGTGATTGAGCTAGTTTAATATCTACTTGCTTTGATGATTTCCAATTTCCTAGCTACATTTTTTGGTGAACCCAACGTGAACTAACTCCCCTAACCATGTTTTTGAGTGCTTTTGAGCTAATTTGCTAGTGAAAAATCAAGAAACAGGGCGACTCAGAGCTTTCTGGACACTTCTGCGCCCGTGTCAAAGCATTATGTGCCTATGTGGGTGCCTTCTGCGCCTGTGTAAGGTGTTATGTGCCTATGTAAGGTACACAGGTGCAGCTTGATGCTGCATAGGTGCAACTTGATGGGTTTTGTGCCTGTGTTAAGGCAATTTGTGCTTGTGTAAAAATAAAAAAAATCATTCTCTTTCTTGCATTCTGCTCTTTTTTGGTACTGATTCTCTGTGCAGCACCTTGGCGTTATGTGTGATGAAGACAAAAAAAGAATGAAACTACTTACAAATTTTATGCAAGTTCGCTAAGTCAAAGACTAAACAAATCAAACTTCTAACTTAGTGATTTTGCAGGTTGCCTTATATTCCAACCAAACTTTGTGTTTGTGATTCATAATTAGGCACCTAGTATGTTTGCTAAGTAGGATGGAATGAACATGTGTTCACTTTGCTTGTCGAGTTTGACATTGGAGTAGGAGAGTATGCTCTCATCCTTCTTAGGGTGATCAGAAATCCAGATCTTCGATACCATTCTCATGTCTTGGATTGTTTTTTACCTTGAGAGGGCCTGCCTTCCCGACCATTTGCTTTCTTTTGCAAGCAAGTGACAATCATGAGAAGGGAATGACCCAAAGTGAGCACAGCTAGAGTACCTTGGCATTCTAACTCACTATAAACAAATACCTGATGGGCGAAAGCTTTGAAGGAAGGGTTACGTGGGAATTGTAGTTACTTGGGAAGTGATGACCCTTGGACTCTTTCTCATAGAAACATCTAAGTAGGGCCTCATAGTCTAAATCATGCTTGCGCGACTACATTTGTTTGGTATCTTGGTGGGCCTATGTCTCAATCACGCTTGTGTGACACCAAGGAGTAGCGCTTAACAAAAATCCTTATTAAACACCTTGTATTTAGAGGCCAAAAATACTTCTAGTTGCTTGAGAAGGAGGAGTTCAGATACTTGGAAGAGATACTAAGTTCGCCATGGGGAGATTTCCATGGGGACTAATGCTTGGCTGCCCTAAGAAGTGAGTGTCATGGAGGGGAGCCCGTGGGGTCAAGCATCTATGTATTCTCCTTGAATCTCATAACGAGTCTACCTCTCAAGTACCTACTGTCTTTACCTACCATAAGAAATGTGTGAATGAGCATGATTGTCTTGAGTCTAAGTTAAAATATCTTGTCTTCTTTGCTTGTCAAAAGTTGAGTTGTGTCTCATTTCAAAAACAAGATAAATTGATTCAAAACAAGGTTAAACACAAGAGTATTTCATTCAACAAAGTTCAAAACACCTTCAAACATGGCTCTCAAACATTTTTTTCAAAATCTTGTCTCAACATTCATGTCACTTAGATTTAGGTCCTCCATTGTCCATACTTAGGGCTTAAAGCATCATTCTTGCATTCCACTTGGTTCATTTCATTTAGGTGTCCATTTGCATGTCCTTATTAGGTTCTCATTTAGGTGTCCCCTTGCATGTCATTATTAGGTCTTCACTTAGGTGTCATATTGCATGTCCAACATTAGGTTCATCCTAGGTTTGCATTTTTCAAATTCATTATCAACTACCAAGGTTAGGTTTCACCTAGGTCATACTCCTTTGCATATCAATAAGGGTCATCCATTTGCATGTGTCTTCTTGCATTAGAGTAATACCATTTCATAATTCAACCTTAGGTTTTGTCTTAGGTTGACATTGTCATACATTTGCATTTGCATCTTTGTCCTCATAACATTAGGTCACATTTGCATACCCTAGGTCTCTTCATTAAGCTTAGGTCATTATCATATCATATTAGGGTCATTTGCATAGTAATTGTCCCTTTGCATATAGTGTCAAAACTAGGTTTTGTCATACTTGAGTAATGCAATTCTTTGATAAACCCTAAGTCATTTTTAGGAAGTCTAGACCTTATCAAACTTTTGTCTTTTTGTCATCAATGTCATTTGGTCAAACCTAGCTTAGTATCCAAGCATATAGGTGAGACATTGTCAATTTGTCCTATTGTCACTTGGTCCTTTTGTCCTTTGAGGTCTAGACATCATTTCAATTTCCTAAGGGTCTCATTTTTAGAATTACATTCATGAGTTTGTCAAAATCTTGAAAAACAACAAAAACATTAAGTTGCATTGTCATCCTTTAGGTTGCATTTGTCAATCCCATTAGTTGCATCGCATAGTGACATGTTTGTTGAAATGAGGTCTCAACCTTCTTACGAAGCCATGTCATCACAATTGAGCAATCAATTATTGTCAATCCAATCTCTACATGTCTCAGAACTTGGATCAAACTTATCATGATGATGTAAATGTCCAAATACAAAAACTAGAGGAGAAACTAGCTCAAGAAAATGAGATTTTGGAACAAAGAGTGAAAAACATTGAGAAGAATAGATCACAAATGTCCAAAATGTTTCAAAAATTTCCAGGTCAAAATCCAAAGATTGAGCCAATTGATGTAAGATCTCTTCTTGAACGATCAGACATACCAGCTCTCCTCTCCCAAATAGAGATGATGAAACAATTTCAAGAAAAGAGACAACATCAATTTCAACATTATGTGTCTCCACAACAAGAACAAGAAGGTGTTTACTATCAATCAGATTTTCAACCAATACAACCAATGGTTCAACCAATTGTTCAACATATACAACCAACACAACCAATGGTCCAATTTCAACAATATGTCCAACCAACTATACAATGTCAACAAATAGTTCAACCAATGGTGGAATATCGACAAGTTCAATCAACATATCAATGTCAACAACCACAACCAAACATTCAAAAACAATGGTTGCAGCACACACCAAGCCAAGTTTCAAACATGTTGGAACAATTGAACCAAGTCCAATATCAAAACATGACATCAGATCATAACCAACTCCTTGCCAAACAAGTTCAAATTCCAGATACAACTATGTCAAAACCTCAAAAGAAAGGTGGCTTTATTGCAATGATCTTAAGGAAATTACCAAGTGAGTTCTTTGAAGAAGATCAAGATAATACAATTATGTCTAGCAATGCCTCATCTCCCCACAAACAAATTGACTCTCCAGTGGCATCTATCCCTACACCTCTAGAAGTTTCACAAGAACCTTCCATATTGTCTTCATCAAATAATACACCCAAGGATGAAATTATCCAAGGGCTATCCATAATTGATTGCCAAGATAATCCAATTCATGATGCACATCCTTGTCATGTTTTAGAAATACAAGACCCAATGCCACCATGCACTTTATTGCCATTACCTATTTTAGAGGACCCCATTCGAAGTCCCTCTTCCTCATGTTCAAGCATTGATTCCTTGCCAGAATCTATCACAAATGTTCAAAGTTCATTTCCTTCATGCCAAAACATTGATCCCTTGTCAGAATCCCCCATGCATATCCAAAGTCCAACCCCATGTCAAGAGGATAATTTAGAGCATGAAGAAATGTGTCTTGAAATAGATCAAGATCAAGATCCTGAAACCTTATCATCCCATCCAATTGTTGACCAGGATCCCATTTCCCCAGACACTTGCAATGATTCCATTATTCCTGTCCATTCTATCTAAGAACACAATATCCTTTCAAATCCCATTGGCATTCCACTTCCTAAGAAAGATCAAGATATCCCTTCCATCCTTTCTGATGATCCCATTAAAAGTCAAGAGCAAAGCACCCTTTAAAGAGGATTCCAATGATCTTCCTCCTTGTCAAGACCCTATCATTCCTTCAGATCCTCCACAAGATCCACTTGTTCCTCCATCTCCACGTCCTAATCCAGCATATCCACTCCAAGATCGCATTTCTTTTGATGATCCCATTATTTCTCCCATTCCATCTCTTGAAGAACCTATCATTGAACCATGTCCACTACACAATCCTAGTCCCCCTCATGATCCTAATCCCCCTCATGATTCTAACGTGTCAGTGCAAGATGTTCATGAACCCTCGACATGCATAATGGGTTCTTCCACTTTGGTGCAATCCGATCCACTTCAAGATCTCATTATTTCTCTCATATCATATCCACCTCATAATGGACTCGCGTCTTCTTCCCAAAGAAAAGAGTATCCTACAAGTCAAGATATTCATAAAGGCAAAGGGGTAGATCTCCGTGAGAAAGAACCCCTCCATATCAAAGAAGATCTTAAGGGTCATGTCTACACAACTCATTCTCAAGACTTTGGTATCCCTCCATCAAAATCAAAACATACACCTTCCCCATCATACTTTCCATCCATCTTAGGTCCTTATATCCCTTTGTCCTCTATGCAAGGTCAGCAAAGGCACACATCCTTGAGTAAATTTCAGCAATCCAAAAGAAGCCCATTTCATTCATATCCATCCATGCATTCCTTTCCCCCTCCAAGCAATTTGAATGCCAAGTATAAAAGTCCTAAGTCTAGCAATCCACATGTATTCAAGGATCAACATGTCCAATATAATCGACATGTCAAAACAAAGAACAATATGATCTATAAAGAAAAAGAAATATCCAAAAGGCCACAAAGGCCCACTGAGCAAAATAAATCAAAGTCAAAATCTATATGGGTTCCTAAATCCCTTGTGCAAGCTATGTGTTCCAAAGAACAACAAAAACATGAAAAATCCAAAAAAATGTGGGTTCCTAAGCAGCTTCTTAAAGGACAAAAGCCTAAAGAAACATCAAAATTGGCATCTAAAATTGCTATTCCTCCATCCAAACCTTCCAAGTCTATTTCTCCACCACCTTCTTCATCCGTTTTGGGCCCTTATTTCCCAAAATCCATAGCCTTTCCTTCGTCAAAATCTCAATATCCAAAATACATTTTTCCTCCATCAATCCATCACCCCTCAAGGTGTGTGCCAATGTCGATCTTGCCAACATTTCCATCCACTGAAGCCCAATTCTTCCAATACCCTATCCATTATCCAATGCATATTTTCCATCCTTCAATCCCTTTGATCCCATCCTTTGCATAAATCCTTGCCTTAATTTCATCTCTTTTTCCATGTCCTTATCCGACCAACATCTTTGAGCATACTTTTAAAGGTCATGGTCCATTTTTTTTTCAAGGCTACTATCCAAAAAAAAAAAAAAAAGGCGCTTGAGTCCTTCTTCCATCCCCTATCATGTGTCCACCTTCTATTGAAAAAGTCAAAATACAAAATACAAAAAAAAAAAAAAAAGTGAGAAAAAAAAATAATAATAATAATTCGTCCACTGGGGAAAACCTGGCAAACAAGCGCCTTGGGCAAGTACCATGATGAAAACCTAGCAAACAGGCATCATGCATAATCTATGAACTTCTTGCATACCATACTTGGGGTAGGTTTCCTCCTTCATATCCTATTACCCTTCATTATCCTATCATACCATGTCATTACCCCTTCATATCCTATTGTCCCTCATGTCCAGTTTCCCTTTCCACCTTTGATCTTGACAAGGCTGAGGATCTTCATGAGCATCATGCATCTTGTTTGTAGCTTTTAGTCCATCACAGCTTTTGGTATTTATCCATTTGATTATTACAACCTTTCATCCATATTCCCTGTCTTATTGCAACTTTCTACCACTATCCCTTAGCCTACCCCGACCTTTAGTCCATGTCCCTTATCCATTCTTGGTCTTTCTTATCCTATCCATATCTTATCACTATCCATACACTCTTTTTCATTCCTTGATCTTGATCTAACATAACGACGCAAAATTTAAACATGGTTTCAAAAACCTCTCGACATATCCCTCATGCCATGTCACTGCTTTACATTGTCATATCCAGTCTCTTGTCCCATCACGCAATAGCCCTTGAAAATTGCATCTGCATTGTCTCCATAATAAAAGGCCTTTGTCTTCCCTCTATTCACCAACATTTTAGAAAGCCTATTTATTCACCTATCATATTCCTTGCCTTGCTAGACACTGGGGGCAAAATCATAACAATTGAAAAATGTCCTGAAATAATCCAAAAACATTCATATAACATCCTGAAATAATCCAAAAACATTCATATAATGTCCTAAACAAAATCCAAAAAAATCAAAATGTCCTGAAAAAATCATAAAAATTGAAAAATGTCCTGAAATAAATCCAAAAAAAATGGCAAAATGTCCTGAACAAAATCCAAAAAAATCAAAACGTCTTGAAAAAATCATAAAAATTGAAAAATGTCTTGAAAAAAATCAAAAAAAATGTTCTGAAATAAAACCCCTAAAATGTCAAATAAAGTCCTGAAAAAATAAACAAAAATTTCAAAATCCAAAAACAAGCATTTTGCAATAAATGATCCCTTTGTGCATAGACAGATCGCTGAGCATACATCCAATGACAATCAATCACACACTGTGCTTTACTGAAATCACGCATTAACAGATGAACTTTTTCAATCAAACCAGACATTCAAATTGATCACAATTGTCTTATCAATCGAACATCAACATCAATATCATTTGTCCTTGTCACTACTATCATGGGTCTTATACAAGGTGTGGTATACTCAAAACCAGACTGTGTCCTGTCTTAGACGGGGTACTGCATTCCTTGAAACCAGATGGCATGATCGTCCTATCAACACTTTCAACTTTTGACAATGAAGATCAAGATGTTTGTTTGACTTGTTGGAATTAGCGAGTCTTATCATTTATTGATTTATCTTCGATCATGTTCCTATGTTGCTCGATGATGTCACTGAGTGATTTAGACTGACCAGGATGGTTCATGGTCCCTTTTTTGTGGTGTTTGCTGTTTGTGGAATGTTTGTCACAAACTGGGGCAACTATATCATTGGGTGTCTATGATAAGTATGTTCGCTTTGTGAACGCCGCACATACCTTGACCCTTGATGTATGCACCCTAGGATGCTTCACTCATTCCTTATGTGCGATGTGTCTATCCTTTGCAAAAAGGGTTGCGTTTCAGCTCTAGCCTTCAATGCCATGATGCTCTGCATCTGTTTTGCTACATTAAATAAAGGTTCTCACCTACAAAGTGCATTAGTGAAAGCAAGTTTTTCTTCGTCTCTAACTATCCTCTATCTCATTTCTTCTTACTAACATTTCTTTTGTCAGTTTGGGTAGTCAGTTCAGTCTAGTTCTCTGATCTCCAAAAACATAAGCTGCATCTTGCATTCATTGATTAGTACATTTGCATTATAACCATTGGTTAGTGCATTTGCATTATCTCAAGCATTATATCAAGCATTTTATCCATTTCATAAATGCATCAAAAACACATAAAAATATATTCATACATGTTCCACAATGGTACATAAATAGTACATAAGCCATCCATACATAGTAAACATAAGCCATAACACATTGCGTCCCATCATATAGCTGCATATCATATCATATATCAAAATAATATTGGAGTACAAAATTGGACTATCTGTCCTAAGTATGGCCCGCAAGCTGAATACATAATGTCAAACTACATATGTCTCTTTCATAAGGAGCATGTGCCTCTATCACTGGGTGCTTCCTCTATCCTCCTCATCCCTGCCATGTCTCAAAGATGATGTCCCTCCTGTCCTTGGTCCTGGCTATGGTGGTCTCATAGGTCCACTCACCCCCATGCTGCTCACTGACCTCCGAGAATGTGGCCTGCTCTCTGTCCTTGATCGTGCCCGATATGACGATGCTCTCTGCTCTGGAGGAACTACACTCGCATATAGTGTCCTCCAATGGTGTATCTCCTCTCCTATCTCTGCCAACATCTGTTCCATCTCATGTGCACTGGCCTCCCTAATCGACCCAATATACTCGGTGACTATCTGCTCTTCTTGTTGTGCCTGGGCTATTGCTGTATCTCGAGCCGCTGTAAGTCTAGCTATCTCTTCTCTGAACTGATCATGCTCTGTCCTCAAGATAGTGTCATGTCTCTCTAATGTTGCAATGTGATCATGTTGACTCGCTATGGTAACCCTGCATATCTCCATCTCCTCTATGCTAGTTGTCTCCGGCTCTATGGGTATATCCTGCAATGACTCCTGATCGGCTGAATCTGGCTCATAATATTCATCCTCATCATCTCTGTCCTTTTCATCCCCCTCATCCTCATCACCGCCCTCATCCTCCTCATCCTCATCTCTATCCTCATCATCTCCAATGAGTGGGAAGTCCTCCTGTCTCCTCGGTACCGGAATATCAGGATCTGTCAATGGCACTAGCCGTCGTCGTGCAAACCACCACTCATACTCCTCTGTCATCCCAGCATCCACCACATTTGATCTCCAATCCCACTATCTCTGCTATAGCTATGTGAAATCGACATATGCTATGTGTGGCTGAATCATCCTCCCCCACTGACTCGTCTCTCTGTGCGATCGGGCAAAGTGTGCAGTCCCTCTAGGTACATCTTGCCTCTCTCCAAACTGTCATCTGACTCTCTCCGATAGGTACATCTCAATTACTCTCTGACGATTCACTAGTCTTCCAATCAGGTATCTCTCCTGTTTGCAATACAGTAGCTCATCACTATCATTTGACCATCCAGGGCAATCAAGATATGGCCTCCATGTGAACTCTCTCAATCTGTCTAGCTCATGTCGCCAATACAATATGTATCTGAAAGGACCCTATCTCAATGTACCCCCATAACTATACACATATGGTCAGTGTGGTACTACCTATCTCTCTACAATTGTTCGACATATGGCTATGTGCTCAAATGCCCATACCTGTAACAATGTCACCCCACAGCTCAATGTCTGCACCCCCTGGTATGCTATCTGATGCAACTGAAAATATAGCATAGCAAGCACACATGGTCCCCATGCGTACATAGTCCCCTCTGTTGCCATTCGCTCTAGCACTCTTCCCCATCCAATAGGGAATCCATGTCCTCATCTGTCCCCTGCTAATAGGCATGCTATAACCACAGTTATCACCACATATCTTTGATCGTACTCTGATGCCATGGTCTCCCAGCCAATCTCCCTCTCTACGATATCCAAATCATCTACGTCACACTCAAATAATCTACACAACGCGTCTCTCCCTGTCGCTAGGTCATACTCTATCATCTCCCCATGAATCGAAATGCGGAGGATGCGCCACACGTCCTCTAGTGTCACAGTCGCATCTCCAATCACCAGATGGAATGAGGAGGTCTCTGAATGCCATCGCTCTGCCAATGCGGTAAGCAGTCCTATGTTTGCCCTAATCTCGGGCATGAATGTGATATAGTATAATCCAAGTCCTGCTAATGTATCTCTGTCTGTGCTCCTGAGTCTATGTTGTAACATGAAGCAGTCAGGTCGGTTTTCCCGCGTAATCAATGGATACTGTCAACTCTACATCACAATTGGGGCACACTTTGTCAGTTTTAGGGTTTCCTCCTATGGGCTCCATTTCCTTGTTTCATCCACCAAATCAGGGTGTTTCTAATCTATCTTGACCTATCCTACCCTCATCCCCCTTTTCGGGATCATTTGCATGTTGTTTTTGGTCAAATTAGGGTTCCCAGTGCACAACTGCGCCTGTGTACCCTGTTCTACACCTGTGTAGCATCAACTTGTGTCTGTGTCCCCTACACAAGCACAAGACATCCTACACAAGCACAAAATGCACCCACACAGGCCCAGAAGTCCCTTTTTCTATTCCCTGTGGGCCCCGTAATGTCCCTCAAGCAAGTCAAATTCATGAAATTGACAATGTGGGTTTTTGAGATACATACCACTGCTCCCGCATCGTCCGGTCATCTGTAGGTGCGTACACATTCCCTAAGATGATCTGCCATTGGAATGTTTTCCATCTCTATGCAAGGGTCCTTTTCTAGAGCAACAAATCCTCCACTTTGGCTAGTGCAAATGAGCTCTTTTCCTTCTCCTTGTCTCATTTATAGATTTTTGTCAATGCCTAGATGGACGTGCATGCTCTTCATCTTATGTTGGTCACGGTCTTTTGTACCTTCCATTGCTTGTCATTCGTGCATCCAATCTCCGATTTTCAATCCGTTTGATCCTATCTTTTTCCATCATTCTTATCGATCACTTGGCCTCTTTTCTGGATGTTTCCGGCCAATTCCTCGAGGGGGCATGCATATGTCATTATCATTATCTGGGGCATTTTCATTATTGTTCTTTGAAACAACGCTTAAAATCACATTGTCTCAAAGAGGGGCAAAATGTAGACATCTAAAAATGGTCAACGCTTGTGGAGTCATACTTTAACATTTGCGCATTGCCTTATTTTAGGGTTTTTGCGTCGCATTAACATTTCTTCTATGTTACGCACTTGGTCTTTATCATTTGCGAGCATCGAGTCCTTCTTCTGCATTCTTCATTTGTCTCGCTTTCGAATTTGGTCTTGTTGATAATAATCTTCAGTCATGATTTTGCTCAATCTTATCCTGTCATATCAATGTGTGTGCTCATTTATCATATTTTGACATCGTCAATTTGATTTCATTTTGGACATCGTCAATCCTAATCGATGATAGAATTAGGGTTGTGTCCTCCTGTCAATCTTGTTATCTTGTGATCGATTTGTCATCGATTCTTGTCAATCTTGGTCCTCTTGTCAATCTCATCAATTTTGCGATCGATTTGTCATCGATCGTTGTCCTTTTCAATCTTGTCATTTTGCGATCGATTCATCATTGATCCTTGTCAACTTGTCAATCTCATCAATTTTGCGATCGATTTGTCATCGATCGTTGTCCTTTTCAATCTTGTCATTTTGCGATCGATTCATCATTGATCCTTGTCAACTTGTCAATCTTTTCATTTTGCGATCGATTTGTCATCAATCGTGTCAATTTAGATCAATTAGTCATTGTTCCTCGTCAATTGGCCCCTATCAATTTGATCTCTTTGTCAATCTTGGTCAATTTGTTAACCAATCAAATCATTTATCAGCATTGGTCCTTTGTTAATCAGAATCATAATCAAATCGACATCAATTATCTTTTGTCAAGACCTAATTGTCGTCCTTGCATTTCTAATTCATCTTCTAAGGTTTTATGATTTATTCATAAAATCTTGTTTGTCATTTTCCCTCTAGGATTAATAATTTATTTATTTATCCTAAGTCTTCTTGTCACAATTAAATATTTATTTAATTGGCTAATTAATTCCTCCTCTTTTTGTAAATTAATTAATGAATGAAAAATTATTAATTAATTTACCTAATTTTCATCAATTTCCTAATTTCCAAGTCATCATTTCTAACCTAATTTTCTAATTTCTCCTAAATTCCTAAATGACTATTTCTATTTCAAATTCTTGTCATAATCCTTGCATAGCAATTTGTCATACACTTGTCATAATTTTGCTATTCTTGATTTGAATTTCCATTCGAATCAATTTCATGCTAATCTTGTCTTTTCTCCAATTTATCTATAAATTGGATGAATTTCTTCAATCATGGTCCCCGATCGATCAATCAATCACGCTTCTAGTATCTTTATGTTGTCTTGTCAATCTTGCTTTCATCTCATGCTTATGCACTTGTAGGTGAGATCCACAAACAAAGCAATTCGAAGGAGAAAGAAGGACAATGGAGAATCATGGAGGAGACATTCGCATTTGTGATGGTTTGCATTTGAATTTAATGTTTTATTTTCATATCTCTATTGAATGTTTGTAGGTTTTGTTATCATTGCAATCTGGTTTCATGATTGAGCTAGTTTAATATCTACTTGCTTTGATGATTTCCAATTTCCTAGCTACAGAAACAAATAGCCTAGACTAGAAAAATAGTAGCATGGTTAAAATGTCATCAAGAAATAAACCCATTAAGCCAAATCCTATTGGGACCCCTATTTGGAGGGAGAGAGGGAAAGAGAGTTAGAAGGAAAGAGAGAGAGACTTAAAGAAAAAGAGAAAGTCAGGGGAGGGAGAGAGGGAGGGAGAAAGGGAGGGAGAGGGAGAGGGAGAGAATGGGAGAGAGGTACACTTGAGAGAGGAGGAGAGTGAGAGAGAGATATAGGCTAAGAGGGAGGGAGACTTAAAGAGAAATAATGAGAGAGAAAGGGAGAGGGAAAGAGAGTTAGAGAGAGAAATAGAGAGAGAGGGAGAGAGGGAATGAGATCAATAGAGGGAATTTAAAGTTAGAGGGAAAGAGAGAAAGAATGGAAGAGAGAGACACTTGAGAGAGGAGAGAGAGATAGAGAGATAAAGGTTGAGGGAGAGAGAATTGAGAGAGAGGGAGAGAGACTTGAGAGAAAGAGAAAGGGAGTGGGAGGGAGAGAGAGAGAGAGAGAGAGAGAGAGAGAGAGAGAGGGAAATAAAGAGAGAGGAAGAGAGAGGAAGAGAAGGGGAGGGGGAGGGAGTGGGAGATAATGGGGGAGAGAGAGACCTAAGAAAGGGAGAGAGAGTGAGAGATAGAGATACTTAAGAGAGGGAGAGAAAGGCAAATATCAAGTGAAAGAGGGAAAGAGAGGGATAGACCAAAGAGATAGAGTGGGTGAGGGAGATGGGAAAGAGAGGGAGAGATACTTGAGAGGGAATGAAGTAGAGAGGGAAATACCTAAGAGAGAGAGGCAAGGGTTAGAAAAAGAGAGGGGGAATGCAGGGAAGAGACCAAAGAGATAATGATGATATGAGCATGTTGATTACTGAAATTTATATGAATACTCTAAAAACCTGAATCTGCATTATAGCTCCTAGAGATCTAGAACCACTCTCAAACATCCTGACAATATATACATAAAATATAACTTATACTTAAATGTTATATTTTATGTATATATTCGGAGAGAGAAAACTTTTGTACTTTCAAAGACGAAAAAATTGCATGGAATACATTTGGCATGTGCCAAACATGTTACCTTGAAAAACACCAAGCCAAAGGCTTGGATTTGCCTTGGGCATCCAACCTAAAGGCTTTGACACCCTTCTTAGGCCTGAGACGTGTTTTCCAGCAAATATTGAAAATTTTCTAACTTTTTTTTCATTTTTTCCATCAGGTTTGCACATGTTTCAATGCAATTAAAAAAAACCACCATGCAATCATCAAGCTCTCTCTTAGCTATCCAACCATATAATTCTTTTCAAATTTTGATAATGTTAAGGTCTTCATCCATAATTTATTTTCTTAGTGTGTCTAATTTTTGTCAAAAACCAACATGTATTTTGGCCATAAATTTTTACTCGTTCATCCAATTTTGAAAAAAAATACATTTTTAGAAACTAGACTCCACTCTACACAATTTAAAAAAACAACTAATTTTTAATTAGTTTTCACAAATTTTGGTGGGAAGCATGCTAAAATTTCTATGTTTTAGGATGTGTCCACTTTGGAAATTTAGAAAAAATCAAATATTCATAAAACAATTAGCCAAAAAATCTGGCATAAACTTCAATGTGTTAGCTACTTTCTCATTGGAGCGATTTGTAAAATTCTAAAAAAAGGTTGATGTTTTAGGGGCACCACATTTCATGCTATGTTATTTTTTTCTCAAAAAACAGGACCAATAAATGTGGTGCCCCTTTTTGAAACCCTTAATCTCCTCCGTTTTCAAAACAAATTAGTAGTTTAGAAAGTAAATTCAGAGTACTTCAACTTTTGTTCTTGTTGCATCTTCAAATTTTGAGTGTACTTATCTTCAATTTCTCGTCTAAGTTCAAACTTTGTTGATTTTAGAAAAAAAAGTGGCATCTTAAGACCCCTTTTTGGTCCCCCTCTTTGTGCACTTACCCTATAATTTTTTTTGAAAATGCTAAATTTAGCAGACAAAAGGTGACATCGAATGAAAACTGCCCAATTCAAATATGTTGGACTTCAAAATATTATTACGAGAAAAAAATACATCAAAAAAAAAAAATTATTTAAGCACTACATATATATGTCCTCCATATGGAAAATTAAAATCAGGAAAAAATAAGTTCAATTTTATTTTTTTGGTGACGCTGACTAAAACCCCTCATTTTCAGCATTTTTCAGCAATAAAAATATTGTCTTGGAATATATAAAAAATTATTATTTTTTTTTTTTAATTTTAAAAAATAACAAACATAAATTTAATTATTATTTATAAATTATATCAGTTTACATCATTTTGAAATTCAATTTAGAAATGTCACTTTTATGTGGTCGAAGTTAAACAATCTTAGATATGTTGGTGACTTACTTTATAAAAGGGTGACACACCATTCTACTTTTACCCAATGGTATTTTTTTGTCTCTTCTAAGTATCTAGAACACAATTAATTATTTGCAAGAAGCACAAGGGAGAATATTGGGAAACCTAACTTAACAATTAATTTAGGTCAATTAAAATAGATTAAACATTAAAATACACTTCTACAAATAAAACATCACTCAACAAACCTGGCAATAATGATTATCCCTACAAAATTCAATACTAAGACGTATTATGATAGCTTATGTTATCATTTGGTAAGGATAATAGATACTACCAAACACCTCTTCAATGTCATGAAAATTAAAAAACTTAAAAACCATGCAAAGAAAAAACATAATGAAAAATCTCGATCCCAAGCAAATTGATTCTAACGAGAAGGATCGACTAAATCTCAAGGGTTCCCTAGGAAATAATGGGAATGACAAAAAATATGAAGAAGAAACCTAAGCAATGGTCTTCCCTTTTTGGGGTGAAACCTTTAGGGAAGTTGTCTCTGCCTCCGATCAGTAATAAGTGCTTGTGGCCATGTCCCTAGTGGGAAACTTTATGGGTCCAAGACCTAATATTGAGATGGTTGGAGATTTTAGTAAAAGGAAATGGAAGTTGAAGGGCCAAGTAGATATTTCTGCTATGTCAAAGGGTTTTTTTTCCTTTGCCTTCTCATGTGATGAATATATATATATATATATATATATATATATATATATATATTGTCTTAGCGAGTAGACCTTGGGTGATTGGTAAGGCATCCCGGCTCTTATGAAATGGTCCCCCAATTTGGACCTATCAGATTCTATATTTGAAGTTGTCCCCATTTGGGTCAGACTTATCATCTATGGGATAGCTAGTTCCTTTGGGGAACTTCTATCTATTGACCATATGATTGTAGCTCGCAAGAGATTGGTGTATGCTAGAATTTGTGTAGGGGTGGTCCATTCATCTAATCTTCCTTCCTCCATTGACATTGATTCCAAACTTGGAAAATGGGTTCAACCTATAGAGTTTGAATCTCTCCCCTTTGTGTGTTTCAAATGTAAAAAGTCTGGACATTGGGCTAAGAAATGCCCTCTACGGGCCAAAACCCCTAAGCCTCAGAAGGCCCCTAATAGGCACAAGATTTGGAAGGGCAAGAATCTTAGGGGGTTCAGATTGAGAATAAGATCCAAGATTAGGGCCAAGAAAATAATAATGATATGGAGATGGGGGCCCTCCCCCCTCAGCTGTCGAAGAAGGAAGGATATATGGATGGGGGCCAAAAATTTCCAGGCCATGAAGGTAAGGACCCCATCCCTCATGCTTCTGCGGACTCTATCATGGAAGATCGGTCCCAAGCGAGAAAGAAATTGGACTATGAGGATTTCGCCCCTGATAACAGAACTTTTGTTGAACTAAGCAATGAAGCTAGGGATGGAAATGGATACAATGAGGCATGTGGCCTCTCGGGGTTCAGTATTAACAGGACCATGAATCCTAAAATAGTTAAATCCACTTATCCTTAAGAAAAATTTATCTTCCTAGCTTCTGAAAGCAAAGACTCTAGGAGAGAGCATCCTATAACACTGACAGTTATAAATCAGAATATGGACTAAGAGTTCACAAAGAAAGATATCTCATAATAATATTGAGGTGAGAGGGCTAGGTTTTGGCAAAGAAAATCTAAGTTTTGAATATTTTGATATGGAGAGAGAGAAGCCTTTCACTACAATGGAAAAGAGAAAGAATAAGAAATCAAATACATATTCTAGGTTGTCCACAAGAAACAGAGCTAAGGCGTATTGTGGAGACAGTAAGAATGTAGTGGGGAGGAAACCAACCAAATGTTACAAGGACCAAGAATGTCTTTAGAACATTATTGATGGGACCCAAAGAACCATAACGAAAATTTGCTACCCTAGTAAGAAGTGAAGATCATGTCTTGGAATATGAGAGGGCTCAATAATTCTCACAAACAAGATATTTTGCATAATTTTGTTAGGGACCACAAACCTGATATTATGCTAGTTTGAGAAACTAAATGTCTAAGGATAGAATTGAAAAAATTAAACCTTTTAAGCATTGTGGGGTTTTTGGTGTTAGCTCTTAAGGTGCTTTAGGTGTTATTGCTTCTTTTTGGAATCGTAGCTTTATTCAAGGAAGCATTATTTTGGAGGATTCTAATCATGTGGCATTTAGATTCACTCATATCAAAGATTATTTCTCTTGGATTTTGTCAAATAGTTATGCCCCTAATAACAAAAACGCTAGAAAAAAAAATTGAATAAGCTTGTAACTTTTAGAAATCTATTCCCTGAAGACAATTGGATCATAATGGGGGACTTCAACGCTCCTCTTCATGAAGTAGAAGGATCTCAGATAAATTTAGATAGTAAGTTGGTTTTTATGGAATTCATAAACAACCAAGGTTTGCATGATGTTGATGTAAGGGGAGCTTCTTTCATATGGACTAACAGAAGGGTTGGTAATGATTTGATTCAAGTTCGCTCATATCATTACCCCATAAGTTTTTTCACGGATCCTAGAGAAGGGAAAAGGAATTTTCCTTTTAGATTTGAAAAGATGTGGCTTTCCCACCCACTTTTAAAGGATGCTATTAAGTAATGGTGGAATATTGATATCAATGGATCAAGCATGTTTGTGGTAGCTAAAAATTTAAGGGAAGTCAAATATAAAGTTAGAAGATGGAATAACGAAGTGTTTGGGGATATTTTCTCTATGAAAGGGGATACCCAAATAGACCTTAAAGATATTCAAGATAAAATTCAAAATGAAGGATTTGTCAATGACTACTTGGCAAGGGAGAATGAGATCCTTATAAGATATCATGATATTATCTCAAAAGAAGAAGAATTATGGAAACAGAGATCTAGACCCGTATGGCTTTCCTCAGGAGACAAGAATACCCGTTTCTTCCACATGACAATGCATAAACACAAGATAACTAACAAGATATCACATTTCTTTAAATATAGGACCAAGGTTAACAAGGAGAACAATTGAGTTCATGAAGCTTCCACGCTCCATAATGATTTGATTTAGTTCTTCTAGATTTGACCATGTAAAATTTTGCATTACCAATGTTTTGGATCAAATACCATGATCCATCATCAAGGCAAAAAGGAAATTAATAGAGCAAGAGAGCAGAATACCATGATCCATCATCAGGGAAAAAGAACAAGTAATAGAGCAAGAGAGCATAATATTCTGCTCTCTTGCTCTATTACTTGCTCTTTTGCCCTGATGATGGATCATGGTATTTGATCTGAAATGTTGGAAATGCAAAAATTTACATAGTCGAATCCAGATCAAGAACTAAATCAAATCAAAGGAGGATGATATTAGAAGGGAAGGTGTCCAATTTTTTAGCAATCTCCTTTCTTCTGATAGTGGTTTGGATGAGAATCCCCAACGTGGCTTCTTTGAAGTCATTCCCAAAATTTTGAATATTGATCATAATAAAATCCTATTGATGATTCCCTCCTCTGATGAAGTCAAGAAAATTGTGTTCTCCTTTGAAGGTAATAAAGCTCCTAGACCAAATGGTTTTCCTATGTTCTTTCAAGATTTTTGGGATATTGTAGCTGAGGATGTTGTCAATGGAGTCAAGGAATTCTTTGGGTCAAGAAACATCCTTAAGGAAATCAATTCAACTTTTATTGTTCTCATTCCCAAAGTCCTAAGAGCGGATGTTCTGGATGCTTTTAGGCACATTAGTCTTTGCAATTCTCTCTACAAAATCATCTCCAGAGTCCTCACTTTGAGATGATTGGTTGTCCTCTTGCTTTTAATTTTCCCCTAGCAGAGTGGTTTGTTCCTAGAAAGCAGATCCTTGATTCTAACATTACGGTGCATGAGAATATCCATTTTTTGGAGGTTTCTAAAAAGCAAGATTTTTCGCTAAAGCTTGATTTGTCCAAAGCCTATGATCAAGTAGATTGGAATTTCTTAATTAATGTTCTAAAGGCTTTTGGTTTTTGTAAGAGGGTTCTTTAGCTTATTTGGCAACCCATCTCCTCTTCTTCCGCTTCAATTATAATTAATGGATCCCCCTCGCATTTCTTTAAGTCTTCAAGGGGAATTAGATAGGGTGACCCTATTTCTCCAATCCTCTTTATTTTGATGGCGGACTATCTAGGGAGATAGTTGTAGAAGTTGGTGAACGATGGTAGTTTGGAGGGCCTTAATCCTTCTTCTATCACTCTAGTCTGCTCTCATCAACAGTTTGTTGATGATACTATCCTAATGGGAAATTCTTCCTTAGGGGAAGCTATAACTTTCAAGTGGACTTTGGACTTGTATGCAAAGCTATCAGGCCAAAAAGTGAATCTAAGTAAGAGTACTCTATTCTTCTTCAATACTCCTAATGAAAGGCAGATGAGGATTGCCTCTATCCTAGGTTGCTCCATCGGTGCTCTTCCCTCTACCTACCTTGGTCTCCCTTTGTGTTCTAAACCCTCTAATGCCTTTTGGTTTTCTCTTATTGACAGGTTTGATAGTAAATTAGCAGGTTGGAAAGGAGCCCTCCTCAGTCAAGAAGGAAAGATTTTATTGTTAAAATCTTCCCTTCAGAATTTTCCAGTGTATGCTTTTAGTTTATTCAAAATCCCTGCTAAGTTTACAGATATCATTGAGAAAATTCAAAAATGTTTCTTATGGTCTAGGGTAGAGGAAAGAAACAGAATCCCGCTTATTTCTTGGGAGTCTGTCTCCAAACCAAAGAGGTTAGGAGGGCTTGGGCTTGGAAGCATCAAAACTTTTAACTTGTCTCTTATTTCCAAACAAATTTGGAGATCCTGTTTAGATGTTAGGGAGTGGAATTCAATATGGAAGTGTAAATATTTGCATAGTGTTGGCTCTCTAAAAGATTTCCTCAACACTCACAATCTTCTGGTGGGTTCAGTTTTGTGGAATGATGTGATCAAAGCCAAAGAGGTTGTTGAAAGGGGGGCAAGCTAGAGAATTGAGAATGGCCGAAATAATTTATTCTTCAAAGATCCCTGGCTCTTTCAGGATCCTTTATGGTCTTATACTTCCTACAGTCCTTTCATTGGGGAGTGCAAGACAAGATTTGGCTAGTTTGTTTGTGATTATTGGAAGGAGGGGCAACGGATTAATCTTGGTCTTGTTAATGACTCTTTGTAGCCTCTTTTTATTGCCCTCAACTCCGCTACTTTGGTTTCTTCAATTGTTGAGGATTCTTTGATCTAGAGATTGAACTCCCTTTGAGGTGTATTCTATCTTCTCTGATGTCTCTCTATTGTCCCAATCTGCCTCTCCTCCTTTGTAGTGCGCTAAGGCATGGGAGAAAAATCTTATTCCAAAGATTAATATCTTCCTTTGGATTCTTCTTCATAACAAATTGCTTGCCCTGGACAACTTATGTAAAAGAGGTTTTTCGCTGCCAAACAGATATTTTCTTTGTATGGCGGAGGATGAGTCTTCCACTCATATTTTTCTTCACTGCTCTTTTGCGAGGGATATTTTGGATAAGGTTTTAAATATTTGGAACATATCCTAGGTCTTCCCTAATCTATTTTTGATTTTTTCTGTCAGTGGAAAGCACTCTTGGCTAATTAGGTGATTCATTTGTTGTGGTATTTTGTGTTTCCTCATGTTGCATGGGGAATATGGAAAGAGAGAAATAACAGAATTTTCTAGGATTTTTCTCTCCCTCCAGATATAGTCTCCAGAAAAATTAAAAGGGCCATCAGAGAGAATATGAACATCTTAAACAATCAGTTGAAGAGGGAGGAGAATCAAAACTATTCAGCCTTTGACTATGAGGCTGTGAAAGAATGGTAATTAAATATAGACATTTCTAAAGCTCTAAAGCCAGCTAGAAAGTCCAAAGAGGGTGTGTTCTAGAGCTCTCCTCCTAAGGGATGGATAAAAATTAATTTTGATGGGGCAACGAAAGGGAATCCTAGGCAAGCTTGGTGTGGGGGAGTGATTAGAGATGAGAATGGTAGGTTCATTTCAGCCATGGCATTCCCCTTGGGTACTCAAACCAACCACCTCATTGAAGCCATTGGGGCCTATCAAACTCTATTGTTAGCCCGTCAATTTAAGAGAAAAAAAAGTTTGGTCCCTTCAAAACCTATTTTTATCATAATCAAAAACATAATGAAAAATAGCATGAAATCATTGCACCAAAATTCATTATACTCACTAAAGGGATGCATACCTTCTTGTTATATGTATCTTTTGAATGTCCACAACATAGTAAGTGAGTTATATTTCATTCCTATTTAGAGTTATTTTAGCATACCAAAAGTTGAATGTCCAAATGAAAACTTGGTTATTTTGGCAAAATTTTAACATTCTTCATTTTTTCTATCTCCTCATGTATGGGTCCACACTACCTGACATGGTTGTAGTTGGAAACAATTAAAATGACACAAGTTAAAATATCAATCCATCTATATAAAATGTGTATGTCTATGCACCTAATATACCATTAGCGTGCCATTGTATGGGGGATAGAGCATGATATCATGTTATGACTTAGCATATTATTTTATAGGAGGAATAGCTACTATCCTAATGAAAAAGGGGTTTTTCAAATGAAGAAATCTACCCAATTTATTTGAAAAAAAAAGTTCTCAAGATCTTGTCCTCTATCAAACTTGAGCTTCAAAAAAACTCATACACATGTTTGAAAATATTAAATTTGAAAATATTAAATAGAACACAATTTTCTTATCCACCCCCATTTGTCCCTACAACACTATCATAAAATGGGTCAAATTCACTACCTTTTCATTACTTAGTTTTCTTTCATAGTGCCTCCACCAAACTCTATCCCTTCCTAAACAATAACCATGACAACAAAATATTAGACAAACCCCAAGAAAATAAAATGCTCACAAAAATAAGAGAAGGGTTGTTCAAGAAATCATGCACATCTAAACATAGTACTACCATTTTGGCTTCAACAATTCTTGAATAATTTTAACAATCAAATGAAATATAAAAAGTTAATAATTTTAAAATTTGACAACTTACTAACATTGTGATGGTGTGAAAAATGATGTATAAATGACTTGACAATTACTTATTTCTCCCCAATACATTTGTAGAATCACAATTATTCAAAAAATAATTAAACAATGCTATATTATTATCACTAGACATTAGAAGGTAACATGTAAGTGAGATAACATTTAATCCAAGTTATTTCTAAGATCTCTATTATTTACTTCAATATGTTTGAATTTTAATTGAAAATTCCTAGGCATTTTAATAAGAGAACCTGGTTGTTATGCACATCTAGACATAGTACTACGACTTTTGCTTCAACAATTCTTGAATAATTTTAATAATCAAACAAAATTTAAAAAATTAATAGTTTTTAAATTTGACAGTTTACTAACGTTTTAATGGTGTGTACAACGATGTATAAATTACATGATGTCCTATACAAGTTTTATGAACAAGGTCAATTCAATTACACAATTGGGTTTGGTTGCACAAGCATAAACTCATTATGAAGTTGAGTTTTATTGATAATGTTGGCGTTAGAGATTACTTTAATTCTAAAAGGTACATCAAATATTCATTATATTAGTTTAATGATTATATTTACAAATCACTTCATAAATATTGAGATCTTCCATTCCTCATCTTCCTAGCCATAAATTAAATATATTGTGACAAAATGATACATTAATTAAATTATTCAATAAGAAGATGTTATATTTTTTATCCATTTTTCATCTTTGTGTTTTATACATTAAACACAAATTTCAAAGTGCAAAGAATAAATTATTATAATATATTATATTAATTAAATATATATTTTATCATTATTATATGATAATCCTATATATGCAAAAATTGTCTAAATCTTTTTAATGTAGACATTATTAGTTTTGTTTATTGAATTTAATTACAAGAAATTGAGACTGGGATTGAGCATATTACACCTTTGTACTAATCCTCACTATATTGACTAATAACACACTATTAGATGGAGCAAATTGAAAATGATATTAAGACAACCTTTGTACTAATAATCACTATATTGTCCTAATATAATGCTATAGTGACAATTAATGTTACTCTAATAACAGTTAAAATTGAAAGAGAGTACATTATTGTCCTATTGATTTTTTGAGATTTGAAGAAGTGTTAACACTTTGGGGTTTCCAATTCAAACAAAGAGTCAAATTTGAAGTTTGGTCAAGAATTTAAAATAAAAAAAGATAATTATCAAACAATTTTAATAAATATGAAATTTCTTATTTTATTGTAAAAAGTTAAGAGAGTTTATATGCCACGTCTCAGAAACAAAACTAGAACTATGAAAATGTGAGAGTAATTTTTTTTTCTTTATTTAATTATCTCTCCCCAAAGCATTTGTGAAATCACAATGATTCAAATAAGTTTATACAATGCTAGATCATTATCATTGCACATTAAAAGGTAAAATGTAAGAAAAAATTTAATTCAAATTATAGTAAGATCTCTATTATTTACTTTATTATATTTGCATTTTAATGCAGAATTCCTAGGCATGATTGCTCCAAACCACGAGATGACATTGAGTTCTATTATTCGAAGCTAGGAGGTCAACGTCAGAGATCAATTTATTTACATGGTTTATTACTCAGCTGACAACATACCAGAAGTTGAGTTTCCTTCCTATCGCTTCACTGTAATATAGAAGTACCAGAATTCCAAAGAAAACAATGTACAGGTGATTTACTTTCAATTATGAGACATTCATGTTTGAAAAATAATTGTGAAATGAAAATGAAAAAAAATCGTGCACAACATTTCAGAAGTTTGTTAGTTAAAAATGAGCAGAGAATTGAAAACAAAACAGTAAAAAGGAAAGTACATAATACAAGGTTTAACGTGGTTCACCACTAAGTGGCTACGTTCATCAGAGATGCAGGGAATTATCTTATTAACCAAATATCAAATACACAAAGTACATAGACTGCACACATATTTTTATACATTCATATTCATGTATGAATCGAACAGTCTGAAGAAATTGAATGATCATGTGACCATTAGACTTCACATCCCAACAAGAGTTTCCTTCTTCAGACCATATCTTTCGAGATAATTCAAGGATTGAATCTGGATTAGGCATATCAACCAAGCAAAATGATTCAATAGGATACGGACGTTGGGGAAATGAAAGTAACTCTTGCTGGGATCAGAATTTGTGGCTCTGTCTTTAACCTCCATGGGCATCGACACCAAATCCTTGCAGAAGATCTTGTGGAACTCCATAATTCACCAGCCTGCAAATTCCCTTTTCTTCACAAGCTTCTCTGAGTTTGACAACCTCAGGATGATATTGAAGACTGTCTCCTCGAATTTCGTGAGGAAATTGTGAGATGTCAATCATAGGGAGATCAGCTGTTTTGAGGACGTCTTCAAGTTAAGATTTTAACGAGGAGTTCATGATGCCTTTGCGAGAGAAGAAGAAAATTACTATGGCAGAATTTTCAAATATAAATAGACATCCTAAAAGTGAATTTATACCTCATCCCCTAAAACTGTTTCGATCTATAAGTTGGCCGACAAGCAAACTGGACGTAAATAAATAAATAAAGCTTTGCTAGGTTTTTAAAGCATGGTGTTCTTGATTCTGTTAGTCATTGGTCCATATCAGACTATTTGAACTTTTTGTCTTAACTAGAATTTTTTTAGTTTTCCTCGACATTTATTGTATTCTTCTTAAGATTATCACATGCAATTAGTTTTTCATTTACATAGCCTTTATCCATAGCATTTCAGTAGTTCATTGTAAAAAAATTGGCTTGTGCTTGAGAATGGTAATATCTCCGATTTAAAAACCCTGGAAAATTTGCATCAAAGGTGTTTCAGTGGTTTCATTTTTTTATTGTTTTTTCGTGGAGTTATCAACTAAATTAGGACACGTGGCTATTACCTTTGATTATAAAGAGATAGTTTGGTTATAAAGGTTGTGTTTAGATATGATTTTAACATAATGTTGTGAAAATTAGTTGTGACAATCAAAACTTAATTTTTTTAATCAATAATCACGTGTTATGCTCATACTAGAAATATAGACAAAATATCACTTTCCTCATGAGATGGTTGAGAATGGTGAGGTGACAAGTTATAATGACAAGTTATAAAATTGATACTCTTGATAATGTTTCAAATTTTCCTATAAAACTAGTGAGCGTGGATAAATTTAGGACCTTGCCTTTTTCTATTTCATATAATCTATAATATCAAATGGAAGAATCGTAGGATTAATCTTATAGAATACTCAACACTTCTCACCTCCCTTTATTCATCTTCCCCAAATTCACAAGGGATTTTCCCATTAAAAAACTAATAATTTATGTGTCATTTACATCACATGTGAGAGCGATGTTGAATTCACGTCGGGTTCACAATTTCCATGAAGTTTACATTAAGATAGGATGGAGTGGGCACGAGTTTTGCAGGTCCGAGCTAGGGCATCCAAGCCCTAGCCCGTGGGAGGTCTGTGGTTGGATGTGCGAAGAGGGGGGCGGATTGTTCTTTGCTTCCGTGGGGTGCGGTGGCTTTTGTTGTGGAGATCGGTGGCTAGTGGCGGGGAGGCTTTTGTTTTGAGTGCGGGTGCGGGGTGTGTAGGGCGTCTGTGTTTGGCGGCAGCTGTGGGAGGAGCTTGAGGGGTGTGGTGGGGGGTGTGGTGGGTTGTGGCCATTCTCTCCCCATTTCATAGTTTGGGAGGGGTGTGTGGCTTGGGTGGAGGGTTCGGTAGGTAGGGGTTTGGGGTGTGGGTCTTCTTAGTGCCTAACCCTTCTCCATTGTGATGTCTGTTGTTGGGGGAGAAGCCTCAGGGGAATCTCCCAGTATGGATTTTCGAGGGGCGTTGGGCGTGAAATCCCCATCCAAAGGTATCAGGACCTTCGCCAATGATCTTTTTGTTCTGGATTCGGGGTTTACTAGGGCAGGTTTGTCTAATGACTCTCGAATTTCAAAGATTAATGGTTGTCTTGAGAGATGCAAAGGGAGGCCAAAATTGGTAATTCTGCCAGAGATGATTGTTGAAGATGTTGAATATTTCTCAAAGCACTCGTTATACTGCAAATTTTTGGGGATGAGGCTTTCTCTACAGTTTTTGAAGAATTGGGCTTAGATAACTTGGGTACCGGAAGGGGAAATGGATGTTATGTTATTGGCAACCAATTACTTCATGGTCACTTTTAATTGCATGGATGATCACAATAGGATTTTTTAGGGAGGCCCATATTTTTATAACCAAGTGGGGATGTTCATCAAACCTTGGCATGCGGGATTTAACCCTTCGAAGGAGCTCTCGAATCGGGTCCCAGTGTGGGTTCGATTACCTCATTTTCCGGTGAAATGTTGTCATGAGGATGTGTTGCGAATGCTAGCTTCATTGCTTGGGAAGCCTATTGGATCTTCAATGCAAACCTTGGGGAGAAAGGTAATGACTTTTGCTCGTATTTGTGTTGAAATTGATCTTAGTAAGCCTTTGCCAAATGCTATAGATATGTGTGCGGGGCTCTCACTCTTGGGTCCAACAGCTTGATTATGAGACTTTACCTTTCTGGTGTCGTCTATGTCATGAGTATGGTCATTTGCAGCATAAGTGTCCTAGGTCTAAATCGACTGAGCTTCAGCCTCAACAACCATCTCGTAACCTTGATGGGGTTGATAAAGGAAAAGCTTCCATGTCGAGGGTGGGTGTGGGTGCTAATGGTTTTGTCCTGGTTAAGACAAAGAATAGGAGCCGAGGTTAGAAGAGGTGCTTGCAAGAGAGTCAGGAGGAGGATACGTTTAATAGATTTGAAGATTTGGATGATCTTAGCCAGCAGGAAGTGAATTCGGGGATGATTACTTTGGATCATTGTGCAACAAGGTTGATTCTTGATAGTGTGAACTTTGATACTACCCAGGGTCTGCAAGCGAGTGAGATTCATCAGATGGAGATGGATCAGCAGGTAGTGGCTCAGATGGGACCCATCTCTAGTGCTAATGTGAAGTTGGCTGGTGGGGATGTTTCTCCTGCAGCATAGAAATTGGAATCTGTTTGGGTCAAAAGTAATAAGATCTCCTTACATCTGAGTCTTCTTCAAAAAGACATTAAAGAAGGAGCAACGGAGAAGATTTCGAAGGTTGGCAGAAAGAAGGACTTGGATAAGATCAAATTTTAGGGGAGAATTCAGTTGAGTCAAGGTTAATAAAGACTCTGGATTCTCATTTTTCTAATCCCCCCAAATGATTGTGCTATCATGGAATGTGAGGGGCTTGAACAGTGGCCCTAGACAAAAACTTGTTCGAGAGTTGATAAGGACTATTTCTCCTAATGTCCTTTTCTTGTAGGAAACTAAATTATCTATGGAAAGTATGTTGGGTCTGGTGCCAAAGCTATGGGGGAGAGGTGAATGTCAATGTATTGGGGCATTTGGCTCCTCTAGAGGTGTGGCCTGTCTTTGGAACCCCTTTAGGATTCATCCTATATGGTGGGCTTCTTCTAGATCTTCTTTATCGGGGGTTGCCTCTAGTCTTGAGACTGGGGAATATATCTTGTTTACTAACATTTATGCCCCCACTAATCTTCAGGGTGAGCAGAGTTTGTGGTCTCATATTTCTTTTATGCATGAGTTGTTTCCTTTTCATCTGTGGATTATAGCGGGTGATTTCAATGCCATCTTAGAGTTGAGTGAGAAGAAGGGTGTTATGTAGTTGGAGCCTTCTTCCTTTTTTCTTTGGGATAGTATATCAACCTTGAATCTTGTAGACATCAAGCCCGGTAATGGTCTGTTTACTTGGAACAACAGGAGGGTAGGGGAGTATTGGATTGCGGAGAGGCTGGCTCACTTTCTGGTTTCTAGCTTTTGGGTTGGTGGGGGGTGGTCCACATGCTCTGAGATTTTAGATTGGAGAGGTTCGAACCACTAGCCCATCAAATTGGTGTCTTCTTTTGCTCAAGTCGCTCGCATTCCTTCATTCAAATTCTAGCTTATGTGGTTGCATGATCCTTCTTTGCAGGATCATGTTGCGGAGTGGTCGAGGAAAGGGAGGCCAGTCTTTAGCACTGTTATGTACACTTTTGCCAAGCAACTGCAATTTGTTAAGTTTTAGCATAAATGGTAGAATCGTCAGTGTTTTGGTAATATTTTTCATGCTAAGATGGCTACTCAATTAGAGTTGAATGGCATTACCAGATAAATATTAAGAGAGCGTGGATTGTCAGAAGCCTTGTTTAGGGAGGAAGATAGGCCAATCATGGATTTAGAGGAGTGGGAGCTTAGGGAGGAAATCTACTAGAAACAAAGAGCTCGTATTGATTGGCTTCAAGCGGGGGATACGAATACTATTTCTTTTGCAATTCAGTGAAAGCAAGAAAACATGGGAATTCCATCCCTGTTCTGGTTAATGATAGAGGTGAGCAGTGTTTATCCTTGTAGGAGATTTCTAGGGAGTCTATGCAATATTTCCGATCCTTTTTTAGTGAGGATTCTCGGGGAGAATTTGAAGAGGAGAATCAGGTTCTTGCTTGTATTGTTTCTCTTGTTACTAGGGAGATGAATGAGCTTATGGGTCCTATTTTGTTGGATGAACTTGAGAGGATTGTTTTCTACATGAAGAAGAGGAAAGCTCCTAGACTGGATGGGTTTATGGTTGAGTTCTATCAAGAATTTTGGGATATTATCAAATTGGACTTATGGGAGGTGGTCCAAGAGTCCCAGAGGAATAAGCAGATGCTTCGGGCTTTGAATGTGACATTCATTGCGTTCATCCCCAAGTGTGATGGGGTTGACCAGTTAGGCCAGTTCGGCACTATTTCTCTCTGTAATGTGATTTATAAGATCATTTCTAAGCTGATAGAGGAAAGGTTGAAGAATTGGCTTGGGGGTGTCATTTCTGAGGAGCGGAGTGGGTTTGTGGAGGGTCGTCAAATCTTGGATGGAGTGGTCATTGCTACTGAGACCATTCATTTTATGGCAGCCTCCAAGGAAAAAGCTATGTTTATCAAGCTGGATATGGCAAAGGCTTATGATAGAGTCTGTTGGTCCTTTCTCCAGAAGATTCTTAGGGTTAGTTTTGTTGATGAATGGATCCAATGGGTAATGATTTGTGTTTCATCTACCTTATTCTTTGTGCTAATTAATGGAGATCATACTGAGTTGTTTGGTGCGTCTAGGGGTCTTTGTCAGGGGGACCCTCTTTCCCCGTACTTATTCATTCTTTTGGATGAGGGTCTGGAGATGTTTATTAAGTATAATGTGGGACTCGGTATTATTCATGGTTAAAGTTGGGGTAATGACATACCTCCTCAGTCCCATTTGCATTTTGTGGATGATACAACCCTGATGGGACTAGCTCGGATCAGAGAAGCTATAAATCTGCATAAAGTCTTAGATGTCTATCTTGTTGCTTCTGGCCAGTTAATCAATGAGGATAAATCTTTCATTCTCTTCTTCAACACACCTAGAACTATTCAAATGAGGATTGCTCATATCTTGAGATTCCAAGTCGTTTATCTTCCCTTGACTTACCTAGGTATTCCTATCTTTGTTGGTAATCCTCCCAGGGACTCTTGGCAAGCTATTCTAGACAAATTTTGCATGAAGGTTGAACATTGGACACAGAGATGGTTATCCTTTGCTGGGCGAGTTCAATTGATCCAGTCGGTGGTTCATGCTCTTCTGATTTATAGGTGTGTGCTCCAAGTAGCCACAAAGTGGTTTGTGAAGGGATTGAATTCTTTGGCAAGGCAATTCTTGTGGGCAGGCAACCTGTCCTCCTATAAATTGAGTTTTGTCAAATGGGACATGTTGTGTAGCCTAAAACAGTTGGGTGGGCTTGGCTTAAGGTAGTCTACTTTATTTAGGGAGGCTTTGGCAACAAAATTGTACTAGAGGTGGTGTGTTGAACAGGATCGAGGTTAGGCGAGGATTTTGTCTTACAAGTGTATGCAGAGGATCCTGAAGGAGGAAATCCCAAGATATCTACTTGCGGGAAAAGGCTCTACGATTTGGAGTACTCTCAAGAAAGGGGTTGCACTAATTAAAAGACTTTTTTGGATCTGTAAGAGGGGGGAAGAGGTGCTTTTTTGGTTCGATTCTTGGGATGGGTACCCCCCCATTATTGATTAGTTTCCTAACTTAGTGAATCTTTGCTAGAGGTTCCTAGAGGCAGGGTGGTCTAGAGTGAGTGGCTTTAAATCTATTTATAGGTGTGGGCAATTGGAGATGGTGCGATGGAAGGTTCTTAATGAATCGTTGGTTGTTGGTATGGATGAGGATTGCGCTGAGCTTCATGGCATTTTGGCGAGTAGACACTATAGTCCCCTTAAGGATAGGGATAGACTTGCTTGGTCCCAGAATCCTAAGAGTGTTTTTACTATTGCCAGTGGGTACCAGGAGTTGTTGTCCCATAGATTGGAGGGGAGGGAGGTGCAATGGTGGAAATATGTTTGGAACAATTTCTCTTGGCCAAAGTGTAACTGCTTTGCTTGGACTGTGGCTTTGAATAGATGTTTAACCTAGGACAATATTCACAAGCGTGGGTTCCATGGGCCTTCCATCTGTGTTTTGTGTGGTAATGGGGAGGAGGATTCTTCACACATGTTCTTCAAATGCCCTTTCTCGTTGCTGATCTGGCACTACTGGTGGGGGGTGTGGAAGCATCCTTGTGTTCACGGAAAATCTTTGGTGGAGTTTTGGAGCAGTTTGGCCAGGCCTCCTTGTCCTCTTTTCTCCAGACTGTCTGGCACATTGGGCCCATTTTCAAACTTTGGCAGATCTAGCTAGAAAGAAATAGGAGGATCTTTAGGGAAGTCAAACTGTTAGTTCAGCAAGTGTGGAATATAATCATTGAAATGATCTGAGAGACGGTGGAAGCTAAATGTGAGGTGAATTTTTCTCTGGATAGAGCAGAGGTTGATATTGTGAATAGGTTGGGTTTGCAGGAAATGTCTCATGTCTCAACTTGTGTTAGGAGAGGTAGACGTGCTATGAAGAAGGTTCATAGGGTGGGAAGATGTTTACCCCCTCGAGATGAGTCCATCAAGATTAACACCCATGGCTGTTGGGATTGGTGGTGTTGGTAGGGATTGCATGGGGGATGTGGTTTTCTTCTTTTCAGTGCATAAAGGGTAGCAGTCTAATAATTTGATGGAGGGATTAGAAATTTTCTATGCCCTGAAGCGTGCATTTGAGTTGGTGTGGTGTAAAGTTATCTGTGAATCGAATTCACGGATTATTGTTAACCTGTTGATTGAGCAGAAGGTGAATGGGATTAATTGGCAGTTGGCAGGGATTGTTCAACAGATTTTGCAAGTTAGTGCTATGATGGAGAAGTTGTCTTTCATCCACATTACTCATGAATGGAATAGAGCAGCTGATTGTTTGGCTAAGTGGGCCTCGAGAAATGGCGATGGTTGGAAAGTTAAAGGTTGGGAGCATCTTTCTCCAAATTACGGAATATTGTGTCTTGTCATTCCTTATTTGTATGTGATGTTATAGCTAAAGAATATTTATAATTGTTGTTAATAAAATTATGTATCGTTGTATATTTGTAAAGAGAAACATTACACATGAATCAAGTAGATGTGTTTGTTTAAAAAAACAAGTTAAGAGGAATTTAAATTCCAAAATCAGGATTCACCTAATTTTGGTTTTTTATTCATTGAATTATTTTATTTTTCGCACAATCAATTATTAATTAAAATATTGTAATATCCAATATTGTTGAATTTTAAACCATAGTTTCAAGCAACAATAAAAACCTATTAAAAAAAAATTACATTAAAAACCACTATACAATACAAAATGAGATTTCTCAACAACCCCTATATTTACCCTCTTCACAATTCTAAAGCAAAATGTTAAGCTAGATAAAAAAAAATTGGCAGATATACATATCTAATAAATGCAAGATTGACAAATGAAAAGATACAAAAAAATATGCATATGCAAAAGGTAAAACAGTTATGATCGCTATTTGTGAGCATCTAAGAAAAAAGTGAGAAAATTAGGTTAGGTCAATTAAAATAGGTTAAACACTTGTACAAAAATGAAG